>NC_140942.1:131049599-131579599 GCF_014529385.1 Adiantum capillus-veneris | reverse complement strand
CCACTTGAATTCTTCAGCGGGAGCTGTTCTACACAAGCATATGGCTAAAATTCAATATGGTTTTGTTCAGATTTTACCTCCCCCCATTGCTAAAACGGATTTTGACAAGGTGTTATCAAGGCAAAAGCCAACTGTTAGCAAGGACGACCTCGAGATCCATGAGAGGTTCACCAGGGAGTTTGGAGAAGAGGGGTAACCCTGCCATTTGATTGGGTGCGGTTATTGGAAAGCTGTACTATATTTTATTTAAGGGCCTTGCCTTGCCTTTGCCTGGCGTAATGGTTTGGCGCAACAGTCTAGCCAGTTCTCTTTTTGGAATTCCACATCCATGTTTAGTAGCCAAGCATGGGCACATATATACAAGTTGTTTCCCCTGGAGGCTCATAGAGAGTTTGTAATAAAAACATCCTTTGCTCGTCATTTTTTAAAAATTTCTACTGATGCACGCAACTTTTCTGAGGTTTGTAATTATCTTTCTTCTTGGACTCTATGCTTGCGGAGATTGTTTCTTTGGGTAGTAGCCCAAAAATCTAAGCAGCAACTGACACTCAAAAAGGTATGGTCGGGGGTTCGAGCCTTGCGGCTGAGGTGCAGATAGATACATGAAGTGTGGTTGTAATCAAGTGAGGTATACTACTCGTCATGTGCAAATTTCTGCTCTGTTCGCTGGAAGGGCTAATGTTTTGTTGCATGAATGTCTGATTTGTCATGTTTTGCACTGCTGAGGGAGTGTTCCTTGGGGACTTTAAGAATTGAGCTAGTACTGCAGGGTGGTGGATAATGCATGCCTTCCTTGCCAGTAGGGGGTACCAGCTGGACGAAATCGGTAAATGGTGGTATTAGTTTGAAATGGAAGGGTTAAGAGGTGGATATAGGGACGCCCTTTCCCTTTTTGAATTCTCTTTCTGTTTGTATATCCCCCCCTCCCCCCCCACCTCAGGGCGTTGGCATCCAGGACCTCTTGATGACAATAATAACAAGTAGCACAACCTTAAAGTTTGATACTCTTAGCCAACCTAGGAGAGGAAATGTGGCAATTTGCAATGCTATAGGCCATAGCTCCCACGATGAGTTGTTCAAGAGCTACTTCCAAATAGGAAACTATCGTGAGCAAAGCTTGCTGATTAACAAGAGTGACCAAGGCTTCCTCTTGACTAACCTTTGCAAACACTTGCAACCACATCTTCCATTTGTTTAAATGGCACTTAGATCAAGCTGCAACTCGAGCTCCTTATTGACTGTATCACTAGAACTACAATGTTCAATAGTCTAGGCACCTTGTAGAAGATGGGAGCCTATGCACTTAGCCAATTATGACAACCCTGTATAGTGCAACACATTACTCAACTGCCTCTCTGGGAAGGAGGGGACTCAATTCTTCTCTTTCCCAATGATTTCCTTGTTTAGATGCCCTTAACTTCCTCCTTAACTTCCTCCTAGCATGGTGAGCACAAGGGGAAGGGCCAAGTCAAATTTCCCCGTTCCCACGGACGTCCCTCTTGCTAAATATTTACCTAAGAATTAGGTGGCCTATGCTCAAAAATCTAGATCTTGTTATCATATATGAGGTAGGGATGTGTGGATGCACACTTATGATCATCAAGGCATATTTTCCTACTTATATATATGCCCATCATTTTAGGGCTATCCATTTGCACATTAGGCAAGACACTATGTTGTGTGCCTTGAGCTACTTCATCTTCTCCAAGCTGTGTGCACGTCCTTGCAACCACAATTTCAACAATTGGTATGAGAGCAGGTCACATCCTCCTGAACTGTCACCAACAACCCCCCGGCTCACTTTCTTAGATTTTTGTCAGCTTTGGCAAGCGTCAACACGTCAACTAATACTTTACAATAACTCATAGAGCTAGTTGAGATTAAAAATTTCATTTGAACTCCTTTCAATCTCCGTTTCCACTACAAGTAATATTGCACAGGTAGTTGAGAATTGTTGGTGGGGCAAATTATCCGGGACATGCCCCTCAAGAGTGTGCAATGAATCAGAAATGGTGTATATTTACATAGCCAACACCCATAATACAGTGGAATGTTATTACAATGGTCGTGGCCGTAGGAGTCGAGATTCTTCTACATGGTAGTCACAACAGTTAGGGCATGGACAAGAGCCTGCGGTGGCGATGGCACATGCTCATGCATTAGAGGCGTCTTTTCAAGGATAAGCCAGTGGACGGGGTCAAGGAGGGGGACGCGGTTGCGGAAGAGGTGGTCGAGATCCTAATCGACCCAAGACCTGCCTTTTCTATTTGGGAGATGGGCATTGGCGGTCCGAATGTTCAGAGGCTATGGAGGATGATCGGAAGAAACAAGAACGTGCTGCTGAGAAGCAGCCGAGTGTGGCTATGGTTCAGATTGAGGGGCTGGACGAATCAGACCCAGTGGTTTCGCTGATTACCCGTTCTGGGTATCGACAGCCGATGTTAAGCTCCCAGATTGGGCAACTCAAAAAGATGTACATAAAAAGACTGTAACTTGGATGCCACATTCACTACCATCATTGCAATCATCAGGACCATCAGCCTCCTCTCCGGAAAAGAAACAGAGGAAAGTCCAAAACAAGGCAAATACCATGGAGAGTATAATTGGGATTCAGTTTGGAAAGAGGTTCTAAAATCACCATTACAAGTACGATTGGGATCGTTATTGAAATTGGTTCTGAATTTTCATAACGCTTTGCTAAGTCAGAAGTTCAAAGCAACGAATGGGATGGAAGTTGATATTGCGGTAGCTGAGGGTGAGCGGGATGATTCAGTCCCGTTGTCGGCAACTAGAATTATGGATACACGCATTCCGAAGCTTTTAGTAAGATATCATGGCACATATATCGACAAAGTCCTATTAGATGGAGGTGCGGGAGTGAATATTATTACTCAAGCGTCTTGTGAGCTCTTTGGCCTTAGTGATTGGGAACCTGCACCCTTTGTAGTTCACATTGCATATCAGAGAAGAATATAGCCAGTAGGATTACTCCGAGGCATTGTACTGGATGTGGCTGGGTTGTCTTTTGCCGTTTCCTTAGTAGTCTTAAATATTGAGGATCATAGTTAAGATTATCATATTATTTTGGGGAGACCATGGTTACGTCAAGCCAGGGTAAAGCATAATTGGGAGGCAAACATGCTGACAGTTAAAAAGGGTCGCAGGAAAGTTCAGGTGATGTGGGGAACATGCAGACAACCAGTTCAGGCACCATGGCCCGTGATAGCAGAGATAGTGAATATGGTGGAAGGATTAGAAGAGGATGAAGAGAAGCAATTCCTGAAGGCTAACCCGGATTTAGTTTCTCTTTCTATGATTTCGGAGGGAAAATCTTTAGGGGACCCATGAATAATAGAGTCAGGGGGGCAAGAAAGAGTCTTGCCTATTCCCGAACCATTGGAGGAAATTATTAGGCAAGAACGTAAGTTTGAAGCAGAGATGAGTAAAGTAACAAGGGTAAAGAAAGATGAACTGGAGACGGTCTTTCTAGGAGCTCAAGCGGAGTCTCAGCCCATTCATATTAATAAACAGCTTAAGGCAAGTTTTTGAGGAACTTGATTAATTTGTTAACAGAATTCAAGGATGTTTGTGCAGGGGAGTATGCAGACATGAAAGGATTGGATCCAAAATTTTATCAGCATAAAATTCATTTAAAACCAGATGCAGTGCCAGTGAAGCAACACTCATATAGGATGAATCCGAATGTGGCGAAGCAAGTCAAGGTGGAAATTGATCGCCTGTTGTAGGTGGATTTTATTACCCTTATTGACAATCCCGAACGGATTTCTCCTATTGTGGTGGTACCAAAGAAAAACAAGTAGATTCGCATCTGTGTGGATTATAGGAAGCTGAATGCAGCTACTAATCCACATCCTTTTCCGCTTCCATTTCTCAATTCTATTTTGGATAATGTGGCAGGGCACGAGATGTATTCTTTTCTGGATGGGTTCAGTGGATATAATTAAATTTGGATAGCTGTAGATGATCAGGCTAAATCAACTTTTATTACAGCATGGGGCGTTTTTGTATGCACACTAATGTGGTTTGGATTACGGAATGCATCCTCAACTTTTCAAAGGGATATGTTTCAAATTTTTGGTCCCTATTTGACAGATTTTATGTGACTCTTTTTCGATGATCTCAGTGTCTTTGGAGCGTAATTAGAGCATTTGAAGCAGTTGTGGTTATGTTTTATGAAATTTAGAGAGGTGAAATTTAGTTTGTATCCTCTAAAATGTGCATTCGCAGTGTGAAGTGGGAGATTATTGGGTCATGTAATTTATGAGGATGGCATTTTAGTGGATCCGGATAAAATAGCAGCAAGTATGGAAGCTCCTCCGCCGCTGAATTCGAAGCAGTGTGCAGTATTTCTGGGCCAAGCTCGTTGGCATGGGAGGCATTTGATGTTTGTCGCGCATTTGGCAATCCCTATTAATCAAGCAGTGCATGCCAAAGTTTTTGAATGGACACATGAATGTGATTTGGCCTTTAGGAGATTAAAAATTTAGATGTTCAAAGCTCCGATCATGATCCCTCCTAATTGGGGTCAGGATTTTCATGTTTTTGTGGATGCTTCTGACAAAGCTATTGGAAGTGTGCTGATGCAGGAACAAACTCAAGGGTGGTTTTGGCATGTCTATTATGCCAGCAGAAGATTATCATCTGTAGAACAAAATTATTCAATAAGAGAAAGAGAATGTTTATGGATGATTTACTTGGTGAAAAAGTTTTGTCATTATCTGTTGGGCCGGCTGTTTTTCTTTCATGTGGATCATTCGACTCTTTTTTACTTGGTGTGCCAATAGAATTTGACAGGAAGATTAGCTCGATGGGTGCTTTTGTTACAAGAGTTTGATTTTGAGGTAATACATCATCCCGGAGTCTAGCATGTGGTTGCTGATTACCTGTCCCGGCTAGATTCTGGCGAGCCGTCGACGGGGGTTGCTGATGAATTTTCGGACGCGTCTCTCTTTTTGACAGGAGTAGTTTCGGAGGAACTTACAATTACGCAACCAACTAGGATGATTCCCAGCATTCCCTAGACCTGGTATGAGGAGATGTTCCATTTTCTTGACAGTGGAGAAATCCCTTCATTCTTGTCCAGACATCAACGGCGCCGGAATTTTGAGATTATCATGGGGAAGTTGTATTATCACACAGTTGAGGATGTCCTGCTTCTAAGATGTGTCCTACCACAGGAACAAGGATCTGTTATGGAGGAGGTTCATACAAGCATTGCAAGGGACCACTTTGCAGCTTTGATCACGGCAAGGAAAGTGCTACATTCTGGATTATGGTGGCCAACATTGTTTCAAGACGCGAGGGATTCTGTACAACATTGTGATGTGTGTCATCGATTGGGGCAACCTACTAAAATGTCCAGAATGCCTTTACAGCCAGTATTACCCTTGGAGCCTTTTCAGAAATGGGGATTGGATTTTATTGGGCCTTTTAAACCAGTAGCAGCTAACACTGGTAATAGGTATATTTTGACGGCCACGAATTATGAAACTAAATGGGTGGAAGCATGGCCTTTGAAAGATAATACAACGGTTTCTGTTACTGGGTGCTTATATAAGGATATTTTTTCTAGATATGGCTATCCTATTGAGTTGGGTAGTGATTGGGGTAGCCATTTCTTGAATAAGGTGATGGAGCGAATGTTACAATTTTATTTTGTGTTACAGAGGAAATCTTCTCCATATTACCCTCAGGCGAATGGGCAGACTGAATCAACTAATAAGCAATTGGTTCACATCTTGACAAAGCTAGTTAATCTGCATCGAACGGATTGGGATGTCAAACTTTCTTCCACATTATGGGCCTATCGTACAACATTAAAGTGGCCACATGACTAACTCCTTTCAAATTGGCATTTGGAATGGAGGCAATCATCCCGGTGGAGCATGTGGTTCTGAGTTTGCGGGTGCTCATTGCGGATAGGCTTCTTCCGGAAGATTCCATTGTTTATTGTTTGGATGTTTTGCATGAATTAGATGAAGAGCCATTGCGCAGTTTTGTGGTGTTGCAAGATCTACAATCCCGGCGGAAGAAATGGCTGGATCGCCCTAAAGCTCGGCAATTTTTCCGGGGCCAGTTAGTTCTTGTATTTAATTTTTGCCTTGGGAAGATGCCTGGGAAGCTAAAATTACGGTAGTCTGGGCCGTTCTGGATTTTTAAGTCATGTGGACTACCTCCTTTTATTTGGTTGACTTGCGAGGAGAGGTGATTTCTGTGCCGGTGAATGGGTTTCGACTGCGCCATTATTTTTCACCTACCTCGATTCAGTGCCCCTTTGCTGTGGTACAAGAGCCGGAAGCCGCCTTAATCATGATTGGGGATCATTTAACATGCAATTTCAAAAAGTGGAAAAAGGGCTATGATGGTTGCGACACGGTGGCACGCCCTATTTTGAGAACTCTTTGTGAGTGATTTCGTGCATGCAGTAGATACCTTATACTTTGTTTACGCTATTTGTAGGGCTTTCGCAAGGTTTCGCTTCTGCGTTCTTCTTTCCTTCTGCGTGCCTTTGCCACCATGATGGCCTCCTTGCTACAGTGCATTACGTTTACTCGTGTGCAGCAGCTGGCTCTCAGATGGGTGGACGCATGGTTGTAGGATTTGCGGCTGCGCGTCTTCGCGAACCTCGATTGGCAGGGTATTCCTGTTCATCCGCAAGCCACGGCTTTGATCGAGCAGTTAGATCTTGGTGATATGGTGCAGATCAACAATCAACAGATTCAGTTGATAACTGAAAGAATTTCAAGATGCTGTTACCTACTAAGCGATGGTGTTGTGCGAGCTTCACATGATCTTCCTACTGTAGAGGCAGAGCTGGAGTTCGGCTTAAAAGTGAAGGGCAAATATAAGTTATCAGGGCTTATTGATGCAACGACAAGAGATGCATATCGCTGGTTCTTGGAGGCAATTTGGTTGCAAGCCAAAACCTACACAATTTCAACTAAAGCGCGTAATGTATTGCATTCGGCCAACTTTGGGCCAGCGGCTTGGGTAGCGATCGTCAAAGAACAATTGCTAGCAGAATGTCAACGAGTGGTGGGACAGATGGGGCGCAATACTCCAACGAATGCCAAGGTAGGGCAACTTCTTACTCTGGTGTTTCCCTTGCAGGAAGTTTTTCCTCTTGCCCGTTGCCCTTTGTGCCACTTCAAGGATGATCAATTTGTTGCAGTGCCTGTTGAGGGTGTGTCTCAAACACCTGCTCGAGTATTGGATGTGGCTGGTACTTCTGTTGCAATGGTAGCCTCTGGTTCACAGGAGATGGCCACTGCAAGAACATCGAGCCGAAAGCGAGGACGGGAAGAAGTCCTGTTTTCCATACCACCTCCTGCTCTGACATCATCTTTGATTAGTGGCAGACTGCCGGAGGATTTCGCAGTCGCACACTGGCGGCGAAGAATGCAGGAGCGGGGCTGCAACTTCCACTCCGGTTGGAACTGGCTCTGCGGGTGCGGACACTTCCTCGCAACCAAAAAACCCCGGTGTTAATATAGCAGCTGCCACTGCGGTGGGAACTATTCCAGCAGCTCTACCTTGGGAGACTCATACCGCAAATCCCTCGGATCAGCTCCAGGCGTGCGAAGCATTTTTGTAGCGCATTGCGGATTCCCTGTGGTCGATTTGACCAGCTCCAGCAACTGAGGCACGCATTACCGAGATCAAAATGCAGGTGGCTGCCTTGCAGGCTCGCAATGCGGAGCTGACAAGCCAAAACTCAGCATTGGATAGTACAGCCCGACAGCAGGCTGATGGAATGCAGGCTTTGAGGGGGGATTATTCTACGTTTGTCGCTTCTGTTCAAGATGAACTTCTTCGATTGCACACACAGAATAGCTTGGCCAATTATTTAGCATCACATCCTGGTGCTGTTGATGATTAATATGAATGATCTTGATGCCTTAGCAGTGGAAATGCAGGAGGACCTGCATGTTTTTTTGGAGGGTCAAATGCAAAGTTGGAGGTCAAGGCTATCTGATGAGGCGCTAACACAACCACTAGCTCAACATTTGTGGTGAGACAGGCCGAGCAGCCGACTAATGACAGAGGTAAGAGCATTGTCCAAGAAGGTTTTGATATTTCTGATTGGGCGAAAGCTACAAAAGAATGTGCTGAGGCCCAGGTCCATGTCTCTCGTTTGCAGCGAGTGATTTGTCGTCTGCGTAGGGAGCGGCGTAGAGTCTGTTTTTGGGCGGAGACACTGGCTCATTCTTTTTCACTCAGTCTCTCGCCATGTCCACCTTTTTGGCCTGCTCTAAACAGATATTTGACTCGGTATTATCCTATTCATACCCCTCTTGCCCCTTCACCCCAGGCCCCTTAGTCAGTTTCCTTGCCAACGCAATTCATTCCAAGGGATCCTTGGCCAGAGCAGCCTGAGATAGATCCACAGGTGCTGCTGGCGGAGGTTTACATGGCCCATCGGCAAGATTTTCGGGGATTTGGCTACATCGATATTTCCTCGTCACCAGAGCGGGAAGAGGAGCGGCAACCGGAGCCTTCGATATGAAGAGGCTAAAGCTGTGGGTTTGCGCAATCCACCGTGCGTGCTAGGTGTTACGGCGTAAGCCACACATTGTGGTCCTGCGGATGTCCGGACATTGCGGACTAGGAGTCATGCGGCTTTGGGACAGTTCTTCATGGGATATCATGGGACATGACGACGTTTTGCACCCTTCCCAATCTGCGCTGAGCAGCGGGTGTATTTGGGGGGGGCATACTAGTCTTTGTGGATATCTTTCATGCAATCAATATATCATTCTCATCTAATTCTGTGTTCTGTTACATATCAATGAAGACGATGGTGTTCTGTTCCTATGTATTGTTTTCTATTCTGTCTTCATATACCTTGTTGTTCATATAATGTAAGGCAGTGTGAGGGTATCCATTCCCGTAGTGCTTACTGCTCCATTGCGGAGCAATATGCATTACAACAGCTGTTAAACATTCTATTGTATACTGGTGCTTTCATCGAGTCGATTCTTGCTATCTACATCCACCCCCCATTTGAATTTTGGCATGTTTAGAAAATTCTATACTCCAATTTGATATCAACATTTGCACTTGGGTTTTGGTTTATATGGAGCCTTCTTCACTGTTTCCTTGGTACGTCTTGGGATGGCCTCTGTAGAACTCTTGGCAATGGAATCGACCTGGAGGAGCACTAGAAGCAGTATTCTCTTTCTGAATAAGTATGTAAATGGCTTTGTGCTCCGGTTTCTTCCTTTTCTCTATCAACATCTCCACTTCATATGGTGTGAGAGCATTCTAGATTTTTGTATCAGGGTCATGGAGGGTGTTCTTGCCTTTAGTGAGTCTTGCCCATGCCAATTTATGATATATAGAGGCTGTTTGTATCTATCCTATTGGATCTGGTTGGTTGGCTTGCTTTGATACGAGCTTGGAAAAGAGCTACAGCTATCTCCCTAAATTGGCATTTAGAGCTCTCTTTGCTGGCTAACTCCTTCTCAAGAATCTTGGAGGCTTCCACAAACATCTGTAGTAATTCATTTGTATTCTTGATGAGCAAGCTGATTTGGCTCCGCCACTGAGTCATCATACCTTTAAAACTTATTTGATCATCTTTGAGTTCTGAGATAGTGGTCTTTTGTTATGTGTCATTGAGTGTAGACTTCTAGACCACACAAAGTGCCTTGCTCTATTCATACCAGTCCCGTATTCGATCCACAATTTGTATGTATCTCATCTGATCAACATGTTTATTGTAAGTTGGGTAGAGGGTTGGATAGAATCTTGGTAGCTCCTCATCCTTCGTAGGGATCATGTGTACATCTTATGAGTTAAGTAGAAGGATGGCTAGAATCTTGGTAGCTCCTCATCCTTGATAGAATCTTGGTAGGTATCTCATTTAATCAACACATTTATTTGTAAGTTGGGTTGAGGGCTGGATAAAATCTTGGTATCTCCTCATCCTTCATAGGGATCATGTACAACAACACTAATGAGTTTGGTAATGCCTCGATGTAGTTGAGGATGATGTGATTTTCTTGTTGCATCATCTTTCTCAGAATCCTCACCAAATGAAAAAGGCTTTTTAGAGCATTTCCTTGTTCTTAGAGGGTCATATGATGCTTGGGCCTTGACTGTTTGAGGCCTTGTTTTTCGATAGAGTTGTGACCCTGTGGTTAGTCAGTTGGCTATCTGCATCGTTGGTAATAATTCCTTGATCTCAATTCTAATGTCTTGCATACATTCGTATACTAGTTTGTGACCCAGTAGCACTTGCAAAACTAAATATCGCAAGCTTTGAATGCTCATGGTAGTAAGCTGCTTTCATCTCACATCGAAAATAACTCTTGAATTTTATTCAAAACTTGAATAGCATTGGGATGTATTGGCACGTTGTAGGTTTTTTGTTCATAATAGCTAGTGGTTTTACTTGATCATTCTTATAGCCCCTATAGGCAAAAACTAGTACCTGCATCATCCTAAAGAAAGGTCCAGATCTGAAATGCCTTTTCCCAGCAAAGGTTCTTGCTTAAGACTTGGACTTTCTTTAGAAAATCTAGCGCTATGGTCTGGGTCTGGCTCTGTCAGCAGAGCCTTTCCTTTTTCTTTACATGTAAACATGCTCTGCTACTATTGAGTGTCAGGTTGTTGAACTGGGGTTTTTTCTTCATGTCCCCCTTTGTTTTGGCTAGCTGGTTTGTCAAATAAGTGGTTTGAAGGGCCTTGAAAACTGCTCAAGGTGTCAAAACTAGTTTAATCTCCCCCTTGAGTAGAATCAAGAGAATTAGATGGATTGTTGTCATCCTCATCATCATCATAATTCTTGTTAGCAACCCCCATTCTCTGCATCCTGATCTTGTTCTTTATCATCTTTTGCTTCATCCTCATCACCTTCTATGTTTGTTATGAAATCCTCTATGAGTGCTTGGTTTGCCAAATCAATATTTTCAGCTTTTGTCCTCCAGATTATCTTTTAGAGTTGCAACCTGATTTTTAAGATCTTCTAGGTTGAGAGTTAAGTTTTCATCAGAGTTTGATATGTCCACTAATTATTGATAAATATACTTTTCAATAATTGACCTCTTTAAAACTGCTTAGGGCTGTTATCTTTTGATCCAATAAGACTTTTTGTGCAGCCATATCCTTTGTGAGCCTCCATTTTTCAGCATTTGGACTTGAATTTTTCACTTTTAGTTGCTTTGCTTATTTGTTGCCCTCTTTAATGATTTGTGTGTCTCATTCCTTATGACATTCTCCTTCAATCAAATATTGATTGAGTTGGATTATTTATCTCCCTTCTTTGACTCTTTGATTTGATAATCTCTCTCTCCAGGTCCTGCTCTAGCCTAGTTACATGAGATTGTTTGACAGAGCTCTAAGCCTCCATCATCTGGCCAAGGGCATTGACAATTGTGTTCCACTCCGTCTAGATGGTGTTAGACGTCCCATGCAAATTTTGTTGAGCACTTCATAACATGAATAAGACATCATCTTGAGTAACCAAGCATACAATTGCAGACTTGAGACCATGGAAGACCTTAGGATATCAGAGACAAAGTTCTCCTAAGATTCTTAACTTGTACCTCGTAGCTTGCGTGACCATTGTGGTAATCTGGGTAGGGTGCACATGCTCAATCAATAGCACCATAACTTGTAGGACCCAAAGACATGGCCTAATGTGGGTGCCCAATTGGAAACCATGCAAGTTCAATCAGTTGCATGACTGGCATCTTTCCTTCTTCAACCATTGCCACCCCATTGTGAATCTCTTCGTCATGTCTGGCATTGTCTTCAATTCTTCATTGTTGATTCCCTCAACAAGGAACACTCCTCAAAACCACCTTCCCCAGCTACCCCAAGGTGACCATTCTTCTGCCTGAGTTGTTCTTGCATCCTAAGAAGGTTCATGTTTTTTTATAAAGGGGATCGTTGTTGACAGGTGAAATTTGTACCTCGCAATAGCTGGGTTGTACTTGGGTGAACGGGTGCAAGCAAGCATATCGATGAGCAAGTAGCAAGTAGGGGAGGCACAATTGGGTGAACAAGCAATTGAGTTCAGAGAGAGAGAGAGAGAGAGAGAGAGAGAGAGAGAGAGAGAGAGAGAGAGAGAGAGAGAGAGAGAGAGGAGAAAGAAAATTGAAAGAGAAATAGTGTCGCATACCTAGATAATATGCCATCCTACAAAGCCTCACCTATATCTCATACGGGCATGGGAGGAGATGGGATCGACAATGCAATCATTGAGCACCGTAGATCTCGAGAAAACTTGGGCAAAGTAAACTTGGGAAAAATTGTAAACTCGAGTATCTCAGTTTACTTAGACCCCCTTAATCTCCATCCCACCTTGGAGGATCGAGCCCACAACCATGAGGATGAGAGCCATGTTCCTTAACCACTTGTGGAATGTAGACGTTTTTGTTGAGTTCTAACATGCAAATGTATCGGAACAGAAGAAAGTAAACTCCATTATTTTGTAAATCAGGTATTCGAGTTCACAAAAATACTAGATTTTACTTTTGCAACAAGATCAATGGTGCCTGCTTAAATAATTAGCTTTAGTTTTTTGAAGTTCAAAGTTTCCTTTCTCTTTCTTAAATAGGAGGTGATTTTGCTTTTATGTACAAAAATCACTTAGACATCACTTCACAACAGATACTCTACCTAGGGGAAAGGATGTCCTTCCTCGGGCTCCCGGACCCTCTTTCGTCCCATAAAAGAGTCCTCTTACCATCTCATAATTCCTTCCTTGCTCCTAACACACATGGGACCCATCAACTCCCCTTCCACACTACTCTCTCATTCTCTCTACCTACACATTTATTGCTTAGCCTCCTTACGCGATTCACCCCATTTTGTTGGAAAACCTCCCTTCCAAGTACGTTGAAAGGCTTTATCTCGCTATTTTGAAGTGATGCCCTCAACAATATGATGAGTAGATGCTATCCACCCTCGGTCCCAGCAGGAGTAGATAAAGGTGTTGGTTGCACTTGCAGTGGGGGGACCCTCTTGCAAGTCCCACACCAATTCTGAGCACCTTGAGAGAAGGACATCCTCAGGCAATTGCAAAGCATCACCAAGGAGGTAAGCACTCCATAGTCCTTCCTCCTCCTCCTTTGATTTAAGCCTTAATTGAATATGGAATTGCATGCCTTCATAGGGCTCTTAGCTAGACCTCCTGCAGAGACCCTAAGAATCTGGTGTGAGACCAGGGAGTCTATAACCTATCTTTCCTCCTAGCCGCTTGCCCATATATAGGCAAACCCCTGAGCTTGGTTGAGATTGGCCCCTGGCATCTAGGTCCTTGGCCTGACATTACTTCCCCCTTGGAGAAGCATTTTTGTCCTCGAGAACAAAAGTGGGTAATTTCTTCTTAATGTTTTCCCAAGTGGCACCTTCCTTAGGTCTATCTTTCCACTTGACTGATGCTTAGCGACACACATGATGACGCGTAAGTAGATCATGATAGTCGAGAATGCGCTCAGCCATGTAGTTGAAATTACATGCCCCAAATAATGAATTTTCTCCTTGAGAACATCACACTTGGATTCCTTGGCATATAACTTATTTTTCCATAACAACTCAAACACCTCCTTTACGAGACTAAAACGACCACTAAGATAGAAACCAACAAGGAAGACCTTCATGAGCCACAATGGCTAGGATCCAAGAAGAAGATAAGAACTTATCCAAACCCTACAGAGGAGATCGAGTGGGTCAAGCAATTAAGGAGTTTGGTAGAAGATACCCAAAGGGATCTAGAGCCAGCACCTAGGCATATCCATATTATTGACACAGTGTTCCCTACGCAACAACAACCTCAGAAAGTCCATAGACCCTTAGCCATACCTAGTGTCATCCAAGAAGAAAGTGAAAGTCATGGGAAAGTGGGCGGACTCACTTCTTGTTGAAAAGAATATTTACAGAGGGACTACCTGACCCTATCAAAGAAATGGAGATCCCATCTTCCCCACGTCAAGGGACTGCAGCCCAAAAGATGCCGTTAAATATTGCCAAATTGATGGATTTCATGGCTTCAGAAGTTAGAACCACCATCATGTCCAAACTATATGGAGATCCTGAGCTATTCTTAGCTCTTCGAGCTTTCCTCAATGGAGAATTGAAGGTCGGGCTACCACAATTTGCACAGATGGATGGAGTTAGGGAGATGCCAATAGAGGAGGAACACTTAGATCCACAACCCAACCTAGATGAGAACCTTGTTGTAGAAATACATGTTAACAAGTTGGAACAATACTTTGAGGGCGATGAATCCAATGCGACCATACCAATCACTACTAAGGGATTAACTGTGAAGGGAATCCTTGATGGTGGCACTGGGGTTAGAATTGTGACTAAAAATTTATGGGAAACTATGGAAATACCTCACCTTGCGACCACAACCATAGTAGTAAAGATGGCCAATGGGTCTATTGTTAAACCTATTGGGATGCTAGAACATCTCAAGATCAAGGTCTTTGGACATAAAATACGAATTACCTTCATTGTTATGGATTTCTCCAAGCACACTATGGCATCTGAGATGATCTTAGGACATCCTTTCATGAGAGAAGCAAAAATGGTGCATGACTGGTCTAAAAACCATGCCTACTTGCAGTTCCAAGATTCTGTTATTCGAGTAGATCTTGTAACTAGTTGAGCACATCCTCTTGGAAACAAGTTTATAATTGATCATAGATCTGACACCAAAGTTCACTTGGCCCCATTGCAGTATTATTACACGTGTAAAGTGTTGGGGTGGTAAAGCCCAATGTGCCGTGCCTAAGTGTTGGGCGGCCGGAGACTACCGAGAACTAACACCGTTAGACCTCTTGGAGGTGTCACTGTGGAAAACATTAGTGTTCTTGAGAAGATCTTACCACTTTTGTTTTTGAGAAAGAAAAAGCTTCTCCAAGGGGGGAGTAATGTCATGCCAAGGGTAGGACTAAGAGGGCACGGCCATGGCAAAGTGCCAGACACACTTGCAATATAGGAGTCTATATATAGCTAAGAGCCACAGGACCAGGGGCCTATATATAAGACGATTGATCTAGCATCAATGGTCTATATATACAATAGGAAAAATGGGAAGCTAATCAAAGAGGAAAAATATAGCGGGCCTCACATTTCATATTTGCTAGCCCATTTGTGCTCTCCACCTCTTCCAACAAGCTTTGTAGGCGGTCTAAGTAGTCCTCAAACTTGATAATTTTCTTGGTAGCAGAATTCACCTTAGCTTTAGTCTCCTCAAGCCAACTCTGCATGATTAGGATCCAGGAATGGATGCATCTAGTTGGCCAATGCTAGAAAGTGCAAGTAATACTTGCTCACGTCTCTTAAAATAATAAGGCTGTCCACAAACCTTGAGTAGTTCATAATAATGCTGTCTACAAACCTTGAGTACTTCATACAAAAATTTGGCATTCTTGAATGTGAGCCTCATCAAGCTTCATTCGAAATTTAAGTTTTCCTTCACCCTCAATTTCATCTATTCCATAATGTTGTACCATGGCAGTTCCAACTTTTTTGACATCCATTCATATATTATTGAAATAATTGTACTATAAGGAATATTTTTTCTTTTGTTTCTTGTATGGAATTTTTCCTTGAATATGATAATATTCTCCACTTTTTTTTTGGGCATTTCTTCTATCAACAAATCCTTACTTTTCCTACATCGTGAGGCCTAGGCAACCAAAATGCTTTAATTTTGTGATATTTTAAAACTTGAAACTAAATACTTGAGATGGTTATATATCCCCTCTGGTCATTTTAGCTGTATTCCGTACCTTTTGGATTTTCGATGGATGAACCAAAACTTTCATCTCTTTCAACAAATCTCGGAGAGAGTATTTTTTTAGGTTATGGTTTTTTGATAGTTTGAGAAGACTAAATCTCATTTTTTTCCAGCATTAGACATGTCAAGCCTGAAATCATAGTTAAATGATGTATATCTATTTTCAATCCTTTTTTCCTTTATATGAATGTCTTTCATTTGTTTTACTTTCTCTCTCAATACAATGTTTCTTTAAGAGCATGCATATGCTCATTTAAACGTGCGAGCGATGTTATTTTCTTTTTCAAGCTCTTTGATTTGAGTTTCATACAATAATATTGCATGTTTTAGATGAGAGATATATTGGATATGGTGGTTTTTTGACTGACAAAACCTTGAACAATACCCAGAGAGAACTTGACATAAGGCAAGGAAAACAAGATGGTGGCTTATATAGCCCCAATGTGGATGGAAATGTGTCAGTATATAGTGACCTAAGTGATTGTGTGAGTTGTAGGGTGCTATCTTAGAGAGGTTAGATCCCATAGAGCTAATATAACCCTTCATCTCATAGCACAAGCCTAACTTATAAGGTGACACATAGCTCAAAAAAGATGATTGTATTGTGGGGAGATGGTAGGAATACTAGTATAAACTCCTTAGACTTAGAGGTGATGATGCACCAACTTAACTCTAGAATAACTTTCCAGGCTCAACGGATGATCAAAAGCCAACATGGCTCAGAGGCACGAGTTCAGGATGTTCACAGGTTGGGCCACATGTGCTCTAGGCCCACTCAGAGGCTAGTAATAGTCTACCAAAATACAAGTCCTTTAGGGGAGAGAGTTGTAGATGTGTGATCATAGTTCAAACTGAAATGCAAGTGCTAGGAGAGTTGATGCATGGACAATGTCTAAACTTGACTACATGATATACAAGTCAAATTAAAACCCGTAGAAAAAATCTTTGAGGTTATTCGTGCAATGAAATAAAAAAAAGTAAAAGTTTTAATTACTTTTTTTGAATTATTGTACTTTTAGAAAGCTCAAGAATCTTCACTTACATGTGAGGATTCTAGCACTTGTACTTGTAGTGCCTTCTCTGCTTTAGGATATTCTTCCTCATCATCCTTTGTAGAAACCAATTGTAAATGGTGTCTTTGGTGATGCTAGCTGTTGAAATAATAGACTCTAAACCTAAAGATTATTTTGAGAGTTTCTAACTAATATCATCTGTTATAGAATTGCGTCTTATGAAACAAATTGGAGTTGTTGATATTACCTCCAAATGTTTTTTTGAGAGTTTGTCATACTTTTGACGTCTTGCTGAGATCAAAACAATGAAGAAGGTTGTCGGCTAAACACATACCAATGAGTGCCAAGGAAAACTCATTCTTCTCGATCCATTGAGAACGTTGATTAACATAACCTCAAACATGCTCGGGCTCATCGATTGTGATGGTCTTCCATAGTCCTTCCCGCATTATTAGTTGAATCTTTATTTTCCATAAAGAGAAACATGTGCCGAAAAACTTCTCGATGGTAATGCCATATTTGGTGAACCCAATGTTAGCGATGTTGAGGGAAATACTTGTGAGAATGTCTCCTTGAGAGCTTGAGGCTCAAGAGTTGATGGATATGGCAACGGTTAGCAAGCTTGAAAAAACAAACGCCATGCTTCTCAAAAGTCAAGGCTTAAAAAGACTTCAGATTTGATTTTTGGGATGAAATCATTTCTTGAGTCTATCATAGTCCATACTAGATAAAGAATCCTCCAACTTTGGCCAACTAAGTAGATAAGATAACTCCCACTCCAATAGGGATTTCAAAGCACAAGAAATTTGAAAATGAAAATAAGTTATATAATTTTAGAATAAGGATCCTAACAAGGAATTTATCTCTGATACCGTTAGAGAGAGAGAGAGAGAGAGAGAGAGAGAGAGAGAGAGAGAGAGACAACTTGACACAAGGCAAGGAACAATGTTCAATGGGAATGAAACTAATGAACCACAATGTGGTGGCTTATATAGCCCCGATGTGGATGCAAATGACTTTACTAATTGTGTGAATGTACAACGACCTAAGTGATTGTGTCAGGTGTAAGGTGCTAGCCTAGAGAGGTATCGCATAGAGCTAACAATATGAAGTGTCAAGTAAGAATGATAAAGTAGATCTGAGAAAGAATGGCAGAGCTCTGAAAAACAAGGGTAAGACATAAAAAATAAATATAAAATAGTCATTTCAAGGTTCAAAATGTACATTTTGCTTCCAAAATAATTGAAAGTTCAAAAGAATGAGGAAAACTCGACACAAAAAACAAGGAAAGTGTGTTTTCATTCATGCATTGAAATATGAATAAAAATATGCTTTAAAAGGATTGAATACTCCTCAATCGAGTCTCAACAACTATATTATTTGGAGTTGTTTTGGTTGTCAAACCTTTGCCAATAGGCAGCCAAAACGACTTTTTTGCAAGCCATTAATTAATTAGTTTGGGCTGGGTGGGGTTTTGGGGGGGGGGGGGCGGGAGGGTGTGCTTGTATCCTTTTTTTTATGGCTCAAAGGGAGCTCAAGGACCAGCGCACGCATTTAGCCTAGTGGTTTAGCTTGAGTTTCATGCTATGTACGTGATGAGTTCAAATGCTACTTATTAACATTGGTTTTAAATGGTGATGTGCATGGACATGCTAATTGGAGATCCTTTATAAAGGATCTGGGGGAGATTCTATGTAATGAAAAACAAAAGAGGAGCCACCAGAGCCAAATGAAAATTTAATCACTTTCTTAAACAACGCTTGTTTGCATGTTCGTTGCCCTAGTGTTAATGTAACAAAACAAGACGTCTCCAAGCACTTGATTGCTAAAACTAATAACCACAAAAATGTCAAAGAGAATTCCAAAGAAGAAGGAATAGCAAAGGTTGCTTTGTCCACTATTAAGAACCTTCCTATATGACCTGTGTTCGTAGGGTACTTAAAATTTTGAAATGAATATATTATCTTTTTTTTTGAAATAACAATTTTTTAAAATTAATAAAAAAAGGGAAAAATCATCAAAATACCTCTCTAATTTGTAAAAATTTCCAAAATACACCTTAAATTTAAAAAATTCACATAATACCCCCAATATTTTGTCATAAATTTCCAAAATTCCTCTGGTTGTGAGATTAAATTTCTCCAATTATAATAAAATTTGTAGCTTTTCATAAGAAGGCTGATTGTCTATCAATACAAGATGCTAAAACTACAATTTGAGTTGGTTATGTAGGCTTTGGAGATGAATCACTTCATTATTTTTAGATGTAATCGTCTTTTTTTTTGCGAGGTAATTTGTGATAAATTACATGCTAAGCACTCAAAAACGAATCTCAATTGTCAAAAGGAATAAAGATTAAAAAATCTTGAACAATCGGACGAAATTGGATACAAGGGTATTTTGGAAACTTCCACAATTAGAGGGGTATTTTGATAATTTTTCCTAAAAAGAAACTCTCTTGTTAATGTGACTCTATTAGATTGCTTAAAACTTGAAATAATTAAAAACCCCTCTTGTTGGACTCATGTGGTATATTAACATGATTATACATCCCCCCCCCCCTTGGGATCCGTGAAGGAGAACTACATGCACAAATCACGAGGGGTACAACGTCATTCGATGTAGGTTTTTCTAAATCAGTTTTTTTTTTCGGGGGGAGGGGGGTGTGCGTGTGTGCACTCCCAAGCTTACTTAGGGTCGAGTCGCACCTTGTGCAAGCAGGGGGAGAGGCGTGGAGGGTGCATGTAGGTTGCACCCAAAGGAAGTTGAAGAAAAAACAATAGAGTGAGTCTCGATGGCTACAAGCTTTCTGATAGGGGGAGCAGATACACGAAACAAAGTAAATTGAGCTTCAACAGAAAAAATAGCGTAACACCTCACTCAGTATTAACGGAATCACAATAGGGGTTCTATAAACTAGGAGAACTCTTCTCTTTGAGTCTTCGCATGTGACTCACAACACACTTTCAAAATGCACGAGTAGTAGTGGGTCTCGCATGCCATACAATAGTCTCAGTGTTTGGTTCAATTCTTGGATCAAGAACGGGGCAAAAAATACTTTCCTTTGGCGCCCACTCTTCTCTCTCATGGAGCTACCAATCTTGCCACACTTGCCCACAGAGGACACAAGGTACCATCATCGAAACTAAGACACCATGGAGCTGTTAGTTGCCTTATGCTAGACATCGTCATCTATAGACCTTATGATAAGCATAGGCAAAGAGGTAATCCTTTTCTCGTAAACGAGACGAGCCGACAACCAAGTAGTGGCCCTCAATGCCAGCTTCACCCAAGAATCAGTCACAAGCAAAGAAAATAGCTCGCCATTCTAACATTTATTGATCACTGCATTGTCAAAATTGTGTTGAATGCTTCACATTGATGAGGGGTTGCATTTACATTTTCCATTATAGCATAGAACTATTAGGTCTCCCCAATCTCCGAAAATTAATAGGCCTTTCAAAACATTAAAAGAGAATAAGTGAAGGGTGAGTTTAAGAAATGAAGGCCCATGGAAATGGAAATAAAAATAGAAAGTCAAAAGACTTTTTGTGTTTATATAAAGAGAGATGATGGAGTGCACATTACTATATTTCTGTTTTTCCTTTGCTTAATTTTCCTTTAGCGTTTTCTTCTCTTTAGAGTGATTTTAAAGCATTCTCAATGTTATTTGAGAATGAAAATTTACATCTGTAGCAAATATCTATCTAATTTGGAAACTTTAAACTATATTATGTAAAGTTTAACAGCAATTTAATCTGTTTTCATCCAATGGTGAACAAGATTCTATGCAGTGAAGCAAGGGCCTTCCAAAATCTTGCTCGATGGCTCATCCATTTGTTCGGTGACATGAACTGCTAAGGTGGTTGCATTCAACTGATGTGCCTTGGCGATCCAATGAATGAAGGGGGACATGTTGGCTTTTCTAGCCTAGACCATGCTTTGCAGTATTCAATGTTGTTCTGTTGTAGGTGGGAAATCCTTGCTTCACATATATCTTAAAGTATCTTGTCCTCCTTGCTTCACATACAGCTTGTAACATTTAATGGCCTAAAATCTTATGTGTAGCGGAAATTAGCATGAACATAGTGAGCATTTCATTAGAGTTGATTCCTAATGAGAATTACAAGAGTGCTTGGGTGGAGAGAGCAACAAAAAGCATAACACCTAGTTAGATAGCATCGACAATACTTTCAAAAGAGAGAGCAATT
Source organism: Adiantum capillus-veneris (assembly GCF_014529385.1). Lineage (NCBI taxonomy): Eukaryota > Viridiplantae > Streptophyta > Polypodiopsida > Polypodiales > Pteridaceae > Adiantum > Adiantum capillus-veneris. Next base: position 131,558,594 of record NC_140942.1, on the reverse strand, counting down.
AAGCTATTGACAACAGTTGAGGACCGGATTTGCATGGAGCCGGTCCCCCCTCCAAAAGGCTTTGTATTATGGTTTCTCCCATCAAGAGAGACATTGTACAATACAATTCTTTGTGTTCCTTCAAGACGAGCTAGTGCAATGAAGATGGAAGCTTCATACACCAAGCACAACACTTAATCAAACACAACTTGAATTATCCCCGTTCTCAGACCCAAGACCTCACACACCTTCGAAGATGGTGAGAGCTAGCAGGGTATGAGAGTAGATTGAGAGGAAAAAGAAGTATCTTACGAGAAAGAAGTACATCTCCTCACATAATCACTCATATTAGCATAGCTTAGCTTAGTAATTAGCTTGGTAGAGAAGATGAGCATGCTTTGAAGCTTGGCTCTTGGTTGGATTTGCATCCACATGCCAAGAGAGTGTTGATGTATGCTTCTATCTCACAAGCTTGGAGTAGGTGATGAGCTCTCCATTAAAGCTTGGGAGGAGATAGAGTATTTTCCCTTCACACATGGTCAAGTGTGTGAGTGTGTGTGTCAATGCCAAGCAAAAATCAGCCCCCCCCCCTCTCTTGGGCGAGCCCTAGCTGCTAAGTTAGTCTGGCTTTTGCCTCATTGGACCTCCCCAGGTCAAGCCAATAGGGATTAAGCAGCATAAGTGATAGCCTTCTGACATGTGTCCCCCTTTCCCCTTTTGTGAGAGCTTTAGATAATTAAATAATTAAACTAAACTCTCATTGGACCCCTTTGCCTCCTGGCCAATAGGAATCAGGCAAGCCATGGGGCTCCTGAATGCTCATTGGACCCTTGGGAGACTGCCCAATAGTCTTCTAGGACACTTAATTCTTATTGGTTTCTTTTATTAAATGTTTTTAAATTAATTAAACTAGATTTACTCTAGCCTAATTCTCATTGGTCCACTTCAAGGGTCTTCCAATAGGAATTGGGCATACCTTGTGGGCATCTGGCCTAGGGAGCTGACATGTGTCCCTCATTCCCTTTGTGTAAAGGGAGCCTGTGTGTGTGTGTGTGTGGCTTTCTCTCTCATCCCCTAGCTTTGGGGCTCGCCCCCTCCCATGTAGGGATGTAGAAAGACTTTTTGGGCACACATTAAGCATCCAATTTTCCCTAAGGTTGACCTTTGGACACAACCTTTGAATTTTGGAACCTTAGCATTTTGGAAGTCTTAATGGGCTGAACCTTAGGGTCTTTTTAGCCCGTTGTTTCACATGGCTCTTTTGCAGATGGCCCCCCCTTTGGATCCCTATTTTCCCTCCTTTGGATCCCTACTGTGGCCGGTCTGCTAACTTAACCAATATTCTAGCTTTTTCTCCCTTGGCACTTCCCCACATTAAATGATCAGTTTAATATGAGAAAATCATTTAGGAGAATTAGATATTGATTATTATGACACAGCTTAAAGTCTCTTGTTGTCCCCCCTATTGTACATATTATTGAGGATATTATTGGGAGTTTTTTGAACTTGTATCCCAATGGAAGATTGCTCATATACAAGATCGTAGGTTCTGGTACCATTTACATGTATATGCATTGAATAACTAGTTATAAGCCACATGACTTTTAATATATTCATTGTTTTTTTTAACGAGAGTTTACGGAGTTTAGAATCATTGTTTACTGTGGGTAAACTTGACAATAGTTGTATGGGTGTTTATTATAGTTTCTTTTCTCTGCAAAGTTCCTTCAAGTGGGAATATATTTCATTCTCCAATTGTGTGGTTTTCCCTGTGTATTAGCGAGATCACACCCTGAAAAATACCACTCATAGAGGCTTAATCAGTGCTATAACTAAGCAACAAATCTTCTACACTCAAAACCTTATTCACAACTAAGTTAAAGAGAATCCTCTTCCTCCATGAATAGAGGAGAAAAAATGTCAAAGACCCCCAAAGAAAATAGTCATAGTAGATTTTCTAAGGTGTTTATACAAGAGATTACCTGCACAGAGACTCTCTTAATCTATTCATGTCTTCCCATGAATCGGTTAGTTGATGGCTAGTCCATGTCTACTTGCTATCCATAAAAACCATCATTGGGATTGGCTGCACCTTGTGCATAGAGCCAATGATGTAAAGTTCTCACCGTTGTATATGTATACAACGATCAAAAACCCATCTACTAGTCTCAAATCTTCTTGGATAGAGTAGCTGATGTTATTATGGAAGCGTAAACAATGATAGAGTAGACGTTCTCCCATCTTATTCGCATGCCATGCATGTACATGAGAAAAATAGATTGATAAGTCCTTGGTTTCAATGACAGTCTCAACCTTGTGAGCTACTGCCATACGTGCGTTGCATGATTACACATGCATGGATACATCAGAGTGCGTCGTTGCCAAACGCAAACTATGAGATTATACCCACTTAGTGCAAAATATGCGTACCATTATCCGTGATGTGAAGTCAATGGATAGTACCATGGTACATGATAGAAGCCTTGCTTTGCATGAAGGCTGACAAAGCACTTTGCTTTGTGCAGTAGAGGAATCTTTTGCAAATCAAAGGTTAAATTACAGAAAAAAACAATTATAACTTGAAATGTACTAACCTTGTTGCCTTTTTGAGAGTGGTTGTCTTTGCTTGAAGCTGGCTCGTAGCCGTATATGCAAAAAATTTGGAGCTATTGGATGTACCCAACATACCATCGTGGCTTGGGTCATACTGAGCTCCAAGAAAAAATCAGATAGACATTGTGCCAAGTTTCCCGAAGTCCGTATACTAATAGCATATTCCAAACTTTGGAAGCTTACATGTAGTGTGTCTTGAAGTGAAGCCGTGCTTCACAGAAGCCCATCGAAAAGATGATACAATACGAATCCTGAGTGCTCATAGCGAACAAGTTTTCCTTTTGACACACAAATGTCAAATCAAAAGAAAATAGACCTTGTCGAGCTTTGACAAAATCGGCCTTGCCGAAGCGTACATCTTTTTGAGAATCCGCACATTACTCAATACTGAAAGAGATAGCCCAAGAAGGGTAGCTATCAGATTTCATCAAATTATTAAAGTCTGCTTGATCGAAGCAACATTTGCTTGTCAAGTTGGCATGATAAAAACTTCTGCTAGATTAGTTCAAAATTGTAAATTGGAACTTGCTTAGCCTTGCTTCAATTGCCGCCCTTGATACTGGAATGTAGCGTCCTCTGTAGTATGGTTGTTTGACTCTATGGCATAAATGTCCACTTGGAGTCCTTCTGGCTCATAGCCATGGATTCCAACAGGCAATGAAAACCCCTTGGCTTGATGCATACTAGCATTAATTGAAAGACCATCCATATATACTCACAAGGTGTTCTCAAGTCCGTATGCTTATAGCTTATTATCAACTTGGAAAGCCACTATACGAGATACATAAAATGGAAGCCTTGCTTCAAATAAGAACATCGTTATAATAAAAACCTATCCCACTTCTTGGACTTGAGGTTTGTGGTATGCCGTTGAGCTTTGCTCGCCAATTCATGCAGCTTAATGGAGGTTGCCAAGTCTAATAACAGCCTTGTTGTAATGACAATCAAACCATGCCCGACAAGCTCATACACACCCCTTGGGCGGTAACTTCTCGGATGCACAAATACCTTATATGTACACGAAAATAATTTTCAAAAATAACTTTAAGGATCTTCATCCTCCTTGAGAGTCGCACCCACGCAATTTGAGCTCAAGGGCCCTTGGCCTAGCTCGTAGTGTTCCCTAAAGCAAGCGGAAATACAATACCCGTTACCACCCTTGTTGGGATAGTTCGCTCGCACTACATGACCTTATTCGCATGAATGGCCTGCAAACTAGCTCAAACAAATGCTTGTATAGGCTAATAGAAACATAAAGCAAACAGAATTGATAACCCCCAAAAAATCTCATGATACTAGGCCGTGTTGGACACAAGCACTTGTATCTTGTTTGAAGGACGAAGAACTCTCACGACCCATGGCCGCTCTTGTTGGATTTTCGAATCCATGGACTGGGATTTTGACGGCCTTGCCGAAAATCATGTTGACTCGACCTTGCCGACACAATTTTATCTTCCAAAAACCTATCTTTTCTGACTTCGGTCTTGTCTTTGCCGATTTTAAGTCATGTCGAGACGGCCTTGCCAAAGCTCTTTGTTGCAACAAACATGATGCTTTTCAGTATTTCCGCACTTTGCATGCCTTGCATGCTTTTGACGCAGCCCTTGCTTGCAAATTCATGCCCTCTGTATACCATGCATGGCCTTTGATCGCTGCGGAAAAAACCACTAACGTGATCTGAGGGCACCCTTAGGACGCCCATTTAATTCCAAAAATAAAAGAAATAAGCAATGTGAACCTGCTCAATGGCGATGGCACAGATCTTGCGCGAAGCAGCCCGATGCCAAGCCTTTACCCTATGGTGCTCCGACGAGCGTGACACAACAACGAAAAATTGCCCTCAGCCCGACGCGCATCAAACGAGTAGGTCGACTGGCAGCTCCACCCGACATAGGGTTGTTTCCCGCAGCCCTCGATCTCCTCGGCTCAGCGTAATCGAGGAGCCATGCCCACGGTCTTTCCCCCTTCCTTGCAAAAGAGCTTGTCCACGGCCCAAGCTCGTCCAGAGGGATAGATAGATAGATAAATTTTATTATCGTCCTCAGAGGTCAAATATGACCTATGGATCAAAAGTTATATGCCCATAACCTCAATTGGAAGAGATCCCAACGTAAGAAGTAGGAGCATATATGACGTTTGTGTCTTAACTTGGAGGAAGTTTTTAAGAAAACGCTTTTGGACATTCTCAAACTCTTTTTGAGTAGACTTCGAGAAGCTTCCGTCCCACACCTCAACTCTATACAGAAGAACCTGTGTCACCAATGCATGTACTTCTTGAGAACCAAACACTTGATGCTTTCCACATTACACATGTTCTCAAACGCATAATATGCTTTCTTTCCCGCTTCCAAATGACGCATAGCACATTCATGCCACTTGTGATTGGACGGAACCTCAAGACCAAGGTACTTGAAGCTCTCAACAACTTCAAGTGTATCATTGTTGTACACAATGCCTGGCTTCTCTTTATGGTTGGTTTTCACAAGCATAACCTTTGTTTGGGATTCATTCACAATCATCCCACTATACAAGCAAAAGTTCTCAAGGACAACCATAAGCTTTTGTGCATCTTTTAAATTGTGTGCTAAAAACACTACATCATCCACATACAACAAAAGCATGATTACCGCATTGCAAATAGTGACCTCTTCAATGCCTTTCTTCTTGTATAAAGTCAAGTACCATTTGTTCCAATTGGTCGATGCATAGACCAAAGAGAGTTGGTGACAACGGACATCCTTGTTTAACCTCAATAGTGCTTACAAGTTTTTTTGAAATTTCTCTTCTCATGCGCAATTGACAAATCACCTTCTCATAGATTCGAGAAACTGCAAGCATAAACTCACTTGGTACTCGGAGTTCTTCCATCCTTCTCCACAAATTGTTACGTGAAATTATATCAAAAGCTTTCTTAAAGTCCACAAAATAAAAATACAATCGCTTGCCTTTCAACAGATTTTCCTCCATGAGAACACGAAGAGTGACAAGATGATCCATGGTGCTATAGCATCGATAAAAACCCTCTTGTCTTTTTGCATGCTTGTTATTCTCTTCATCCCAATTACTCAATTTCATCTTCATTATGCACCCAAACAACTTTGCCATAAGAGACCGAATCATTATAGTACGATAATTGTTTATATTTTTTACATCCCCTCCATTATGCAAAGGCTTAACCCAAGTAGTACTCCAATCTTAAGACATACCATGTTGAAGTGCAAGGCTGAACATATCACACATCCACTCATGGGTAAAATCTCTCGTCCATTTGATCATCTCCGACTTGATACCTTAAAGATGTCCCATTTTGTGAGTAACCAACTTTTCAAGCCCATCGCAACATCCTCAATAGTAAAAAAGAGAGCATACATGGGGATGAACCATAAAATGACATTTTTTCAACATTTGCTTGCTCATATAATTGTGTATGTGTGTACATATCCACAAGACTCAAGTTATCAAAATTCTCAACCCGCTTACCTCTCAAGTTTCTCCAAAATCTTTTACGTGCATATGCTTTTTTTTGGACTTGAAAAAGTTGTTGCTTTACTTCCCATCTTCTTCTCTTCATTTGAATCAATGCGTTGTATGCATGAAAATAATTTTGATAGTTGTTTTTACCCATAGTTGCATCAAGCTTTAATCAAGGAGTTTCGAGCATCTTGACATTCTTTAACAAACCACTTTTTGCGTGATATATCTTTGTTGATATCCTGGAGATGCTTTATGGCAAAGCATTCTTTGACACAAGAACAAATAACTTTTTTGAAAGCTTTCCATTTAGTTTCCAATGGTGCATCATATTGAAGCTTTGTCATCCATAACTTTTGCTCAATCTCATGTAAAGGTGCTCCGTGCTTTTTCCCTCCTCCATAGCTCTCCTTTTTCCTAAGCTGTGACACCAATGTGAGATTGAGAGGACTAGATGCTGCAACTCTCCACCCGACCATGCCCTATATAGACCCTGCCTCGCTAATAATAGGACCCCCTTGACCGGATGACTCTGTCCTGGTCCTTAGCTTGTCCGGTCTTACCCTAGGCCTGACATCTCAGGTTAGCTGGCTTCTCTCTTTAGGTTAAGGTAGCACAATTCAATTAGTGACATACGTGACATATTCCGAAGAAATGCACGAACTAGCCCACTTGCCAGCCTCAATGTGTTACACCTTTTAGATTGTATTTGACATTGCTGTGTCTTCATGGCGTAATTTTGACAAAGCCTCCTCTCTAAGTGAGGCAGGCATGGTGGGAGGGGACCACGTGCGAGCATCATTTTGTCCATTGCCGGTGAAATCGAATCATTGGTTTGGCACACAGTTACAAAATGCTGCCCATACACCCAAATTTCCTGAATTACATGGGTCCGCCGTGGATTTATGACGTCAACCCGATTCCCATATATTTCTAAATGTGGTGCACAGGTGGAGTGGTCAGGGCATTGGGCTCCCAAGGATGATGGGTCGAGGGGTGATGCCATCCAAATTTAATTTCACACTCAAATTTACGGATCTGCCCCAAATTTACATGACTGTATCATACTGCCCCGACCATTGTGCCCGTGTGACTTAGAGAGGAGGGGAGGAGAGAGATTCATAATAACCTCGAGACAGAAAAGATGCAGGCTATTCTATCAAACACTGATGTTTGAAATTTTTAATAACTCTAGCCCAACTTACCACGAGGCTTATAACTTTTGCAGGTCCATTGCCTTCATTGGTGTAATTTACATAGGAATTTTGATATTTAGCCCATTATTTAGAGACATTCAAGCCAGTTCCAGCTAAATGTAAACAAGATCTTGACTTTGCAGCAGATTTCTGATAAGGAATGAATCCAGACATAGTGGCCCTTTGTCCGCTGTCTAGAGAGGAGCTTGTTCTGAAAGTATCCACGTCACTACATGTAATAGAGGCTTGAAGGCAAGTGGCTTTGGGTTCATTATTACATTCACTGGAATTGGCTTCATTGTGTGTTATTACCTCTGCTTGAAAGGCACTTGAGCCTTCCAGAAAATCTGGAACTGTCTGATGCACTGTCTTTCCTCTAAGGAAGGTGACATTCGATCTCTCTGCCTCTGCACTAAATGTTTGAGGCAGTGTTCTACAAGTAAAGAGAGCCTCAAAAGCCTTGCGACCCTGCGAAAGTAAAAGGTTTTTAGTCTAGAATTAATTGCAGCCAGAATTCCCTGCATGGTTTGTTTCTACATGGTACCAGAGCCATGCAATGCGCTTTGCACTTTCAAGGTGAAGTGGCTAGCATTTGAGATTTGTGACAATGAGCCTATCGTTACATACACACACATCAGAGTCTTCTTTGTGATCATTAGAGAGAGGAGTACACGCTTGCAAGGAACAACTGCTACAAGCAAAAATAGGTATGTAGATCAAAGAGAACCTGTGAAGAAACCTCCTTCCGAACTTCCGCCTCATGATGACAGCTCTTCAACCGCTTTCCATAATCATGATCCCCATGTCTAAAATCTTTCGGTTGTGGCCGTCCTCTCTCACAGTTCTTAGCTTTTAGCTTGATACATCCTTCTCCACTGAGTGCTTCAAATGCTCTCTTGCGCCCATCATTGACACACAGACCAATGTTTTCGTCAATGTCATTTTCTGATAGGCTAGGAATGTCCTGCTCACTGGAGTTAGACAAAAGCGCTGGTGTGTTAGAGCCACTTGAAGAGCCCTCTCCTGTTGTGTGCTCTCGAATATCAAGGTCATCTGCTGAGGGGCTGGGATGCTGGGCTGGGATGTTGCAAGACATCTTCTCAGAAAACAATTTTTCTGGAGATAATGAGGGCAGTGCAGATTTTTCTTCTGCTCCAGAAAATGGCTCTTCAAGTATTCGTTGCTTGGGTATATTTGTGTTATCAGCAAAAGTGTGCATGTTTGATGGCCTAAATGCTCCACCTGTCAGTGGGTTGTGGGTGTGCTGCACAAGCCCATTCAATGCCCACCAAGAGGCAGATGCAGCTGCAAATACGGCCGCCTTGAAATGTTCAGGAGACACTGATTGAGTCAAATTGGGCCCACTACCTCTCATAGCCCACGTGGCAGCTGCCATTGCCGCTGCAAATGCTGCCGGGTGGTTCACGCAAGGTGCTTGCATTAGCTGCCAAGGAGAAGTAGGATACGGTAAATGCTCATGTGTAGGGCCAGGCACTCCAGTTTGGAGCCCCCCCAAGGTCGAGAGACATCCAAAATAATTGAAATAACTGTCAACCAATCCAGATGCTGGATTGCTGTTCTGTGGACCAGAGTGCTCGTCGCATGCTGTGGCTTTTACATCGATAGAGGTTCCCATATTGTTTTGAGAAGACAGGCTGAGGGGATCATTCTTTTGTTTTCTGGCGGCATGATTACAGGCACGCTGAGACTCTGCATGTCCTCTAGAGTCATAGCCAAGCAAGACTGTGTCAACCTGAGTTTGTAAATCTGAAGATTCTTGGGACTTTTTTCCGCTTCCATCGTACATACTGACCTGCAAAGAACAGCTGCTTACTACATGAGAGCAAACAGATAATTGATTTCACAGGATGTCAACCTTGTCCCTTAGGTGCATCTACCTGTGGCAGAATTAGATCTTTACTTTTTTGATCGTTTTGTAGAGCCACCTTGTCACTAACTGCAGAGAGAGCCTCTAAATTCTTCGAATTTCCAACTTCTGGTGAACTAAGAGCACTTTCAGGAAGAGCATTCCCTTCCAGTGAGAGTCCGTTACTGTGGAGGGGGCCAGAAAATACAGGGGTCTTCATAATAAAACACAAAACCCAGGCAAACAGTGAGTGTAGGAAAATATAAAAGCCAGAATGGTATCATATTATTGCTGCATATGTTGCTCAACAGAATGGACTCTTTTCATGCATCCAACTAAGTTAAGTATGTCATTACTGGTTTCGTTTTAGACAGGGTGTAGGCAATTCTCAAACAGAATCTATCCAGGAGACAAACCAATTAAAAAATTAAAAACTTGCAAATTCCTACATTGGCTGGTAAAGAATAACCAGTTGGAACAGGGTTGGTGGACTTTGTTGATGATGGTATGAAATCCTCTAGAACTCCTCGATCATTTTCATCCAAAGGATAATATCCACCTGGAGATCCTTCGGAAGGTGTGGGTGAAATCCTTGTCCCATGCATCCTCTTGTTTCCAGCCTCTTGCTCTACCTATCCCCACATCAACTAACTATTACACACTGTACACAGATGGAATCATGAAATTACAAAGTTGTGACTCAAAACTGGAAAAACTTGAGCACATAAAGCTTATGTAAGCTATGAAGTGTACATTGAGCCAAGAAACACATCTTGGTGCAGAAAATCATCGAGTAGTCGAAATGGAAGCAATTGAGGTGGTGCGTATCCCCACTTGGGATATGCCCCTTATCTTGCCAAAGATCAGATGTGTGAACCAAGAGTTTATCAGTGCACTCCTCTGCTTTGCTGCCTTCACTGACTAAATAATAGTCGTACTCTCCAAGATAAAGCATCAATATGTGAGTATTTCTGTCCTCCAAAATTTGAATGCGTTACCAAATCATGCCACCTAATTATTGGAAACCTCAATCCACGAGGTTGATGATTTGCACCAAACGGAAAGTTTTTTTCTTTTGGGTGAAGAAAAATATCTCATTATTTTCAAACATAGTTACGAAAATGCAAAATTTGAACGAAAACAGAGAAAAAACATAGTGGTGGTAGAAATAGGTGATGGGACTCATGCAACAAACGGTACCACGAAAAGAAAGCCACTTTATTCATATCCACGTGTACGGTCCGGGTTGAATAACCATATACCCCATATAATTTATGAACATCAAAAACTTGAAATAATCTCACCAAAACAAACCATAAATCATATACGAACAACTAGTCCAATTCACGACCCAATCTCCCCTAAACGAAAAATTTGGATATCAAAGGATACACCAAGAATTGAACCAAACTTCATTTGGATGCCAAAAGACACACTACAAAGTTTGTCTAAGTGAGGTCGAAGTCAATCACGATATTCACCCAAATCTATGAAGGAAAGACTAGTAGCCAAGCTTGATCCACCACCGGTCATCCATCCTCCAAAGGTCCAAAAAATACAAGTATCAGATATAAAAAGGTATGGGTACCTAAGCAACTTGTTACTGCTCAAAATTTGATTCATCCCTTGGAGCTGAGAGGCCATGCATACTCCCATCTAGTATAACCAATTCCTCATCTTTGCAAAGATCAGATTGTGAAAGATAATCATACACATGAGAGCATCGTTGAATAGAAGGGATCATTAAAATCCATAATTTTTACATGTCAAATTGTTGCATTTCACAAGATCGAAGAGAAAAGGTGTGCTTTCTCCTTGAGAATCTCATAGATAAGGGATTTCTAATATAGGCTGATAAGTAGAATTTCTCTGGAGTACTATTAAGCGCTCTCTTGCCAATGAGAGAGAGAGAGAGAGAGAGAGAGAGAGAGAGAGAGAGAGAGAGAGATGATGTGAAATGTTATATAGTCGGTCTGTGCGAGAACGCGCTCTATGCCCAGCTATGGGTGCTAGCAGGTGCGGGACAAAGGGCTAAAGCAGGAATGAAGGCCCTGGGCGAGCATGTCGTGGTGGAAATGAATGTCTAATGTGTTTTTTTGGGTCAAAAAGGCCCCAGAATGGTCAAGGTGGGATAGCAGGTAAAGGTGCCCGAAATGCTGATTTTGTGCTCTAGAATATGGTCTTCGAGATGCTTTGCAAGTTGGTCTAGACGGCTCCTCAAACGGAGTCCCGGTGTGAAAGTTATGATTGTTCGAAGATAGATTGCTTTGCAGATCCCCGACGGGCAGGGTAGGTACAGACAGGTGGCCAAAACTGGGATCAATGGGTACGCTTGTAAAGCTCAAGCTGTGAAGCATGCCAGTCTTTTTGGATTGTCAATCGGGCCTCAAACAAGCAAGTTATGGCCTGTGGAATATTTACCAAGGGTCAGGTATGTGCTCACCGGGCCACGTGGTAGGCGCATTGACATGGACTTTTTTGAGCTCGTTGGGATTCTAGAAAATCGCATGCAAGATGGGGAGTCAGCAGAAATCTACGGCTCGCTGATCGGAGTTATGGGCATCGAGATGGGCCCAGTTCAAGCTGGAAGGCGGTGATGGCGAAAAGGGATCGGGTGGTTTTCCCCGTCCTTGGACATGTTTTTCGAGGCCATGGTACGGAGTTGTAGGGAAGCACGAGGATTTTGGGACCGGCAAGTGAAGCTTCCATGTGATGTGGTCGAAAAGTTCATATGGCAAGCCTGGTGTGTGTTGTAAGCACCGAGTGCATAAGAAACGGAACCTAAGAGCCCCTTGGTTATAATTCAAAAAGGTAAAAGGGTGGGCTTGAGTTTTTTTCACAAGTCAAATGAAGGCTTCAAAAGCAAAAGGGGTAAAAAAAGGCTTGGAGTGAGGAGGCAATAGCGCCCGGCACTATGGCTCAAAGAAGAAGTTTTTTTTCCCTTGTTAAAGGAGAAGGTGAAGTGAAAAAAGGGAGAGGCAGCGGTTTTGAAAAAGAGACGAGGAGGGTTTTTTCTTTTGACTGGGGAGAGAAGGAAAAGGAAGATTTTCATGCGCTCGGCGGTCAAAGCCGGCACGCCATGGTGAAGCATCGTCCGTGAAGCGGGTTGGAACGGCGAGTGCTCTGCAGAAAAGGGAGCCAACGAGGGCTTCCACGAGGAGGAGTTACTACGCGAGCGAAGACAGTGGTGGATTTTCCGTCGAAGTGTGTGCCGATGGAGTCGAGCTTCGAGGGATGTGTATGCCCCTCTATTTGAAGCAGGTGATGGCCATGGTGCGAGCAAGAGCAGGCCATATGGATTTTGTATGTGGTGTGTTTCTTTGAAGGAGAAGCTGTCATTGTCGATTTTGGCGTCGTCCTTTCTTCTTTGCTCGTCTCCAGGGTGTGTGGTGCCGATATGTGTGAGAGCGTGTGCGCCCCCAGGCCCCTTGTGTGTGTGAGAGAGAAAGAGAGAGAGATGTCGAGATGTGGAAGAGCTGGAAGCGAGCAATATTGGTGTGATCGCTGTTGGAGAATTGTGCAAAGCATGTGTGCGTTGGGAGAAGTGCACGCAAGGCCTTGCTAGTGTGAATCGTCTTTTTTGAAAGTGTTTTTCGAGAGGACAGGGGTGCTGTGAATACCCTGAGCTATATAGGGGCCATTGCGTGTGTGTCGGGTGTGTTCCCCATTCCCCCTCTCCAACGTAGTGAGCGGATATCAAGATCACCTCTCAGCCATAGAGCCAATACGGGCTCACCCCAGAGCCTGGGAGCCTGCAGCCAAGCGGGCTGGCCTTTGCCACAAGGGCCGGTGTCCCATACCACCGAACCCACACTAGCATGGTCAAGAGTCCAAGTGTGGTGATCACACAAGATGTCTCTCAAATGAGACTCAAGTCCTATTTATAGGACTTCATAACCAAAGAGCCATGTTCACACTAGCCGAACATAACTATAGGCGCCCATCTTGATGTCTGGAGATGTCCTCTATATAGCTCTAGCCCGTACTGACCCCTACTCACCCCTACGCACCTCCACCTTGCCCCTATCTAGCTCTAGCCCTACCCACCCACTCCTCGCCCATGTCTATCTCTAGCCCCTACCCACGCCTTCTCGCCCCCATCCACCCACCTACAGCCTCGCCACTACCTACCCAGCCCTCGCCCTATCTAGCCACATATGTATCTACTTGTGGGTGCATGGAATGTACGAATTGGTGGAAATTGTCATGCTACACATCGGTTGTGTGGCAATAGTCTATTGTGACAGTGTTGAGTTCAATTTGCTTCTATCTTCAATGGAATTAGTTTAAGGGTAACCTTCTGAGTTCGGAGTAGGTACTACCACTCTCCAGGACGGTGAGTGGCCTTGTGGCAGGCAACTTGTAGCAAGGCTACGGTGTCACTTGCACTGGGCAGGCAGTTACAGTTGGTCTTGGGTTCACAATAGGTGGAATCTTGCCTGGTAAGTGGCACGTGGTAGACACCAGGAGTGGCGGTCTAGAGGACACCAAGGCTTGTTTTTACTGGCACACAATCCCCTAGGCCCTATGAAACCGGCCTGTACAATCCAAAAAGGGCGGTAGACTTTACTTCAAACCTTGATTTAGCTTTCACCCATTATTAGTCGTCTATTCTACCTGTGCTATAATGACACAAGAGAGGGGAATGGGATACAGATGCTAGAATGCACCTGTATGAGAAGACCGACACCAGATTGGCCCCTAACTAAGGCGCCCCTTTCGGTATTTCTTTATTGTTTAAAAGAGGGAATAAACGCTATGGTTCTTTCCAAGCTGCCTCGCACAACCTTGGCTGAATTTTGACTGTTCTGGCCTGATTTCGGCAGCATAACTGTACTAGAACCCTTCACGGTCGGTATTCCCACGCATTAAATGACTTTCCCGACGCATACGGGCACTTTGCAAAACCTGGCGAGAATCTGCAGCACGCTGAATTCTCTGTTTTCAGCCCTGAAAATGCGCCAGATCGCTTGTACAACGGTCCCCTTGCGTCCCCGAACCACCTGGGGGTATTAGGGTCCGTTTAGGGCCAAAACCCTAAACCTGCAAAAATACACAGCAGGCAGTAATTTACTGTTTCGGGCTCCGTTTCGCGTGCCGGTCGCATCCGTAGCAAGTTCTCGAGCTCCCGCACCTGTAGGGCTACTTGCCCTTTGAATCGGACGAGATTTCAAGCGTGAAACCTCTCCGAATCACCTGTACCTGCGGGGGATTAGCCGCTAGCTAATCCAGTACCTGTGCAAGAGGCTCTTGCCTCGGCAATCGCGCATGAACCCACACAACTGTACATTGGTCAAATGAAGAGCCCACTAGTGGAGCATAACATACTGCCAAAGGGGAGAGAGAGGGCAGTGCGTAGCGTGCAGGGCATCACTCCTGGCACCGCACTGTGCATAAGAGGGAAAGCAAGCACTCCATAGCTCTTAACCTGTGACAAAATCTGAAAATGAGCTCCCCTCCTCCTAAATTCAGCGCCACTTCTTGTTGCATGAGGAAAGTGCACCAGAAGGTGCCACTTGGCACATTTACAAGCATTTTCCCGTTTCGGGGTTGCCGCCTAAAAATCTCCCAACCGGTTGCCCAGTTGACTTCACGGTAGAGTAAGAAAATGTTCCCTTTGTCATTCCGGAGGTAATGACGCCAACACATTTTCAGGTCCCAAAATAGCAATTCCCTAAATTTTAGGAGATGCTGCCATTGTATCTTGCTAGGTCATCCGACCCTCTTTGTACACTGCGGCCACATCCAGAACTGAAATGTAGCCTCTGTAGCAAAGGATTCCACTTTGGCTAGTCAATGACCCCACTTTGGCTAACCATAGTCCTTGTCCAACCTTAGTGCTCTCTTGCCCTCAGGCCTTGACTGCCTCTGGACAGTTCCACACTAGCTATGCAATGCAGGGCAGTTAGATTTCCCGAGGCGTGTTTCCAAAAAGTGAAAGTAAATAAATAATAAGAAAGAAATCAACAAAAAGGATAGATAGTAGTCACACGCTGGTGACATACCCCCCTCTTGAAATCTCAAACGTCCTCGTTTGCATCTATGTCGTACATGCTCCTAGTCAACACTGATGTATTCAACACCTGTCGACACAGGTACGACACATACATGCTCATTGTCAATCCTTGTGTATTCAACACCTCGTCGACACATGTATTGCCTGCGTGTGAACCCTGTCCCAATGACATAATGGTAGCTTCGCACTCTGCCATTGCTTTGAGTCACTAACTTTCCAATGACAAAATGGCAGCTACACATTTTGCCACTGTCTTATAGTACACGTTGGATCCCGTAACACTTTCGAGCATACCCAAACCGATAGTTTAAGAATGCAGTTACACATGTACTCTTCAATAGAAGCAATTACTGTATCCTTGACAAACTGACAAGAAATACTCACTTCTATAGCACTAACCAAACTTTTGGACATTCCATAAGAGCAATTGCCAAACTGACAATCTGTACAGCTCTAACATTCATGTAACAGGTATTTCATTTGAGCTCACATTAAATACCATGTACATCATTTGTTTCAGAAGCCATTGTCACACTGACAATCCATGTAGCTTTGAAACTCAAGGGGTCAAGGTAGGTTGCAAATCAAAGGCTTCAAGGTAAAGTGATAACACAGTTGGTGACTCTGCAAGTTCACCTTCTCCATCCACTTAGCATCCATTGGTGGATAGTTTCTGAACTTTACCAAGTAACGCCTAGCAATCTTGACTTTCACTTTCCTTTCTTTGTGTGCCAAAATCTGTTCCGGGACCAAGATCTAGTCAAGTTCCTCGACTTCCGGCTGATCTTTAGCTGGCAGATCTTCTGGCACATCACCCACATAGGGTTTGAGAAGACTCACATGAAACGCATTGTGAATCTTCCGACTGTCAGGCAATTTCAGCCTATATGCAACATCACTGATTATGTCGCACACTTGAAAAGGCCCATAGTAACGCATACTGAGCTTTGGAAACAGTCTTTCCTTGCCCTTCATCTTCTTTAACCTTGCCTTTTCAAAGCGTAAAAGCACCCAATCACCAAGTGAATAACCACTTCACGACGGTGACGATCAGCTGCTTTCTTTTGCTTTGCCTGAGTCTTTTCTAAGGCCACTTTGACCTTCTTGTACATTTCATCCATGTCCTGTACATACTTATCTGCTTCAAATATCTTGTCCTTTGTATGCAGTATGGAAGGAACTTTCTTGCCACCTTCAACTATCTCAAAAGGTGCCTTGCCAGTTGATGAATGCACAGTATTATTGTATGCATACTCCACCAATGGCAAATACTGCTCCCACTTTCCTTTATGCTCTGACACATAACACTTCAGCAGATCTAGGACAATAGAATTTGCTTCTTCTGATTGCCCATCTGTTTGAGGATGAAATGACGAAGAGAATTTGAGCGTTGTGCCCATATTCTTAAACAAGCCTCTCCAGAACAAACTTGTCATATGTGGATCACGGTCGCTAACAATCGACTGTGGCATGCCATGATACTTGAAAATATTTCTCATAAACAAGCGTGCCATCTGATCTGGTTTTATCTTCTTCCTGACAGGAATAAAATGAGCCTGTTTGCTAAATCTGCAAATAATGGTCCAAATACCATCGTTTCCTGTCTGCGTTCTCGGAAGATCAAAGATAAAATCCATAGCAATACTTTCCCATGGTTTATCTGGAATAGGTAGTGGTTGCAATAACCCTGGTGCCTTTTGCCTGTCAAACTTGACCTTTTGGCATATTAGGCATTCTCGCACAAAGGCATCCACATCTCTTCTCAATGTAGGCCAGTAGAAGAATGTTTCAACCTCTTTAACTGTAGCATCGATACCACGATGCCCTGCATACGGTGGGACATGACTCTCTTCCATAACTTTGAGTCGCAATGGCTTTGTGACACACAATCTGCCATGCATCATCATGAACCCATCTTTGAGAAGATAGTGTTCATGACGTTGTCCATGCATTAGCTGCTCGAAGACCCTTGCAAAATCTTCATCATTTTCATACTGTTCCCTCATATCATCAAGTTCATGATGATAAGGAATTGACACAGCTGAAATGTGTGGTTTCCTTGACAAGGCATCAACCACAACGTTCTTCTTGCCTTCCACATGCACAATCTGAAAATGGAACATGGACAAGATATTTGCCCATCGCATATGCTTCTCAGATAACTTTGTCTATGTCAAGAAGTATCGCAAGGTCTGATGGTCCGTTTGGACAAAAAAATCTGCACCTAGCAGGTAGTGTTTCCAACTTAAGAGTGCATGAATCACAGCCAATAACTCTTTCTCATAGACCTGCATGGTCATCTCTGGCCCTTGCAAAATTCTGCTCTCATAGGCTACTACCCTGCCATCTTGCATTAGTACTGCACCAATGCTACTACCGCAGGCATCACACTGGACCACAAATGACTTCCTAAGATCTGGCAACACAATGACTGGATCTGAAGTCATCTTTTCCTTTAAGAGATTAAAAACTGAAATCTCTTTCTGTGTCCATCTAAAGGTGACTGCCTTCTTTTGAAGAGCATGTAAAGGTGAAGCAATCTCAGCGAAATTTTGGATAAACCTTCTGTGATAGGAGCATAGTCCCAAGAAGCTTCGGACATCATGCACCGTCTTCAAATCTCGCCATGACTTGATCGCTTCAACTTTTGCAGGATCCATTCTGACACCATCCTTTGAGACAATGTGTCCCAGAAAGTGAATCTCTTCCAGAAAAAACTCACTTTTCTTTGCATTGATGAGCAACCTATGACTGCGTAGCTCTTTGAACACAATGGCCAAGTGATGCCTATGCTCCTCTTCATTCTTTGAGTAGACTATCATGTCATCAAAGAATGTACCAACAAACTGTTGGTGTGGATGGAAAATTCTGTCCATCATCCTATTGAACGTAACAGGAGCATTTGTGAGACCAAAGGGCATCACTAAAAATTCGTAAAGGCCAAACGTCGTTCTAAAAGCAGTTTGTGCACATCCTCTGATCTAATGCGGATCTGATGGTACCCACTCTTTAGATCTATCCTGCTAAACATAGCTGCTCCTCCTAATTTGTCCATAATATCATCAATTCTAGGTATAGGGAACCTATTCTTGATGGTATTCTTGTTTAGTGCACGGTAGTCGATGCACATACGCCATGAGCCATCCTTTTTCTGCACCAACAACACTGGAGAACAGAATGGAGATGAACTGGGCTGAATCAGCCCCTTTTCTAACAGCTCCTGTACTTGGCCCATTATCTCTTTCTGCTGAGCCGCACTAACCCTGTACGGAGGCTTATTTGGTGGGCTGCTGCCTGGCACCAAATCTATCGCATGGTCCTCGGTCTCTCTGGCGGTAATTGAGACGGTAATGAATCGAAAAAACAGTCACTATACTGTTGTAAAAACATTGACCTTTCTTTATCTAGCTCAGATAAATTTGATTCATCACAATCTGACACTTCACGTGCAAAAACCAAGTACGCAGAAAGATGCTTTTTCATTACAGAAGTAATAGCAGAAGCTGATACAGTGGGAATAGACTCCCCTTTAAGCTTTACATCCAAAATGTGAGTCTTTCCCCTGCTCTGTACAGTGATCTTTTTGTTGTAGGCATCCATGATTCCCTGTACATGAAACAACCAAGGAAAACCTAACAACACATCACATCCGTCCAGTGGCATGATGTAAAATTCTTCAGCATCTACATAGGACTGGATATGTAGGCGCAACTTTCCAATGATGGGTGTCACAGCCTCTGTATGGCCAGGACATGCCAAACCTGCCTCTGCTGTATACCCCATCTCCTCAGGTCTGATTCCCAACTTTGAAGCCAATTCTTGGGAAATGAAGTTGGTTTTGGCACCTGGATCAAAGAAGATAAGCACTGTTTGATCCCTAACCTTTCCCCATGCTCTGCAAAGCTCACTTGCATCTGAATTTGGCTTGTCGCCCACCGTATCTGGCACTAGACCAGCCATGGGCTTCTTTCCTTTCTCGTCTTCCTTGTCATCAGAATCAGCTGGCCTTTTCTTTGTAGGACAATTATAAGCAATGTGGCCAAGCTGCTCACATATAAAGCATTTGTTCTCTGTCCTCAGGACCTTCTTTTGCTCTTCTGACTTGCGAGGAAAACGTCTTTTCCATTTCTTTGCTGGTCCCTTTTCTGATTCAGCCGTAGCTTTATCTTTCCCTGCATTAGCTGACTCCTGAGTCCCTTTAGGAGCCTCATTGGGAACGTGCTTCTTGGCTGAATTTTTCTTGCCTGATCCTGCCTTGACGCCAGTGTTAAATTCACAATCTTCTCCCTTGAGCAAACCATTGCCAGTGTTTGCTACCTCAATGAGCTGTGTCAAAGTAGTGACTTTTGTCTTCGTACAGTACTTTCTCAATCCTTTAGGTAGGCCACAACAGTATTTTTCAATCTGTTCTGTCAATGGCACAAACCTATAGGAAGTTACTGGAAGTAGAGCTTTCCAAAACTTCCGATTGTAATCATCCAGATTTCTGCAAGTGGTGCCATTCTGTCATGACATCTGCTTCAAAGTCATCAGATAACCATGCTGCTGCAAAAATCTGCTTGAAGTAAATCCATGTGGACGGAGCTTGCCCTTGAAGCAATAAAGTTGTCCACCATTGTCCCGCATTCCCTGTCAAGAAAGTGGCTGCCTTGCGGACCTTTGAAGCCTCTGTAAAGTTTCCCCCTGCATAGGCCTTATCAAACTGCTTGAAGAATGAGAGAGCCTTCTTCCTGTCATCAAACCCTGTAAAGGTCGTGAAAGACACACCTTTGCCATCTTCTTTGTACGGAGTTGGCCTCTCCAGCGGCGTTAAATTGTCATATGGAAGTGACTGAAACATGGGAACACTATTAGGGTTCATCTGTGTTCCTTGGTGTCTATTAACTTGACCTGGAAATGCCATATTTGGCTGCTGATTTGTAATTCCAGCCCTGAGTGCTTTGAAACCCTGGTTGCATACCCATGACACTGTACATGGGGTTAGGCATCATCTTTTGAGCACCCCCGAACACTGTTCCTGGCGTGTAAAACTGATTTCCAGGTGCATGACCAGCCATGCTCTGGAATACCGATCCACCTCCAAAATAGCCAGGGTGTACTGAAGGTGGTGGGAAGACTTGTTGCATAGCCTGTAGGTTGCTTCCCTGCCCATTAGAACCAGCTATAGGCTGCTGAAAAGTGGCTGGCTGAACTGGTACAGCTTGAAAGACTGGCATCTCAGCCACCTGTTCTTGCACCTTAGGCACAGGTTGTGGAGACTGCATGTTCTCCGTCAAGTGTACAGGTGTTTCCATTGACTGTGCAGTATGAATCACCTGTGCTCGAGCCTTAACAGGCTTTTGAATATGATCCAGTGACCCAACTTGCTGAGACGGAACAGGAGGTTGCAGAAAGGCTAAAAACCTCGGGTTCTGCATTACTTGTGTGAACATAGCCACAACAGTAGCCAACTGGGTCCTGAATATATCATCATCCGTTTGTGGTGGTCTTGAGGACTCACCCACTTCATGTGTCTGTTGACCCTGTGAAGAGGAAACCTCTTCAGTCACATCATCTGGTCTGTCAGCCATAATTGCAATTCCCTGTGTCTGGTCTATGATCCCCTGGTCTATGATCCCCTGTGTCTTCAAGCCCAATCTGACCAAGGCTCACTTCTATGGGAAAAAGTGATTTAATCCCGTCGATGGAACCATGAAACCGGCCTGTTCAATCCAAAAAGGGCGGTAGACTTTACTTCAAACCTTGATTTAGCTTTCACCCATTATTAGTCGTCTATTCTACCTGTGCTATAATGACACAAGAGAGGGGAATGGGATACAGATGCTAGAATGCACCTGTATGAGAAGACCGACACCAGATTGGCCCCTAACTTAGGCGCCCCTTTCGGTATTTCTTTATTGTTTAAAAGAGGGAATAAACGTTGTGGTTCTTTCCAAGCTGCCCCGCACAACCTTGGCTGAATTTTGACTGTTTTGGCCTGATTTCGGCAGCATAACTGTACTAGAACCCTTCACGGTCAGTATTCCCACGCATTAAATGACTTTCCCGACGCATACGGGCACTTTGCAAAACCTGGCGAGAATCTGCAGCACGCTGAATTCTCTGTTTTCAGCCCTGAAAATGCGCCAGATCGCCTGTACAGCGGTCCCCTTGCGTCCCCAAACCTCCTGAGGGTATTAGGGTCCGTTTAGGGCCAAACTAAACCTGCAAAAATACACAGCAGGCTGTAATTTACTGTTTCGGGCTCCGTTTCGCGTGCCGGTCGCATCCGTAGCAAGTCCTCGAGCTCCCGCACCTGTAGGGCTACTTGCCCTTTGAATCGAACGAGATTTCAAGCGTGAAACCTCTCCGAATCACCTGTACCTGCGGGGGATTAGCCGCTAGCTAATCTAGTACCTGTGCAAGAGGCTCTTGCCTCGGCAATCGCGCATGAACCCACACAACTGTACATTGGTCAAATGAAGAGCCCACTAGTGGGGCATAACATACTGCCAAAGGGGAGAGAGAGGGCAGTGCGTAGCGTGCAGGGCATCAGTCCTGGCACCGCACTGTGCATAAGAGGGAAAGCAAGCACTCCATAGCTCTTAACCTGTGACAAAATCTGAAAATGAGCTCCCCTCCTCCTAAATTCAGCGCCACTTCTTGTTGCACGAGGAAAGTGCACCAGAAGGTGCCACTTGGCACATTTACAAGCATTTTCCCGTTTCGGGGTTGCCGCCTAAAAATCTCCCAACCGGTTGCCCAGTTGACTTCACAGCAGAGTAAGAAAATGTTCCCTTTGTCATTCCGGAGGTAATGACGCCAACACATTTTCAGGTCCCAAAATAGCAGTTCCCTAAATTTTAGGAGATGCTGCCATTGTATCTTGCTAGGTCATCCGACCCTCTTTGTACACTGCGGCCACATCTAGAACTGAAATGTAGCCTCTGTAGCAAAGGATTCCACTTTGGCTAGTCAATGACCCCACTTTGGCTAACCATAGTCCTTGTCCAACCTTAGTGCTCTCTTGCCCTCAGGCCTGGACTCCCTCTGGACAGTTCCACACTAGCTATGCAATGCAGGGCAGTTAGATTTCCCGAGGGGTGTTTCCAAAAAGTTAAAGTAAATAAATAATAAGAAAGAAATCAACAAAAAGGATAGATAGTAGTCACACGCCGGTGACACCCTATGAAGTGGAGCTTTGATCCTTCCTCTTTCGCTCAGGGAACAACTCAAGCTCTAGGGATTAGGTGGAGCCCTATCAACACGTCTCCGGGCACGCGAGTCCTACAAATAGCCTTAGAAAATTGTTGGCACATAATCCCCTAGGCCTATGACAATGCTAGACACAAGATAGGCTTTGGACATCAATGTAGCATGTCCATGTGGTACATAGAGCCATGTGCGTGTGACAACTCCTCCTATGGAGTTGGGGGAGAAGATGGCCTTTTACCAAAAGAATTTCCTTCACCTTATTGAGGATGGATTTATTTAATGGCCGAGATACATGGATATACACCTCTTGCATGACTCCAATGTGAGATAGGATAGCTTCATACCTCCTCCCTTCAACTGCAAATAGAGGCACGTAGATACACTTTGGTACTCCAAAAGCAACGGATATGCTAGCTATGCAACTTAAAGCCAGAGACAAAGAAGCATAACATATGTCCGTGCCCACTATATTATAAGATGCAGGAGCGATTTCATTGTCTCTTCAAAGAGGGATTTGGGCCTCTATCAATGGTGATGGATTATGCTAACCAAAGATGCCTTGGTCTATTCTTGTTGGAGCTTCACACACACAGTCATGGTTTATTACAAAGTTCTACACACCCTTGCAAAGGACCTATTCAAAGGCACCCTCCACAGCAGCAGCTCCCAGCATGATCCCAGAACTACATCAGTTTTCATCTCATGGGACTCTCCTAGATAGAGCAATAGAGATTAGTAGGCATTGGCGCTCGTACCTATCACAAACCACGTCACCTACATATCTATCCTTACAGCATTCAGGTGATTATAGAAATGAAATGAAATGAAATGTTATATTAACGTCTTCAAAAGGCCAAAGTGACCTATGAGACCATAAAGTTACAATGTGGTGGATCTGATACAAAGTCAGAGTCAAAGTAACAAGATGACAACAATGACAAAAACGAAATGACAAATGTCACAATAAAATACTATGGAATCCTAAACTACTAGGTGTGAACAGCAGCTAGCTGGGATAGCTAGATCACAAGAGATCCAGCATCGGTCGCTGGCAGGTCTCATCAATCTCCTCCATGGTCAGTAGTCTGACCGGGCGTCGTGCATGTCGAGCCAAAGTGATCCGAATCCTCTGTTGCAGCCTCCATCGATGCTGTGTAGTCCTCCGCAGTCGTGGGCGTCTGGATCTTCCAAGCTCAGTCGCTCGGTTGATCAGTGTGCCTTTGGTGTGAGACGACAAGCTCTGCTGTGGTAGTAACTCCTCCGGGTGTCCAGTGACAGCTCTAAAGAAATCTGTGATCTGTCTGTCTCTGGGACTGGCTAGCCTCTCCTCTCATCAGGCTCTCTCTGTGTCTGCGTAGCTCGAGCAAAAACAAACCCAAGCATCTCTGATCCTCGTACTGCATGACTCTGGAGAATGGTCCAAAGCCCTCTCTGAACAAGCAATGGAAGCGGCCTCATATCTCGTAGTAGACGGGGCAGTGGCATGTGTAGTGCAACTCTGTCTCAGGCTCGATGTCACACAGGGGGCATGTCCTGGCCCCCTGTGTGATGCAACAGCCCATGAGAGAACTTATGGGATGGTACATACAAGGGCAGCCCTCTGGAAAGATCACGCTTTGGCAGATAGGCCACCAGCTGGCTCTATGGGCTCACTTCTTTGTTCATATTTTAGCATTTGTAACTTTAGTCTTTTATATTTTTTATATTCGACATTTGGATCATATGACAATGTAATCTTTTGGTCTCATAGGCCCTTTTTTTCCTTTTTTTTGGATGACAAAGGATGTATCATATATGTACATTGATTTGTCTCATGGGCCAAGTTCGGCTTTTCAAGACGATATTAAAATCTTTCTTTTTTTCTTTCTTTACATATAAGGGTCTCCATATGCACCACTACAGTATCATGGAATACCTAAGCATTGGCAGTGTATTTCTAGAAAGAGGTTTCCACGCCCGCACATGCAATCACTGGTTGGTCATCTTTGAGAGACACAATAAGATGTTTAGAAAACTTGAACTAGATGAAGTTGGACTACTCAGTCGGCCAAAATAGAGATGTACGGACATAAGACACACATATGCTTTAACTGGGAAAGTAACATGGACTAACCGTTCTTCAAAGGGGTTAACGCATTGGCTGGGAACAACAAGTTTCGCATGTTTTTTTTTTTTCTGAGAAAAAGATCCTTCTATTAGTTAATGAAACTGCTCATGGGGCCACAACCACCTCTACAAGAGAGGGCTACCAATGAAAAAACAGCACATGTACAATGAGGCTAAATCAAGAGATGGGAGGAGGAAAAAGCCACACAGGTGGCCGGTAGTGCCATCTGAGTACACCCTGGACCATGGTGAAAAAAGGCCCAAGACGCCAAAGTCGAAGGAAAGCCTCTTTGCGCTCCCTCATGCGGTCGGAGCTGCCTTGGAGTCTCTTGAGCTATCCTCTGAGAGTATGGATCAGCTCTAGCCAAAGATCCCGAACAGTCTCTGCTGGTGGTACACGGCGAGCCTCGAAGATGCGGAAGCAGCGGGCCCGCCTGATGAACCAGAGTGTCAGGCCACTAATGAGCTCCCAACACTCCTCTCTCTCACTGCACCACTCCTGTGAAGTAAGCTCTGTGGCAAGCTGGAGTGTAGGTCGACCCCCCTGTATCACTATCATCCTGCTGGTGGAAGATAGCTCAAACTGAAGTGTCGGGCCCGTGAGAGTGGACCAAGCAACTGCCCCCCAAGTGTACTGCCGAGCTGTGGAAAGAGCTGGCATCAGTCGAAGAACACGAAGCCACACCTGCCGTGCCAAAGGACAGTCCCAAAGACAGTGACGCTGACTCTCCACAAGATGGTCACAAGCTGCACATGCGCCGAGAGACCACTATGTACAAGCTAGCTCCCAGCTGCTGTAGCTCTGTGTGCAACCAGCCACTGGACAAAGTGACTCGTCTCGGCTGTCTGGAGTCCCACAACCTCTCCCAAAAAGCTGCCAAGAACTCACCTGTGAGACCCTCCTCCTGCCAATGAGGTGCTGCAGCAAGACAAGCCTCTCTCTGCACTGCCAGTATGTGACGTCCCAGTCAAACAGTGTACTGAAAGAAAGGGACACCTGGGTGGTTTGCACAGGAGAAAGGGTCCCTCCAAAGCCACTCTCCAGGATCCCACTGTACTTGTGCCAATGGACAGCTCTCCCAAGCCCACAGTCTCCAGTGGCCAGAGTCTCAGGACCTACTGGGTCAGGATCTATGACACAAGTCCTCCCACAAATGCCTAGTGGACAACTCTCCCAAGCCCACAGTCTCCAGTGGCCAGAGTCTCAAGACCTGCTGGGTCGGGATCTATGACACAAGTCCTCCCACGGATGCCCACCACTTGGATCCTCTGAAAACAACACTCTGCCACCTGTGGGCCCTCTACTGCAACTCGGTGTAAGCGTCCCCCACCCTGTAGCTCAAAAAACAGGGAGGGTATAGTCTCTGAGCAAGCCCGAATTGAGATGAGAACCTCCAGTCGCGTGAAGGCTCCCATCCATCTGGGCGCTGTTGACTCGAGAGGTGTGAGCCACTCAACTGGTACTGCCTCTGAGATGTCCTGACACATGCTTTGCACCCCTCTCATGCCCTGTAGCTGAAAGCCCTGAAGCTCCTCTGACAAGCTTGAAAACTGTAACCGATCACCTAAAGAGCATGCTGGACCCTCTGCCATGGGACCCCAGGAAATATGAGGTCGACTACCAACCAAGTGGCCTCTCTGAGTGCTAACCATGGGGTTCCAAACAAGGGGCCGTCTCAGGCGCTCCTCCATGCAAGTAGGCTGACGCTACTCCAGGCCTCGCCGCAGTTGCTCCCAAGATCGGAGCAAACTCACAGCGAAGTGGTCCTCTAGTCTCCTGCTCAAGCCAACTCTGTGCATCTCTGTGAAAATCCATCTAATCGAGGGTCGCCAGGGGCCTCCAGCCTGAGGCACCCTAGCACTAAGCCGCTGAAGCAAGAACTCCTTCTAGGTCTCCTCACTTGGAAGAATTCCTCTGACGATGAACTTCCCAAGGAGGGCTCTGCTCTGCTGTGTTGGGTCTATGATCCCCAACCCTCCCTCAGAACAAGGAAGAGTGATGACCTGCCATGCCACTCTGGCCCGGGCCATCTCAATGTCACGCCCTGACCAAAGGAAGTTCCTGATCAGCCTCTCTACTTGGCTGATACAAGAACTCGAGAAGATCCAACAAGAAGTGATGTACCACATAGTAGCCAACAATACCTGGTTGGCCACTACAACTCTGCCTGCCAGAGAAAGTCATGCGGAGCTCCAATGTAACAACTTCCTCCCGATAGACAGGAGGAGGGGAGCAATCTGCTTCTCGGGAGACAAGTCAAAACCAACTTGACAGCCCAAGTACCGTCCTGCAGTCCCTGGGGGAATCCACCTGAAACCCTCACCTGGCATCCAATTGGGCATAGGAGCACTACCAACCGAGAAAGCCACTGTCTTTCTCCAGTTGATCAGTGCGCCAGATGCACAACAGAAGTCTCAAGAGCCTGCTCAAACCTGTGTAGGTTGGCCTCCTAGCCATCCAAGTACAAGGCTGAGTCGTCTGCAAACTCAATGTCCAATAGCTCATCTCCACGAATAGAAAGTGCTAAGCCACGTAAACCAGCCTGCTATGAAACCAAAAACCTGCTCATCGCTTCAGCATAGAACAGAAAGTGGAAGGGGGCAAGAGGGCAGCCTTGTCTGACCGAATGTGTGAGCATGAAACAATGACCTCTACCTCCTGACAAAAGTACCCGATTGTGTGTCCGTCTGTACAAAACTGACACCCCTTTGATCCAAGCATCCCAGAAGCCCATCCTGCATAGAGTTCCCTCCAGAAAGTCCCAGTCAACTCTGTCGTAGGCCTTCTCAAAATCGTGAAGAAGAATCACCAGATCCTCACCGCGGAGCTGTGCAAGGGCAGAAGCCTCCCAAAAAGTAAAGATGTTGTCAAGGATACTACGCTCCTTGACAAAACCTGTCTGAGTCCCATGTATAATGCTCTCTAGAAGTGGCTGAATCCTCAAACTCAGAGCCTTGGCAAGAATTTTGTAGGCTGAGTTAAGGATGGTGATGGGGCGTCACTCTTGAATCTCATCCAAGGAGCCACCCTCCTTGGGAATGAGGTAAATCAGACCCTCACTCATGCTGTCAGGAATCTCTTCTGTGTGCAGTATGTACTGAAAAGCACTACAGAGATCTGAGCCAAGAAAGTCCCAGTACTCCAAAAATAAAACTGGGAGTCAAGCCATCCTCACCTGGACAGCTACTACGGGGGAGTGTGCTAAGAGCCGTGTGTAGCTCCTCTAGCTGAAGAGGCAGCTCAAGCCTCTTGCACATCTCCTCAGTCACAAGACAAGGCATCTGTACCTACACCTGCTCTCTGCATGCATTCTGACGCTCTGACTGAGGCTCTGCAGACAGTAGATAACGGTAGAAATCAGTGGCAACTGCATGTCCTCTGGCTCTGAAGCAACTGACCTGTCGGGCCTCCTCAACTGACTGACCTTGGCATGCGAATGCCAAGGTCTCACCGCCTCAAAGAAAGCGCCTATTACTCTGTCACCCACCTAGGTCCACTGAGATGCCTGTCGATGGAAAGCAAACTCATGGCGCCTCTCCTCTGTGCTGACGAGCTCCTGGCGAGCCTGCTATAACTGCTCCTTCAACCAAGGACTGTCTGGATGATGCTTCTGCATCCTCTGCAAGGAAGCAATGCCCCGTCGGAGACGCTACTCCTCCTCTCTCGTTGCAACCAAGCAAGTCGAAGACTCCTGGAGAAAAAGTCGACTACGCTAAGCAAGTCTTTAGGCCACTCTGTCAGCAGGAGAATCTTGCATGTCTAAGCTCTCTGTCCAAAGAGCATCCAATCGCTCTCTAAGCGCTCAATCAAGCAAGACCCTCTCTGGGATGCGAAGCATCGTGCTCTCCCTCCTCTGTCTATCAGTCAATGTAAGGATCACTGGAGCATGGTCCGAAAAGAAAGTCCCTGCCAGAATGCCAACTGTCCCACCCAAGTCACAGAAGTGGTCACTAGTGTAGAAGTGATCTATCCGAGATAGATTCACGCCTCCCACTCTGCGGTCCGAATGAGAGAAGGCCAGGCTGTCTGGGGGCCGCACAAAGCTGGAATGCTGCTACACATCTGTAACCCGCAGTCATACAAAACCTCTCCAAGCTGCCAGGTGCCAGCTCAACTCCATGCACAGTAGCGTGGCTACCACCAATCTTGTCAGAGGGTTCCTCCAACATGTTGAAGTCACCCCCTATGCACCATTGCTTGGCCTGCGGCAGAGACTCAACAATCTGAGACCAAAACTCTGCACGTGCACTCGCTACATTGGGCGCATAGATGTTCAAGAAGCCCACGAGACAACCCTGAACCTGCATAGTGATCCACTGAGCCCTGCCTGGCACAATAATCCCTCTGCCCACAGTGGCCTGCTGCAAAGAATCCGCAATATTCATACATACCCCGCCCTGGATGCCTCCAAGTCCAAATGCAGCTGACCAAAAAGTCTCATACTGTCTACGCAAAAGCTGACCACAACGTCTAATGCGGCTCTCACACAGATGATGCTCCTGTAGCATAAGAAGGTCAATCTCTCTTCCCACGAGGCATCGCTGAAGCTCTTGATGCAGTCGATTGCTCTTGACGCAGTCGACTGTCGGCCCCTCTGACGCTGAAACTGGGGCCCACCTAGTCCCTGTACGTTCCATGAGACGATCCTTATGGGGAGCGACAAAGAACTGATGCTGCCGCAGCAACTAACCGTGCTATCTTCGAGGCAGGCTTGGATGGGGAGTATCTGAGCGTCCTCAAGATAGGTGTGACTACAAAGAGTGTCCAGCCCAAAGCCCAAGTAGACTGAGCCGTGCGTAAAGCAACCTCCTTTGTCCAGGAGTCCTCATATATGTGTACATAGCATGGCGGGCTCTGCGAGTCAGCAAAAAAGTGAACCACCATGTGTCTACATCTTGCTGCGTCTCGAGGTGTCACAACAAACTTGGCGAATGGCCAAAGAGTCTGAAGCATATCAGTAACTCCTAGGTCTCTCATGTGATGGGAGAACTCTAGGGCCTGTGTTTGCAGCCACTCTTACACTGAGTCTAAAGTCCACTCAGCCTGGTCCTTGCCGCAGAGGGGAAAAGAGAATCCAACCGCGGAGTCCAAGGCCACTATCCCTCTAGCTGCAAGGGACAATACAAGAACTCGGAAGCAGGCTGCCTCAAGGTCTGGTGAGGGGTCGCCGAGAAACCGCGTAAAGTTGTAGGCAAAAGAAATCCCAACGACGACGAATGTCGAAGCTCGTCAGACCTCGGGAAACTGTTGCAAAAGGAGACGTTTGCACCTGAAGGGGAGGTCGCAAGAAAGGTTGTCCCTCTGTCGCTAAACGACTCGTGGCAAAGGCGCTGCCAAGAGATCTCCTAGCAGCTGAAGAAGGCCCTGCCCCCTGGGACGGTTGTGGGACTCGAGCGGGAGGAGGTGAGGGAGTAGGTGGAGAGGGGGGTGAGGGGGAGCGAGGGGGATCAACAGAGGAAGGAGGGCGAGGTGGAGAGGCAAAGGGAGAAGGGGGAGGGAGGGGGGAGCGGAAGCAAGGGAAAACTCGAGGAGAGGAGGGGGGGCTGTCGAGGGTGAGACTGAGGTGGAGGTTGGAGCACGGACCTCGTCCTGCTGAAGAGGGTCGAATCGATTCCCCGTGGGAACCCATTGCTGCTGGGCAGAAGCTTGAGGACCACTCTGAGTGCCAGGCTGGCGCAGTGGCCCCTGACGACGTCGACCACGAACCTACTGCAAGCCCTCCTCTGCTTGAGCCCCAAGCTCAAAGGCTGGCTCTGCCTGTGTACTCTGTGGCTTTGCCTGCTGCTGCTGGCCAGCCTTTGAGGGTTGGGGTTGGGCCTGTGGTGTAGGTCGGGGTCTCCTCTGTGGATAGGCCTTCGTGAGATGGCCCGAATACTGCGCGCTCTGTCGAAACCAACCCCCACTCACCCGAGGAAGTAAGATGACCTTCGGGAGAGTGTAGGTGTCTTTAACCAGAACACGTACCGAGGGAATGCCGGCCGCCTTGGCAGCTACTGAGGCTGCCATGCGAGGTGTCTCGAGGACAGTCCCAATCGTTGAGCCTATCTTGGACAAAAGTGGTAGGTACTCCCTCCTCAAACCAGGAAAGCAGATGGAGATGGGAAGGTCTGCCTCCTCTACCAGAATATCTGAAGCTGGATCAAAACCATGTCTCCACTGTCGAAAGTGGGCTCGAACTGCTCGGATGGTCAAGGGGCTCATGGCGATGACCTTGGACGCCATCTCGGAGGTCTCAAACTCGATCTGATAGTAGCCCGTCCGAGGAACTGGACGTCCAAGATCTTACTGTCACGTGACACATCCAACCCTATGTGTCAATGGACAAGCTACAACATGACCAGGGTTCAGTTTAGTCAAGTCAGTCTAGAATACGAAGTGATCTGACACTTTTGTGAGTCTGTTCGTAGACCGTGCATGTCCAGACACTTAGATTAGATGCATATCCTGTGGTTGCACACAACATGACCATCAGATTCTAGTTAGATCCCATCAGTAGCATTTTTACAGTGCATAGATCTATTTTCCCTATTTTTGACATTTTTCACTTATTATTTTTAAGTGACTTTTGTTGGAAAGTAGGTAGGGCAATTTTGCTAAGTTTGTATAAATAAAAACTTAGCGCTAGCACTTTCTGCCAGAAGAGGGAGCAGGAGCACCTTGCTCAACAGGCAACTTCTCAGCAAGACCAACCCCCGCGACAACTCTGGCGTCTTTTCTCTCAACAGAAGGCCTAGCGTTTTTGCACCAGATCAGCCAGCGTTTTGGCACTAGCAGATTCCCACAGCAACACAACAGATTTTCTAGCGTTAGCAGATTTCTCCGCAAGGTCAGTTTTCAGTCCTAGCGTTTTTGGTTTGCAAATCAACCTCATCGTTTTTGCAGATCTTCGCGGCAGATTCAGCCCTAGAACCAGCGTTTTCAGTTTTCAGCAGTCAGACATCGCAGAAGAAGTCCCGAACCTCGCAGATCTCACCTTCCCGCAGCAGATCCTCGCCGCACGGTCAGATCCAGCGAACTTCGCAGTTTTAGCCCAAAAAACGCAGATTTTAACATCTGCATTTTCAGTGCGTCGTCGTCGCATCGTCGCCATCAACATCGTCACCGACATAGAGTCAGAATTCAGCAGATAAATATTTGCAGATTTCAGCCGTTAGCATTCTCAAAATTCAGCCCGTCTCGTCGTCATCCTCATCGTCATCGACATTGTCGGCAAGTCCAAGTGTTGTAGAGATTTGTGCAATCATAAGTAGACCGCTCTCGCCATAGAGAGTGGGGCCTTCGGAGGAGGGTTTTGACAACATTCTGGTGTCGTAATCTCTTCTCTCTCTATCTCTCAGTCTCATACACTTGCACGCACAGTGTCCATTTACTTTGTTTATGATCATTTCACTCTCTCATTAAGAACGGAAGGCTCTCCCTTCCATAAGAACAAAAGGAACCTTGAGCACAGTTCGGAGCACTCATCTTGGGCAAAGTTCAAACACTCATTCCGCTGCACCTGTCACAAAAATACGGAAGCGTAAACTGGCGTTTAATTGCACTTCAAAAATACTCAAGAGAATTAGAGAGAGAGAGAGAAAGCTTGACACTTCATTGGGGACCAGAAGATGGGCTGGTCCCCCCCCCATAAAGAGAATATCTTTATTACTAAGGGAGAATCTTTACAAGCACAGGAACGGGGCATACGCCCGTCCTCTATTCTTTCTTCTGTTCTGTTCTGACTACTGACTGAGAAAGTGTTTCCACTTTCTTTCTGCTTAGGGGATTTCCCCTCTTCTGCGAGACTGGTTGGAAGCTCTCGAAAAGAGAGTCTATCTTCCAAAACAGCTCCTCGGAAGCTCTCACAGAGAAGAGTCCATCTTCCGTTATGTGTTGCCTTCATGCTCATTCATTCATGCATCGAACACAAAAGAGAAACAAGCAAAATGCACACGCACATGCCTGCTGTAATTTTCTGCACATAACCAGAAATTCTTACCTGTGCACACCCCTACGCCGAAACAGAGGTCTTCTTCGCGATGGAATCGCACCAAACTTGATGTAGGCTTAGGATAAGGAGAGAGAAGAGAATTTCTATGGTTGATCTGCTGAAAACAGCCCTAATCGAGGTGATTAGGGGCTGAAAGCAGAGAATTACAGCCGCCGCACTCTGCTAAGAGAGCGTCTACGGCAGCTTCTCGCGATGAAACTTCACCAGAAGGTGTCTATGACTATGAGATCCCTTGTTCTTGACAATGGGAGCACAAGGCTACCACATATGTCGCAAGGGACTGCTCTCAAGCTTCAATGGAGGGCTCCACCGCGTAGAGCACGCTCACATTAGGGGGGGTAGATGCTCTGCTAGCCCTGAAAATGGGGGAGGGGGGGCTCCTAAATAGCCATCAAGGAGAGGGGGCGCTAGGAAGAAAGAGAGGGTGAGAGTGAGAGTGAGAGAGAGTTAGTTTGCATTGGTAAGTGTGCCACTTGGCACACTTACTTTAAAAACTTAAAAACCATTCAACTTTTGACTTTAAAAACTTCTAGCTCATTAATTAAAAATGTGCAACTAACTAACAAATGCTACCAATGATTCTTTTATGAGAACACCAAAGGTCTGCCGGCGCAATGCCGCACTGGCACTGTACCGCCTTTACCTGTTCACACTTGTCCGGCCGCCCGCCCGGGCACGGACCGTTAAATTTAATTTAACGAAACTTACCCTAAGGCTTTATTAGCTTTATTAGCCTTAGGGTCACTGTTGTAAGGACCCCATCTCATTCATGTGCTTGTACTGACGCGCGTATATTTCTAAGCCTAAAATCTGAGGCTACTTACCCCTTTCTGAAGACCCGATTTCCCAATCACTAGGGCTTCAAGGTAATTTCTGCTAAGGTCTCTCTGAAGTGTTCTGGCCCGCATTTAGGCTCACCTGAGGCCTTAGAACTGCTAGTTCTATTCTGGTGTGCACACAACTAATTAGATAATTCTTTTCTCGTAAATAAATTAAATGTTTACAAAGTCTGACTTAGTTACATCCCTCTTGGTTCTAAATAGTTGACCTCAACTGTAGAGCGTCAACATAACTGTGCAAGATGTCGGGGTAGTCCTTAAGATCGGACTCAGTCATCCACTTCGCATCTAAAGGAGTGTAATTCTTGAACTTGACTAAGTACTTTCGATGTAGACTCCCCGACTTGAGTTGTCTCTCCGAGTGGTGGATTATTTGTTCAGGTTGAAGGATTTCCTCAGTCTCTTCGACTTCTGGAGGATCTTCTTGTACGGGCGCCACTGGAGGAGGTCCAACATATGGTCGGAGGAGACTGACATGAAAAGCATTATGGATGCGCCAGTTAGAAGGCAAATCCAATCTGAAAGTCACATCATTGACTTTATCTGTAATTTTGAAAGGGCCGTAAAATCTATGGGAAAGTTTGACAACTTTCCCTTTGCCGACCCGCTTTTTCAATCTAGCTTTCTCAAACCGAAGCAGGACATATTGTCCTTTCTCAAGATTGAGATTCCTTCTGTGCTTGTCTGCTTTTCTCTTCTGTTGCTCTTGAGTACGAAGAATCGCTTGCTTTACTTGTTGATGGGCAATATCAATATTGCGCACAAATTCATCTGCGACGAAAATGTTTTCTTTGGTCACCATAATAGGAAGTAAGAGTGGCTTCCCATAAATAATTTCGAAGGGAGCTTTACCAGTTGAGGAATGTATGGTATTATTATACGCAAACTCAACTATTGGTAAGTACTGTTCCCATTCGGATTGTCGTTCCGAAACATAGCACTTGAGGAGATCTAAAACAGTGGCATTAGCGATTTCGCTTTGACCATCTGTTTGAGGATGATAAGATGATGAAAAATCAAGCTTAGTTCCCAAGTTTTCGAACAATGCCTGCCAAAATAGACTAGTCATGCGGAGATCTCTGTCGCTCACAATAGTCTTTGGCAATCCATGGTGTTTAAAAATCTGAGCTAGAAATATTCTAGCCATGTGATCAGCTTTGATCGTCTTCTTTACTGGAAGAAAATGGGCTTGCTTACTGAATCTGTCTACTATAGTCCAGATTGCATCATTTCCATTCTTGGATCTAGGAAGATCCGTAATAAAATCCATGGCAATACTTTCCCATGGCGTGTTAGGCACAGGGAGCGGCTGAAGCTTGCCATAAACGTTATGTCTATCATATTTTACTTTTTGGCAGACTAAACACTCACGTACATGTTTTTCAATGTCCGCACGGAGTGTTGGCCAAAAGAAATACCTTTCGAGGGCACTAGTGGTGGAAGCAATTCCCCGATGCCCGGCATAAGGAGAATTATGTGCTTCATCCATCACCTTCTGTCGTAAGGGCTGAGCTATGCATATTGCTTGTTGACGATAGAGCGTATTATCCCTAATGGAATAAGGTGGCCTTGAGTGACCAGCTTGAAGATCTGCCCAAATTGTGGCGAAGTCTGGATCTTGAGGATACATCTCGGTGAGAGATTCTAGTTCCTCATGATAAATTGTTGTTAGTGCATTGATCTTTGGACGCCTGGAGAGAGCATCTGCAACTGCATTCTTTGTTCCAGAAGTATGTAAAATCTGAAAATGGAACATTGAAAGAAAGTTGGCCCATCTCATCTGCTTTTCTGATAACTTTCTTTGTGTGAGGAAGTAGCGAAGACTTTGATGATCTGTCTTGATAATAAAATCAGCTCCTAATAGATAGTGTTTCCAAATGGAAAGAGCATGAATTACTGCCAATAGCTCTTTCTCGTATATGGAGACATGCAACTCTGCATCTTTAAGGCGCCGACTTTCATAGGCTATCGCGTGACCCTCTTGGTTCAAAACTGCTCCTACACAATCTCCAGATGCATCGCAGTATACCTCGAAAGGTTTGCGAAGATCAGGGACGGTGAGAACAGGTCCGTGACTGAGTAGATACTTAAGCTTTTCGAAAGCTTGTTTTTGTCCAGATCCCCAATGGAATGGAATCCGCTTCTTTGTCAAGTCATGGAGGGGACCTGCTATCGCGGCAAAAGCTCGAATGAATCGCCGATAATAAGAACAGAGGCCAAGGAAACTTCGTACATCATATACTGTAGTTGGCGTAGGCCATTCTACAACTGCTTGAGTCTTATCAGGGTCCATTCTCACCTGGTTGTGAGATACTATATGGCCCAAATAGTGGATTTCTTTTAGAAAGAACTCACTCTTCTTAGCATTCACAAATAATTTGTGTTTGCGTAGTTCTTCAAACACTAAGGCGAGATGCTTATAGTGTTCGTCTTCCGTCTCTGAGAAGATTAAGACGTCATCAAAGAAAACGCCTGTGAAGCTTCTATATGAGTGGAAGATTCTATCCATCATTCTGTTGAATGTGGCTGGTGCATTAGTGAGTCCAAAAGGCATCACTAAGAATTCATACAACTCGAAGGTTGTTCTAAATGAAGTCTTATGCACATCCTGAGGAGCTATGCGGATTTGATGATAACCGCTCTTCAAGTCTATACGACTAAAAACACTTGCTCCTTGTAACTTGTCAAGAATGTCGTCAATCCGAGGGATTGGAAATCGATTCTTGATTGTGATCTTGTTTAGAGATCTGTAGTCTATGCACATGCAGAATGTGCCATCCTTTTTCTGTACTAACAAGACAGGTGAACAATATGGAGAAGTACTAGGCCTTATTAAGCCCTTCTCCAAAAGTTCATTAACCTGCTTGAGAATTTCCTCTTGCTGCATTAGACTAACTCGATAAGGGGGCTGATTTGGAGGAGAACTTCCTGGGATCAAATCAATTGTATGATCCTCAGGTCGAGGAGGTGGGAGTTTATTTGGAAGTTCATCTGCAAAACAATCTTTATAACTTTCTAATAACTTAAGTCTTTTTTGCTCTAAAGAGGAAGAAAGTTGTGAAATAGACACATCTCTCTCTCTCTCTTGCAAAAATCAAGTACGCTGAAACACACTTTTTCATTTCTTTCTTGATGGCAATGTGATTGGCGATAGGAATACGCCAATCACCTGCATCTGCAAGTACAAGATACTCCTTTCCTTTATGAGCAAAGGATAAGGTTTTCTTAACATAATCAGGAATGGGATGCATCTTGTAGTGCCAAGGCATTCCCAAGATAACATCGCATCCTTCAAGTGAAGCTAGTAAGAAAGACTCTTGATCCTTGTAGTCGTCGACCTTTAGATTCAACTTCCCTATGATTGGAGTAGAGTTTGAGTTCTGCCCTTTGAAAGCAGATTGCGCTTGAATAGAGACTCCAAAACGATTGGGCTGCAAGTTCAGATCGTCAGCTAGCTTGGTAGAGATGAAGTTGTCTGTACTACCAGGGTCAAACAAAATAAGAGCCCGTTGGTTGTTGATACTACCCCATGCTTTGAGAAGAGCTCTTTCTTTTCCATCCTTGGTTGTATTTCCCTGTACATCTGGGACTGCATTGGAAGAGGGTGGTTGTGGAGGTTTGGTAGGACAGTCACCCTTCATATGACCAACTTGTCCACACTTGAAGCATCTTCCTTCACTAATATAAGTTCGCAACTCAGCAGGAGAGAGATATCTCCCTTTCTTGGGCTGATTTGGCTTTGCTTCTGCTTCGGAGGCGGTTCTTTTCTTCTTTTGAGAAGAAGTAGAAGAGGTAGGCTGCTCATGGAGAGCCTTCTGCTTGGCATGGTAAGTGCTTTGCTCCATCTTCCTGGGAGTACCCTTGTCATGTATTCCATCAGCTATGCGGGCTGATTCCATAAGTATCTGCAAGTTACCTCGAGGGTAAAGCTTCATAGCCTTTTGCAAGGCTTCATGCAAACCTGCTTCAAACTTGCGCATCTTCTCCGAATCGTCAATCTTCTTGAATGGAGTGACTTTCAAAAGAACGTCCCAAAACCTATCCACATAGCGTGGAACAGTTTCGTTCTCTGACTGTGAAAGTCGATCCCATTCTTTCTTTACCTCTTCCTCATAGTCTGGAGGAAGGAACAGTGCGTAGAACTCCTTCTTGAAAGCAGTCCAATCTTGGGGTTTGCGATCTTCCAGGATAAGGGTTAACCACCAATTGCTGGCGGTGCCTTTCAGGTACAAACTGACATGGCGAAGCTTGGATCTTTCTTTAAAATTCCCTTCTGCAAATGCAACTTCAAATTGGCGGATGAAAGCCAAAGCTTTGTCATTATCACGCCGTCCATTGTAGGTGTCAAATTTCACATCTTTATCTCCCGACTTGAATGTTTTCTGCCTGTGGTGCTTCTTCTTATGGTGCTCCTTCTTTTTATGCTTAGACTCCTTGTGGACAGGAGTCCTTTCCCTTGAATGCACTTCTTGCTGCGACGGATCGTCGAGAAACATGCCTTCCGGAGCAACTATGTCATCCAGATCCTTCATGAAAGAGAACTGAGGGGAATCAGGGAGATCCTGCTCTTGAACTTTTGGATTAAACCGCACATGACGTTCTGGAGGTTTCTTCTGCCTCTCGTGCATGCGAGAGGTTCCAATCAAAGGATCTTTCCTTGGTTGTGGCGCCTTTGGCTTCTGCGGGATTTCTCCCGACCCCATCAGCATTTTCTCCTTCCCTTTTTCAAATGTATGGAGAATCTTTTGGACTTCTGGATGGGAGAGAGCTTTCTGCAACTCTTCCACCTGCTGTTGAAGGAGAGAGAGCTCTATCTCGCGTCCTTCCATTTCTGCAGTCTGCCAAGAGTCGTCAATCCCTTCAGGAAGAGAGAGAGGACCTTGCTTTGATACCACTGTCACAAAAATACGGAAGCGTAAACTGGCGTTTAATTGCACTTCAAAAATACTCAAGAGAATTAGAGAGAGAGAGAAAGCTTGACACTTCATTGGGGACCAGAAGATGGGCTGGTACCCCCCCATAAAGAGAATATCTTTATTACTAAGGGAGAATCTTTACAAGCACAGGAACGGGGTATACGTCCGTCCTCTATTCTTTCTTCTGTTCTGTTCTGATTACTGACTGAGAAAGTGTTTCCACTTTCTTTCTGCTTAGGGGATTTCCCCTCTTCTGCGAGACTGGTTGGAAGCTCTCGAAAAGAGAGTCTATCTTCCAAAACAGCTCCTCGGAAGCTCTCACAGAGGAGAGTCCATCTTCCGTTATGTGTTGCCTTCATGCTCATTCATTCATGCATCGAACACAAAAGAGAAACAAGCAAAATGCACACGCACATGCTTGCTGTAATTTTCTGTACATAACCAGAAATTCTTACCTGTGCACACCCCTACGCCGAAACAGAGGTTTTCTTCGCGATGGAATCGCACCAAACTTGATGTAGACTTAGGATAAGGAGAGAGAAGAGAATTTCTATGGTTGATCTGCTGAAAACAGCCCTAATCGAGGTGATTAGGGGCTGAAAACAGAGAATTACAGTCGCCGCACTCTGCTAAGAGAGCGTCTACGGCAGCTTCTCACGATGAAACTTCACCAGAAGGTGTCTATGACTGTGAGATCCCTTGTTCTTGACAATGGGAGCACAAGGCTACCACATATGTCGCAAGGGGCTGCTCTCAAGCTTCAATGGAGGGCTCCACCGCGTAGAGCACGCTCACATTAGG
The DNA here is from genome assembly GCF_014529385.1 of Adiantum capillus-veneris. Taxonomy (NCBI): domain Eukaryota; kingdom Viridiplantae; phylum Streptophyta; class Polypodiopsida; order Polypodiales; family Pteridaceae; genus Adiantum; species Adiantum capillus-veneris. The sequence continues at coordinate 131,519,605 of NC_140942.1, read as the reverse complement.
GGGGGTAGATGCTCTGCCAGCCCTGAAAATGGGGGAGGGGGGGCTCCTAAATAGCCATCAAGGAGAGGGGACGCTAGGAAGAAAGAGAGGGTGAGAGTGAGAGTGAGAGAGAGTTAGTTTGCATTGGTAAGTGTGCCACTTGGCACACTTACTTTAAAAACTTAAAAACCATTCAACTTTTGACTTTAAAAACTTCTAGCTCATTAATTAAAAATGTGCAACTAACTAACAAATGCTACCAATGATTCTTTTATGAGAACACCAAAGGTCTGCCGGCGCAATGCCGCACTGGCACTGTACCGCCTTTACCTGTTCACACTTGTCCGGCCGCCCGCTCGGGCACGGACCGTTAAATTTAATTTAACGAAACTTACCCTAAGGCTTTATTAGCTTTATTAGCCTTAGGGTCACTGTTCTAAGGACCCCATCTCATTCATGTGCTTGTACTGACGCGCGTATATTTCTGAGCCTAAAATCTGAGGCTACTTACCCCTTTCTGAAGACCCGATTTCCCAATCACTAGGGCTTCAGGGTAATTTCTGCTAAGGTCTCTCTGAAGTGTTCTGGCCCGCATTTAGGCTCACCTGAGGCCTTAGAACTGCTAGTTCTATTCTGGTGTGCACACAACTAATTAGATAATTCTTTTCTCGTAAATAAATTAAATATTTACAAAGTCTGACTTAGTTACAACACCTTACGTTGTTATCAGAGCTTTGGCAGCGTTCTGTATCACTCAAGGAAAGAATCACAAGAATTTTTTTGCTTGTTGCGGTTGCACGAACCCAAGTTCGCTTGGGCGTGTCGATTCCTAATCGTGTTTTTGAAGAGTAGAACTCGCGGTGAAGAGAAGATCCTTCTTCAACACAGATTGCAAGCGAAAGAAGAACCCAAGAACCTCAAGAACTTCAAGACCCGCAAGAACCTCAAGAATTCAAGAACCCCAAGAGCTCAAGTTCCTCGTGAACTTAAGAACCCAAGACCACAAGAACCCACAAGAACCCAAGACTTTAGTGGATGGTCATCACTTGAAGCGGAATGGACACTTCGCTTGGAGGTGATGAGCATGAGAGAGGCGACAAAGAATTTTCCCCACCAGGAGGTTTTTCCAACCCTCCTTCCCCATCTACGACAAGGATTGCCCTAACGCCTATGGAGGCTTTCGACAAGAGGATGATGGACAAGGAGTTCGCAGAAAGAATGGCAGCCATAGATCGTGACTACGAAGAAAGGTAGCAGAATTTGATCGCGAGAACAAAGCAAGACAAAAGAAGGGCGACCAACACATGAAAGAGTTGTGGCGACTTTTTCTATTGTGCAAGCACAGTTTACACAGAATCAGGAAAAGGAGACTCTCTTAGTCTCTTCTTCTCCAAAGCATGATACACAGGATTTGCATGATGATAAGCATGATAATGATGAGCATGATTATTTGGATGACAATGACAAGCATGATGATTTGCATGATTAAGATGTGATTTCTCACAAGCATGATGATTTGCATGAAGATGACGTGATTGTTCACAAGGATGATGGTTTAGTTTATGCTTTTTCTAGCGAAGCTAACCTCGTTGCAGATTCAAACGATCACGAAGAATCGATCTTGGCTTTCGAATCGAGGTCCACAGAACCCCCACAAGAAGATTCGATAGATCCCGACGAACCGATCTTGGCTCTCGAGCCTAGGTCCAACGAACCCCCACAGGAAGTACTATGTGTTCGCATGATTAGTCAGCACGCATTGTTCGAGTGTTTCATTCGTGATCGTTTCCTGTATTTTCGTCAGCGTCTTTATGTGATCCCTTTTCTTATGCATGACATATTGTACGTTGAGCACGTTTCACTCATGAATGAGCACGGATGTATGCGGATTTTTCATGAAAAGCTGAAAAGTATGCATTCAAGGAAGTTACATTCCATGTCTCTTCCTTGGCACGACACAATTGTAGAAAGAGCGCATGAAAGTACAAGCACGAAGCATGGGCATTTCCATTGTGTTTTGCCACAGTTGATTGATTTAGATCAGAAAGACAAGATTCGATCTCATTGTTTGCGTGTATGTGGTGAACGGTTTGGCACTCCGTCTATTTGTTCATCTGCATTGCATGCACAGTCTTTGAGGAAGACAAGATTTTTTCCCTTCACTTTACATGGAATGGGTATGTTCATGGTTTTGTGTTGGAAGTGAATTTTCAGCCGTGGAGATTCTTGAAGAAGAAAGAAGCATGACTCTAGACGAAGTTGAAGCATTGAAGGAGCCTCAGGAGACTTTGTGTCGCTTTCGGCGCGGCCCAAAGAAGCAAGCGTTGCAAACCTTTATGAAGTTCAAGTACCGCACGACCCACACATCAGAGTGGGCCGGCGAAGAGTCCCTTCCAGGATTTTGGATGCTATTGGCGATCTCCCTTGACGCCATAAAGTTCGGTACCAGTACCTCACTTTGAAAGGAGGGGATGTCACGTGACAAATCCAACCCTATGTGTCCGTGGACAAGCTACAGCATGACCAAGGTTCAGTTCAGTCAAGTTAGTCTAGAATAGGAAGTGATCTGGCACTTTTGTGAGTCTGTTCGCACACCGTGCATGTCCAAACACTTAGATTAGATGCATATCCTCTGGTTGCACACAGCATGACCATCAGATTCCAGCCAGATCCCATTAGTAGCAATTTTACAGTGCATAGACCTATTTTCCCTATTTTTGTCATTTCACTTATTATTTTTAAGTGACTTTTGTTGGAAAGTAGGTAGGGAAATTTTGCTAAGTTTGTATAAATAAAAACCTAGCGCTAGCACTTTTTGGCAGAAGAGGCAGTAGGAGCACCTTGCTCAACAGGCAACTTCTCAGCAAGACCAGCTCTGGCGTTTTTTCTCTCAACAGAAGCCCTAGCGTTTTTACACCATATCAGCCAGCGTTTTTACACTAGCAGATTCCCATAGCAACACAACAGATTTCCCCGCAAGGTCAGTTTTCAGCCCTAGCGTTTTTGGTTTGCAGATCATCCGCAGCGTTTTTGTAGATCTTCGCGACAGATTCAGCCCTAGAACTAGCGTTTTCAGTTTTCAGCAGTCAGACATCGCAGAAGAAGTCCCGAACCTCGCAGGTCTCACCTTCCCGCAGCAGATCCTCGCCGCACGGTCAGATCCAGCGAAGCTCGCAGTTTCAGCCCGGAAAATGCAGATTTCAGCATCTGTATTTTCAGCGCGTCGTCGTCGCATCGCCCATCGACATCGTCACCGACATAGAGTTAGAATTCAACAGATAAAGATTTGCAGATTTCAGCCCTTAGCATTCTCAAATTTCAGCCCGTCTCGTCGTCGTCCTCATCGTCGTCGACATCGTCGGCAAGTCAAAGCATTGTAGAGATTTGTGCAATCATAAGTAGACCGCTCTCAACATATAGAGTGGGGCCTTCGGAGGAGGGTTTTGACAACATTTTGGTGTCGTATTCTCTTCTCTCTCTATCTCTTAGTCTCATACACTTGCAGGCACAGTGTCCATTCACTTTGTTAATGATCATTGCACTCTCTTATTAAGAACGGAAGGCTCTCCCTTCCATAAGAACAAAAGGAACCTTGAGCACAGTTCGGAGCACTCATCTTGAGCAAAGTTCAAACACTCTTTCCCCTGCACCTTACACTTACCCATCACTGCGAGAAGGCGGGCCTGGAGAAGATCACGCAGCTCTCCTTTGCTAGGTCTGATGCTGAGAATCCTGTAGATGATGGAAGTCGCCTGCAGGCGTTCCACCTCTGCGGCTAGGCTCGCTTACTCTGTTGGTGAGAGAGCAAGTCGAATGGTGGGCTCAGCGGGGTTGGGCGAGGGGGCTTCTTTGGAGTCCCTCTACGGTGGAGCTTGAGCCTCCATCTGTGTCTATGGCTATGAAGAAGAAGCGAAGGAGCGTCAATGAATGGGAATACTCCTGCTACGCGAGGGCAGGGGGGTAGGCAGCGATGGCGAAAGGGGGGTGGGGGGGGTCGCGGGCAGCAGCAGCGAGCACGGCTTCAGTCCTCAATTGCATCATCATTTTTCAGGTTTCGCATGTTAAAATACTAAGAGAGGAACAAGTAGAAGGAGAACACCCTGTACAATTTTCTCCTCTGCAAACAGTCATCTTATGCCCACTCACAAGGTACCTAACCCAACAGATTCCAGCATGTTTGTGCAAACACAGGATGGGTCAAGACGTGCTGCTGATTTTTGGCATATTTAAAGAAGGTTCTGTTGCTGCATTTCAACCTTGGAAACATCACACTTTAAGCCCCTGAAAAGGAGGATTTGTTGGCTGCATCTTTGACAACAGAGTGGGTAATTTCAGCCTTCAATAGCAGCCGAAATGACTCCCTCCAGTCGAGGAGTGCATTGACATCCCTCGTCTTTATGTCACACAACCTCTTAACATAGCTTTCTGCATTACCAAATGGATTGAGGGTTCTGCATTGGACTGCTCTTGTTTTGTGCCCCAAATAGCAAGTTGCCCTTTCTTTACAAGGAAAATCTTGCATGGTACCAGCCATCGCATGTGGAATGGATCTCCTCTAAAACTTTTGAAAAGTCTCTTATCATCTTGTGAAACAACAGAAAGTGCAAGGAAAGTTCCATATTCTGTAGACTGAATTTCCTTTGGACCTCATTTTACCTGAGAGGCTGGTCCCCCAGTTCCATGTATTAAATAGACTGTGAGCATTAGTCATGCCATTCTATTTAATTTTGGCAAGAAAATAATCTCCCATTAAAAACCACCAGATTCCAAGGTCGACAGCAATGATATGATTAGAGAAATGAAATGAAATGTTATATGTAATGTCTTCAAAAGGCCAAATGACCTATGAGACCAAACTGATACAATCTTGGTGGATCTAATACAATGTTTGGGTGCAAAATCCGGTGAGAAGCAGAGAAGCAACTCCAAAAAACGCACAAAATGCTAGGATTTCAACCAAACAGAGTTCCTAGGCTTAAACGTTTTACATGATGCCAATCTCATTACCAAAGTCGTGCATATTTCTGACTTTCTCTGGTTCTGCTCCCTCGAACCCCTCTCGGACTCATCAATTACAGTCCATAAATTAGGACCAGGTTCTTTTTTTCCATGCTTATTCATGCCTATCATGTTAATACCTTGAATCAGTAGTTCAAAATATATATTTGCATGATTCAACTCTGGATTTCCAATACATTCATCTTTCTGGCCTCTCTAAAGAATTAAGAACACAAATTGAACTTACAATTCATACAACAGTTTCAAATAAAAAACAACAACGTCTCTATTTTCTTACAATACTGTCTCCCTTCTTGTCTAGCAGAATAGGGCCACTCCCAGCTTTTCGTGGATAAGGATGACTCGGTTTTCTCTTTGGACGAGGTGGTGGTATTTCAATGTGCTGTATTTCTCCATTCACACCATTGTTTGGCACTCCTCTTTCCACCTGAAATAAATTTGATGTATTAAAAACTATTTGTAAAAACTAGAGCTTGTCCTGAATAAGCGTATGAGTTCCCACAAAAATGCATAAACAAGTTAAACCAGATATTGAGAAATCATGAAAGATCTCTCCTTTATTAATTCTTTTTCTCCAGATATACATTGAAAAATCTCTTTCCCTCTAGGTTTGAGTTGATTCAACTTAGAAAACAAAGTTGCAGACTGGATATATGAAACTTCACAAATTTCAATGTTATTTGTTGGGATAATGTGCTCAAGGTCAGTTTGATAACACAATAGCCAGAGCTTCTCACCATACGAAGCTATGTACAGAACCTTTGTTCACATGATCTACTCTTGCACAATACTATGTAACAAAAAAACATTACGCAACTATCAAGAGGCTTAAGAGTAGATTGGGACATTTTCCAAACTCGGTAAATTTTCCTAGTGTCATTCTTTGTTGGAATTAGGGTTGCAGAGAAACGCACACAGCTTGGAGAAGACGAAGGAAGCTCAAGGCACACAACACAGAGTGTATTACTTAGTGTGAAATGGAAAGATAGATAGCCCTAGAGTGATGGGCGTATATACAATGCACGGGGAAAAAACCTCCTAGAGAGGGAAAAAATGCCCCGACGGTCCTAACTGTGCTCACACACATCACTACCACCTGTATATGGTAACACATCCCCCCTGGAGTGATGCAGTGAACGAGAGCTGGCACATGAGTAAAGGGAAGTGCCATGCCTGAGGACATGATCAGTCCACAAAGGGGAGTAAGCCCAAAGCTTTGTGGAAAGCTTCGAACTTCTCACGAGACAATGCCTTTGTGAAAACAACTGCAAGGTTGTCCTGTGTTGACACATAAGCGAAGCTGATCTCTCCTGCTCAGAGCCTCTCCCTGACATAGTGGTAATGCACCTCAATGAGCTTTGTGCGAGCATGAAAAACTGGGTTCCTCGCAACTGCCAATGCGCTCTGACTGTCAGTGTAGATAGTGTTGGCATTCTCCTGTACAACACCCAAATCAGCCATAAGGCGTCTGAGCCAAACACACCCAACCATAGCTGTGAAGACTATCCTGTACTCAGCCTCACAACTAGAAGTGGCCACAGTAGGTTGCTTCTTGCTCAACCATGATATACATGAACTGCCAAGCATGAAACAAAAATCACTTGTGGACACTCGCATGTCAAAACAACTAGCCCAATCTGAGTTCGAAAAAGCATGTAAGTCTGGTGGCAATGATCCCCCCTTGGGATAAAACAAGCCAAGATGTAAAGTGCCACTCAAGTAGTAGAAAATCCTCTTGACAGCCTGCCAATGCTTAGACCCTGGGCTATGCATAAATCTGTTGACCTATGAGACTGCAAACTGAATATCCGGCCTCGTGTTGCATACATAAATGAGACAGTCAACAACAGTTTGGTAAAGAGTGAACATCAGCAGGATCACTAGCATCATGTAGACTCAACTTCAAACCTGTTTCCATGGGAGTGGCAATAGATTTGCAATCCTCAAGTCCAAACTTACATAGCAATGTCTCTATGTAACTTTTCTGACACAAGGCAATACCACCATCACACTGCTTAAACTGTATGCCCAAGTAATGATGCAACAACCCCAAATCTTTCATCTTGAAAGTAGCATTCAAATCAGCCTTAAATTCAGTAAGATGTGCCTCATTGGGACCAATGATCAACAAATCATCCACATAAAGAACAACAATGAGAAGTACATCGCCCTCACGCTTGACATACAATGTGCTTTCTGTTGGACTGTTACGAAAGCCTCGTTTGACCAAATGAGTGTCAACTTTCTCATACCAAGCACGAAGAGATTGCTTCAACCCGTTCAAAGCCTTCTTACATCTACACACTTTGTCCTCTTGTCCTTTCTTGACAAAACCGCGAGGCTGCGTTACATAAACTTCCTCAAATAAGTCACCATTCAAGAAAGCAGTAACAATGTCTGACTGATGTACATCCCAACCAAAATGAGCTACCCATGCACTGTTAGGTGCAGCGGAATGATTGTTTGCGCTTTGCTCAAGATGAGTGCTCCGAACTGTGCTCAAGGTTCCTTTTGTTCTTATGGAAGGTAGAGCCTTTCGTTCTTAATGAGAGAATGCTATAATCACAAACAAAGTGAATGGACACTGTGCGTGCAAGTGAATGAGACTGACAAATAGAGAGAGAAGAGAGATACGACACCAGAGACGTTGTAAAACCCTCCTCCGAAGGTCCCACTCTCGTCGGCGAGAGTGGTCTACTTATGATTGCACAACCTGGTACAAATGGTATGCATGAGACTGATGCAAGTCTAGGCTATGTCGACAATGACGACAGTGATAACGAAGTCGACCTAAGGGCTGAAATCTGCAATCTTTCTACTGCTGTCCAAAAACGATATGGGCTAAAATCTGCAAATCTTGTATATGCTGAATTCTGACTCTATGTCGATGACGATGTCGATGATGACGATGCGACGACGACGCGCTGAAAATGCAGATGCCGAAATCTGCGTTTTCCGGGCTGAAACTGTAAACCTTGTGGAAACTGACCGTGCGGCGAGGAACTGCTGCAGGAAGGTGAAATCTGCGAGGTTCGGGACTTGATCTGCGATGTCTGACTGCTGCAAACTGAAAACGCTGATCCTAGGGCTGACTCTGTCGCGATAGATCTGCAAAACGCTGAGGTTGCTGGCAGATGCAAAAACACTAGGGCTGAAATTGGAGTTTCTGTCGTCGGGATTCTGCAGATGCAAAAACGCTAGGGCTGAAAATAGAGTTTCTGTCGCCGGGATTCTGCAGATGAAAAAATGCTAGGCTGATCTCCTGTGGTCTTGTCGCCGTGGCTCTGCAAATGCAAAACGCTGGCTGATCTGTGGTGTCTTGTCCAAAAACGCTAGCCAAGATGCTGTGGAGCAAAAACGCTAGAAGCCTTTGGGGTCCTGCTGAGAAGGTGCCTGTTGAGCGGTGCTCCTGCTGCCTCTTCTGCCAGAAAGTGCTAACTTGGGTTTGCTTATATATTTTCTTAGCAAAATTGCCCTATCTACTTTTGTTGGAAAGTCACTTAAAAATTAATGAGTGAAAAATACCAAAACTAGGGAAAATAGGCTAAATGCACTGGAAAATTTCCCTAACTGATTCTAATGGATTCTGATAGGAATTCTGATGATCATGCTGTGTGCAACCAGAGGATATGCATCTATGCTAAGTGTCTGGACATGCACGGTCTACGAATAGACTCACAAAAGTGCCGGATCACTTCTAATCTAGACTTGACTGGACTGACTGAACCCTGATCATGCTGTAGCTTGTCCACGGACACATAGGGTTGGATGTGTCACGTGACATCCCCTCCTTTTCAAAGTGAGGTACTGGTACCGAACTGTATGGCGTCAAGGGAGATGGCCAATAGCATCCGGAATCCTGGAAGGGACTCTTCGTCGGCCCACTCTAATGTGTGGTCGTGCGATACTTGAACTTTATAAAGGTATGCAACACTTGCTTCTTTGGGCCGCGCTGAAAGCGACACAAAGTCTTTTGTGGCTCCTTCCTTGCTTCAACTTCGTCGAGAGTCATGCTTCCTTCTTCTTCAAGAATCTCCATGGCTGAAAATTCCTGAAACCATTTCCAACACAAAACCATGAACATACCCATTCCATGTAAAGTGAAGGGAAAAAATCTTGTCTTCCTCAAAGACTGTGCATGCAATGTGGATGAACAAATAGACGGAGTGCTAAACCGTTCACCACATACACGCAAAGAATGAGATCGAATCTTTCTCTTATGATCTAGAGCAATCAACTGTGGTAATTCACAACGGAAATGCCCATGCTTGGTGCTCATACTTTCATGTGCTCTGTCTACAACTGTGTCATGCCAAGGGAGAGACATGGAATGTGACTTCCTTACATACGTACCTTTCAGCTTTTCATGAAAAATCGGCATACATCCGTGCTCATCCATGAGTGAAACGTGCTCAACATACAATATGTCATGCCTAGGAAAAGGGATCACATAAGGACGCTGACAAAATACAGGAAACGATCACGAATGAAACATTCGAACAATGCGTGCGTATCAATCATGCGAACACATAATACTTCCTGTGAGGGTTCTTTGGACCAAGGCTTGAGAGCCAAGATCGGTTCTTCCGGAATGATTGAATCGTCCTGTGGGGGTTCCTTGGACCTCGACTCGAAAGCCAAGATCGGTTCTTCCTGATTGATCGAATCTACAACGAGGTTAGCTACGCTAGAAAAAGCATCCACTAACACATATCCTTGTGAACAATCACATCATCTTCATGCAACTCATCATGCTTGTGAGAAATCACATCTTGATCATGCAAATCATCATGCTTGTGAGAAATCACATCTTGATCATGCAAATCACGATGCTTGTCATTGGCATCCAAATCATCGTGCTTAGCAATATCATTCAAATCATCATGCTTATCTTTGTCATCCAAATCATTATCAATCAAATCATCATCATGCTTCACACAATCATGCAAATCCTGTGTATCATGCTTGGGAGAAGAAGAGACTGAGAGAGTCTCCTTTTCCTGATTCTCTTGCATCTGTGCCTGAACTTGAGAAAAGAGTCGCAAGAACGCTTGCATTCTTGCTTTGTTCTCGCGATCAAATTTTGCTTCTCTTGCTCTGGCTTCCAAGCGTGCTTGCTCGCTCTCACGCGCTATGGCTGCCATTCTTTCTTGGTATCTGCGCTCTATGGTTGCTATTCTTTCTTCGCTTTCTAACTTCCTGTCCATCATCCTCTTGTCGAAAGCCTCCATAGGAGTTAGTGCAATCCTTGTCGTAGATGGAAAAGGGGGAGGGTTGGAAAAACCTCCTGGTGGGGAAAATTCTTCTTCGCCTCTCTCATGCTCATCACCTCCAAGCGAAGTATCCATTCCGCTTCGAGTGATGACCATTCTGAAGTCGTGGGTTCTTGTGGTCTTGGGTTCTTAAGTTCACGAGGAACTTGGGTTCTTGGGGGTCTTGGGTCTTAAGTTCACGAGGAACTTGGGTTCTTGCGGGTCTTGGTTCTTGAGGTTCTTGAGGTTTTCTTTCGCTTGCAAACCGCGTTTGAGAAGGATCTTCTCTTCACCCGAGTTCTAGTCCTTTCCGTGGGCGCACCCCTTGGCGGCCTTGCGCTCACACCAAGGTTGCTTTTTCCCACCTCACGTCGATTGGCCGGCCGCTAAGTGCACGGTGCGCTCTCAATGAGTGAAAAGAGGCACAAGGGGAGGCTGGAAAGGCCCTTCTTTTTTGGGATTCCTGTCACTCTTCAAAAACACGATTAGGAATCGACACGCCCCAGCGAGCTTTGGTTCGTGCGACCGCAACAAGCAAAAAAGATTCTTGTGATTCTTGTGGTTCTTTCCTCGAGTTATACAGAACACTGCCAAAGCTCTGATACCAATGTTAGGTGCAGCGGAATGATTGTTTGCGCTTTGCTCAAGATGAGTGCTCCGAACTGTGCTCAAGGTTCCTTTTGTTCTTATGGAAGGTAGAGCCTTCCGTTCTTAATGAGAGAATGCTATGATCACAAACAAAGTGAATGGACACTGTGCGTGCAAGTGAATGAGACTGACAGATAGAGAGAGAAGAGAGATACGACACCAGAGACGTTGTAAAACCCTCCTCCGAAGGCCCCACTCTCGTCGGCGAGAGTGGTCTACTTATGATTGCACAACTTGGTACAAATGGTATGCATGAGACTGATGCAAGTCTAGGCTATGTCGACGATGACGACGGTGATGACGAAGTCGACCTAAGGGCTGAAATCTGCAATCTTTCTACTGCTGTCCAAAAACGCTATGGGCTGAAATCTGCAAATCTTGTATCTGCTGAATTCTGACTCTATGTCGATGACGATGTCGATAATGACGATGCGACGACGACGCGCTGAAAACGCAGATGCTGAAATCTGCGTTTTCCGGGCTGAAACTGTAAACCTTACGGAAACTGACCGTGCGGCGAGGAACTGCTGCGGGAAGGTGAGATCTGCGAGGTTCGGGACTTGATCTGTGATGTCTGACTGCTGAAAACTGAAAAAGCTGATCCTAGGGCTGATTTTGTCGCGATAGATCTGCAAAACGCTGAGGTTGCTGGCAGATGCAAAAACGCTAGGGCTGAAAATGGAGTTTCTGTCGCCGGGATTCTACAGCTGCAAAAACGCTAGGCTGATCTGCTGTGGTCTTGTCGTCGTGGCTCTGCAAATGCAAAACGTTGGCTAATCTGCGGTGTCTTGTCCAAAAATGCTAGCCAAGATGCTGTGGAGCAAAAACGCTAGAAGCCTTTGGGGTCCTGCTGAGAAGATGCCTGTTGAGCGGTGCTCCTGCTGCCTCTTCTACCAGAAAGTGCTAACTTGGGTTTGCTTATATATTTTCTTAGCAAAATTGCCCTACCTACTTTTGTTGGAAAGTCACTTAAAAATAATAAGTGAAAAATACCAAAAATAGGGAAAATAGGCTAAATGCACTAGAAAATTTCCCTAACTGATTCTAATGGATTCTGATGGGAATTCTGATGATCATGCTGTGTGCAACCAGAGGATATGCATCTATGCTAAGTGTCTGGACATGCACGGTCTACGAATAGACTCACCAAAGTGCCAGATCACTTCTAATCTAGACTTGACTGGACTGACTGAACCGTGATCATGATGTAGCTTGTCCACGGACACATAGGGTTGGATGTGTCACGTGACATGCACATAGAAAACGAACAGTAGTCATACGACAAGTGGGAGCAAAAGTTTCTTTATAATCTATGTCTTTTTGCTGCGTATAGCCTTTTGCAATAAGTCGAGCCTTATGGCGATCAACCTCACCATCCGGCTTGCGTTTTAACTTGTAAACCCACTTCGTACCAATGGCCTTTTTGCTAGGAGGCAAATCACATAAAGTCCATGTGTCATTTTCTATAAGTGTGTCATATTCTGATTGCATGACAGCCATCCAATTTTCTGAATTCTATGCTTCATCAAAAGACAGAGGTTCCTGAATATCATGTAAGCTAGACGCAGCCAAAGCATAACAATCTGATGCATAAGAGGCATGGTGAGAACCTGAACGAGTACGACTAGACAAAGGTGCATCCAATTTACTGTCATGCAAAGTGTGCACAAACCATTTTGGCATACCTCTAGCCGGCTCATTTTAAGCCCTTTCCTCATCAAGTATATCATGTACATCTGCATCAGTAATAGGCTGATCTGTAACATTTTCAGAAACCCCCATAGGCTGTACATTTTCCTCCATTGGAATTTAGATTCGTACTTCCACCATTGAGAAGAGGCAACAAATTGTCATAAATGTCCTGTGAGCTTACGTTACTGTCTCTAGTACATGACAGCAAAGACTGAACAGAATCTCTCACAAACACAACATCACGTGAGACCAAAATACGCTTTGTTTGCGGATGATACAACCTGTAACCTTTGCTTTCAGCACTATAACCAACAAAAATACATTTGAATTTCTGCACTGCGTTTGTGGCACTAAACTATAAGCCTAACAACCAAAAACACGCATGTGCTCAATAGATGGCTTTCTATCATGCCATGCTTTATATGGAGTCATAGACTGCAACGCTTTCGTAGGACACCTGTTGAGTACGTAAGTGGCACACATGACAGCCTCGAGCCAAAACGAATGTGGTAAAGCTTGACTCTTGACCATACATCTTGCCATTTCTGTGAGAGACCTGTTTTTTCTCTCAGGAACACCATTTTGCTGAGGCGTATACGGCACTGTACATTGGTGTTTTATCCCACGACTAGCCACAAATACATTAAATTCATGAGACATATATTCCTCCCCTCGATCAGAACGGAGGGTACCCATGGTACATTTCGAGACATTTTCAGCCATAGCAATAAATTGCTTGAAGCACATGAATACTTCGGACTTAGCTTTCAACAGATATACCCATGCATGCCTGGAGTAGTCATCAATGAAAGTCACGAAGCACAAGTAATTTCCCAAGGACGGAGTTTGCATAGACCTACAAACATCACTATGCACAAGTTGCAATCTGTATGTAGCACGAACTGACCCATCCTTTGGAAACTTAGCACGCTGCATTTTACCCAAAATACAGCCTTCACAAACATGTTTGACAGGTGCTTCAAGAGGCGGCAAAGAAGCAACCATATCAGATTTCTACAAACGCAACAAACTAGCAAAATTCAGATGCCCAAAACGTTCATGCCACAATTTTGCATCTGAAACAGCCCTTGAATCTGCAACTGCATTTGCAAAATTTTATCCACACTTGTCATATAAAGTGAGCTTATACACCCCACTGCACAAAAGGCCAGATGCAACAATTTCATCACCAAAATTGAGATCATGGACTGTACATTTATCATCCACAAACTTGACTACAAGTCCAAGTCTAGCAAGTGCAGATACAGACAAAAGATTCTTCTTGATCCCAGGTACATAAAGTGCATCAACAAGTGTGTGAGAACTTCCATTTGCAGCAATAAGCACAATCTTTCCAACTCTCTGAACCGGATAAGAGGCATTGTTGGCACAAGTCACCGTATTCCCATGAGGACAAACTCAATAGAGGTAAACAAATCACTATGTGAGGTAATGTGCTTTGTAGCACCACTATCAAAATACCACACATGTGAATCTGCAGCAACTGACATACATGCATCATGAACAATAGGATCATAAGTGAATTCTGCACTAAATGCCTATTCTGCATCAACATCAGCATCACAATCTTCTTTGACAGAAGACTCTACAATCATTGCACTTGTATTTGACCTTGTAGTGGATCCAGCCTCTTTCTTCTTAGCCTCTTTTGCCTTCAATTTCGGACACTGCTTGATCAAGTGATCATTAGCTTTACAATAATGACAATGCATCTTCTTTTTGCCCTTATCACCAGAATTGCCCGACGAAGTGCTACTAGCAGAAGCTTTAGGAACATAAGTTTTTCCACTCGCAGCAGAACCATAAGAAGTGGTTACATTGCTGGTCCCACCTTTTCTTTGAGCTGCAATAAAAGCCTGTTCAACTGCACGCTGCCTAGTCCTGTTTTTTTTGGAAAGTGACTCTTGCAACAACAATGTGCATAATGCATCAAACTTGACAACTTTAGGATTTCCTTGGGTCATAAGTCTCCAAGTACTAACAAAAGTTTGGTAAGAATCTGACAAAGCATCAAAAACAGTCTGCACAAGTGAACTGTCAGAAATGACTTCTCTTGCAGATATTAGTTGCTCATTAACATCCTTGACACCAGCAAGGAAAGTGTCCATTTCATCTTCCTCATGCATAATCTTCGATTCCAGCTCTTTGCGTAGCAATGCAATTTTAGCCTCATTGCGGCTTGCATAAAGACCAGCCAGAATATCCCAAGCCTGTTTTGCAGATTTCACTGAACGAATGTGAGGAGTAACGGTGCGCTTCACAAACAACGCAATCAACGCATGAGCCTGCGCATCCCTTACATCCCAACGAGCTTGTTCTGCCGTAGGCAAAACAACTCTAATAGCAACAATCCTTGCAGCACGACCTGCAACATCCTCAACATCGCCTACATCCTCAGAACCAGGACGTACATCAATGCCCTGCACAATATTCCAGACACCCTTTGACACAAGAACATGTTGCATCATGTAAGCCCACATAGGATAATTGTCCCCATCCGATCTGTCCTCAGCAGCAAACATCTTGAACACATCTATGTTGTTGTCAGCCATGGTAAATGCTGCACCTGATGTGAAAACTGCCCGAAAAGAGGATAAACGAAGCGGGAACAACACGTGCTATATAGCACAAACCGTAGAAGACAGTAAGGGACCTGTTATGCAGAAAACGGCACTGACAGAAATTCTACACAAAATGACGAAATATCCTGTGCAGTACTGCCTGTAGTGGAAACGGAGGCCGAAATGAGCCCGAATCAGAAATCTGAGCAGAAGCGGTCCTAAGTGTGTTCACACATATCACTACCACATGTATATGGTAACATTCTTTACACGAGGGACAAAGGATTCTTCATAATGATGTGCAATGAAGAATTTCATTTCAGAGATGTAGTAAGACAAGGTTGTTGCCCCCCCCCCCTCCCTCCCCCCCGCGCTCCAGCCCCACCTTGCGCCGCTCCCTCGCCCTATCCCCTCCGCGCTGTCCCCTCCCGTTGGCTGCCTCCTTGCCCGCCCGCTGCCCCCCCTTGCGCTGTCCCTGCCCCTGCCTGCCTGCCCTCAGCCCCCCCGCTGCCCCTCAATCCGTTGCCCCCTGCCCTCAGCCCCCCCGCTGCCCCTCAATCCGTTGCCCCCTGCCCCCACCCGCTGCCTTCTCCCCCGCTCACTGCGCTGCCTATCCCGCCCTCCCCCGCCTCTCTGCATTCACTAACACCCCCCCCCCCCCCCCGCCCCGCCTGCGGCTCAGTCCGTTTTTTTTCCTTCTTATTCACACGCCAGGATTTCTCCTGTCGATTGGCTATGGCAGTGCTAGTTCTTTGACAGTGCCTGCCGGGGTCCCTTTGCAGAAGATTTTCCTTACCCACTCTTTCTCCGCCACAGCAGTAGACACAGATGGAGGCTCAAGCTCTGCCACAGAAGGACTCCACTGAAGCCCCTTCGCCCGACCCCGCTGAGCCCACCATTCGACTTACTCTATCACAGACAGAGCAAGCGAGCCTAGCCGCAGAGGTAGAGCGCCTGCAGGCGACTTCTGTCATCTGCAAGATCCTCGATACCAGACCCAACAGAGGAGAGCTGCGTGATCTTCTCCAGGCCCGTCTTCTCGTAGAGGTGGGCAAGATTTTGGACGTTCAGATCCTCGGACGAGGCTACTACCAGATCGAGTTCGTGACCCCCGAGATGGCGTCCAAGGTCATCGCCACGAGTCCATTGATCATCCGAGCAGCTCGAGCTCGCTTTCGACAGTGGAGACATGGTTTTGACCCTGGTTCGGATGTTCTGGTAGAGGAGGCAGACATCTCCATCTCCATCTCCGTCTGCTTTCCTGGTTTATGGAGGGAGTACCTACCACTTTTGTCCAGGATAGGCTCAACGATTGGGACTGTCCTGGACACACCTCGCACGGCAGCCTCAGTAGCTGCCAAGGCGGCCGGCATTCCCTCAATTCGCGTTTTGGTCAGGGACACTCACACTCTCCCGAAGGTCATTCTTCTGCCTCGGGTCAGTGGGGGTTGGTTTCGACAGAGCGTGGAGTATTCGGGCCTCTCGAACCAGTGCTTCATTTGTCGACAGATGGGCCATCTTGCGAAGGCCTGTCCACTGAGGAGGCCTCAACCTACACCACACTCAGCCCCAGCCTGCAAGGGCTTGCCAGCAGCCACAGAAAGAGACACAGAGCACACATGCAGAGCCACCTTCCGAGCCTGGGGCTCCAGCGGAGGAGGGATTGTAGCAGGTTCGTGGTCGACGACGACAGGGTCCCCAGCGACAGCTTGGCACTCAGAGTGGTCCTCAGACGCCTGCCCAACAGCAGTGGGTTCTCACGGGGAACCGTTTCGATCCTCTTGAGCAGGATGAGGTCCCTGCTCCAGCTCCCACCTCAGCTTCACCCTCGAGAGCCCCTCCTCCCCCAGAGTTCCCCTCCTCCTCATCATCCCCCCCCCCGCCCCCCAGCCTCCTGCTCCTGCCGCCTCTCCCCCTCGGTCCTCTACCTCTGCCGCTCCTCAACGCCCCTCTTCCTCCCCTCTTTCCCCTGCTCCTACACCCCCCCCTCCCGCTCCAGTTCCACAGTCGACAGGGCCATCTCCGGCTGCTAGGAGATCTCTTGGCTGCGCCTTTGCCACGAGTCGCTTGGCGAGAGAGGGAAAGCCTTTCTTGCGACCCCCTCTACAGGTACAGACGTCTCCCTTTGCATAAGTCCCTCGTGGTCTGACAAGCTTCGACATTCGGCGCCGATGGGTCTTCTTTGACTACGACTTCACTCGTTTTCTCGGCGACCCCTCAGCTAACCATGAGGCAGCCTGCTTTAGGGTTCATATTCTGTTTCTTGCAGCTAGGGGGATAGAGGCCCTGGACTCAGTGGTTGGCTTCTCTTTTCCCCTTTGCGGCAGGGACCAAACTGAGTGGACTCTCAGCTCAGTGTTGGAGTGGTTGCATACACAGGTCCTAGAGTTCTCTCACCACATGGGAGACTTGGGAGTCACAGACATGCTTCAGACTTTGTGGCCATTGGCCAAGTTTGTGGTGACCCCTCCAGATACAGCAGGATGTAGACACATTGTGGTTCACTTCTTTGCTGATACGCAATGCTTGCCATGCTATGTACACATTCATGAGGACTCTTGGACAGAGGAGGTTGCTTTACGTACGGCTCGATCTACTTGGGCTTGGGCAAGGCACTCGTTGCAGTCACGCCTATCTAGAGGACGCTCTGATGCGGATTACTCCCCATCCAAGCCAGCCTCGAAGATAGCACGTTTAGTTGCTGCGGCAGCATCTGTTCTCTCTCGCTCCCCATGAGGATCGTCTCATGGAACGTGCAGGGACTTGGTGGGCCCCAGTTTCAGCGTCAGAGGGGCTAACTGCGTTAGGAGCTTCAGAGTTGCCTTGTGAAAGGAGAGATTGATATCCTTATGCTACAGGAGCATCATCTGTGTGAGAGCCGCATTAGACGTTGTGGTCAACTCTTGCATGGACGATATGATACTTTTTGGTTAGCTGCTTTTGGACCTGGAGGCATCCAGGGTGGGGTATGTATGACTATTGCGGATATTTTGCAGTAGGCCATTGTGGGCAGAGGAATTATATGCCAGGTAGGGCTCAGTGGATCACTATGCAGGTTCAGGGTTTCCTTGTGGGCTTCCTGAACATATATGCGCCCAATGTGGCGAGTGCAGGAGCAGAGTTTTGGTCATAGATTGTTGAGTCTCTGCCGCAGGCAGAACAATGGTGCATAGGGGGTGACTTCAACATGTTGGAGGATCCTTCTGACAAGATTGGTGGTAGCCATGCTACTGTGCACGAAGTTGACTTGGCAGCTTGGGAGAGATTTTGTATGACTCTGAGGGTCTCGGATGTGTGGCAGTACTCTGGTTTTGTGAGGCCACCAAACAGTCTGGCCTTCTCTCGTTCGGACCGTAGAGTGGAAGGAGTGAATCTATCGCGGATAGATCTTCTACACTAGTGACCATTTCAGTGACTTGGGTGGGACAGTTGGCATCCTAGCAGGGACTTCCTTCTCGGACCATGCACCAGTGATCCTCACAGTGGCAGACAGACAGAGGAGGGGGAGCACGATGCTACGCATCCTTGAGAGGGTCTTGTTGGACTCTGCACTCAGAGAGCGAGTAGAGGCTCTTTGGACGGAGAGCTTGGACATGCAGGATTCTCCTGTTGACAGAGTGGCCTCAGGACTAGCTCAGATTAGTCGTTTCTTTCTCCCGGAGTCTTTGGCTTGCCTGGCTGCAGCGAGAGAGGAGCAGCGTCTCAGACGGGGCGTTGCTTCCTTGCAGAGATTGGAGGAGCAGCATTCAGACAGTCCTTGGTTGGAGGAGCAGTTACAGCAGCTTGTTATCACAGAGGAGCGGCGCCATGAGTTTGCTTTCCATCGACAAGCATCTCAGTGGACACAGGTGGGTGACAGAGTGACTGGTGCTTTCTTCGAGGCAGTGGGACCTCGGCATGCGCATGCCAAGGTCAGTCAGTTGAGAAGGCCCGACGGGTCAGTTGCTTCTGAGCCAAAGAACATGTGTGCAGTTGCTACAGACTTTTACCGTGAGTTACTGTCAGCAGAGCCTCAGTCAGAGCGTCAGGATGCATGCAGGGAGCAGGTGTGGGCACAGATGCCTTGCCTTGTGACTAAGGAGATGCGTCAGAGGCTTGAGCTGCCACTTCGGCTTGAGGAGTTGCACACGGCTCTTAGTGCACTCCCCGTGGTAGCTGTCCAAGTGAGGATGGCTTGACTCCCAGTTTTTTCTTGGAGTACTATAACTTGCTTGGCCCAGATCTTTGTAGTGCTTTCCAGTACATCTTGTACACAGGAGAGATGCCTGACAGCTTGAGTGAGGGTCTAATCTACCTCATTAGCAAGGAGGGTGGATCCTTGGATGAGATTCGACAGTGGCGCCCCATCACCATCCTCAACTCAGCCTACAAAATTCTTGCCAAGGCTCTGAGTTTGAGGATCCAACCACTTCTAGAGAGCTTTATACATGGGACTCAGACAGATTTTATCAAGGAGCGCAGTATCCTTGACATGTCACGTGACACATCCCAACCCTATGTGTCTGTGGACAAGCTACACCACAATAGGGTTCAGTCAGTTCGATCAGTTTAAATTAGCAGTGATTTGGCACTTTTGTGAGTCTATTCGTAGACCGTGCATGCCTAGTCACTTAGCATAGATGCATATCCTCCAGTTGCACACAGCATGATCATCGGAATTCCCATCAAAATCCATTAGCATCAGTTAGGGGAATTTTCCAGTGCATTTAGCCTATTTTCCTATTTATTGGTATTTTCACTTAATATTTTTAAGTGACTTTCCAACAAAAGTAGGTAGAGCAATTTTGCTAAGTTAATATATAAGCAAACCCAAGTTAGCACTTTCTGGCAGAAGAGGCAGCAGGAGCACCTTGCTCAACAGGCAACTTCTCAGCAAGACCAACCCCCGCGACTACTCTGGCGTTTTCTCCACAGAAGACCTAGCAGTTTTGCATCAGATCAGCCTTCGCGATTTGTGCACAGCAGATCAGCCCCGGCGTCATCACGACACAGCAGATCAGCCTAGCGTTTTTGCATTTGCAGAACCCCGGCGACAGAAGGACCAATTTCAGCCCCTGGCGTTTTTGGATTTCAGCAGCAAATTAAGACCGGCATTATTCACCTAAAGTGTAGCAGATTTAGCCCGTAAAGACCATCAGTTTTCAGCCCTAAGAAACCTCATTTTTCAGCCAAGAAAACGCATCCAAAACAGTCATTTTCAGCCACCGAAACAGTCCCGAAATTCAGCGATTAGAAGATCTCAGATTTCAGCCATCGTCGTCGTCATCACCGTCGTCATCGGCATAGACCAAGTTGCATAGTCCATTGCATACGCATTGTACACCTTTGTGCAATCAAACAATAGACCACTCTCGCCGACGAGAGTGGGGCCTTCGGAGGAGGGTTTTACAACCTCTCGGGTGTTGTATCTCTTCACTCTCCTTCTCTTAGTCTCATTCACTTGCATGCACAATCCACTCACTTTGTTCGTGATCATAGCACTCTCCATAAGACGGAAAGCTCTCTCTTTCCCTAAGAACTAAAGGGAACCTTGAGCAATAAAGATCACTAATCTTGAGAAAATACAACATTCATTCCGCTGCACCTAACATTGGTATCAGAGCTTTGGAAGTGTTCTGCATTACTCAAGGAAAGAACCACAAGAATTTTTTTTTGCTTGTTGCGATCGCACGAACCCAAGTTTACTTGGGCGTGGCGATTCCTAATCGTGTTTTATTGAAGAGTGACAGGAATCCCAAGAAAGAAGGGCTTGTCCAGCCTCCCCTTGTGTCTCTTTTCACTCATTGAGAGCGGACCGTGCACTTAGCGGCCGGCCAATCGACGTGAGGTGGGAAAAAGCAACCTTGGTGTGAGCGCAAGGCCGCCAAGGGGTGCGCCTGCAGAAAGGAGTAGAACTCGGGTAAAGAGAAGATCCTTCTCCAACGCGATTTGCAAGCGAAAGAAAACCTCAAGAACCCCAAGAACCCAAGACCCTCAAGAACCTCAAGAACCTCAAGAACCCTAGATTCTCACGAATCAAGGACCTCAAGAACCTCGAGACCCTCAAGAACCCAAGTTCCTCGCGAACTTCAGAACCCAATATTATAGTGCATGGTCGTCACCCGAAGCGGAATGGATACTTCGCATACAGGTGATGAGCACGAGAGAGGCGGCGAAGATTTTTCCCCACCAAGAGACTTTTTCGACCCTCCCCCTTCGCCATCTACGCCACGAGTTGCACTCACTCCTCTGGGGACGATGGTCAAGTCGATGTTGGACATGATGGCACAACAACAAGAAACGAATCGAGTTGCATTGGCACAACTCGCAAGCAAAGCAGAAGGACAATAAGCCAAGGACCGCGAGCGCGATGAAAATCGCCTTGCTCAAGAACGTGAGCGCATTGCTCTTGCCGCAAAACAAGAAGAAAATCGACTTACTTTCGAACGCGAGCGCGATGAACGAGAGGCTCAAAGGGAGATTCGTCATCAAGAGTTTATTTCCCACATCCTAGCCTCGAAGACCGAACCACCCAAAGATCGTGGAAGTTCGTCAAGTGGCACAAGCCACGATGCGGATTCCAACCATCCAGTTACAGAAAAGTTGACTTTCAGTAAGTATGACGGTAAGATGGATGCTACAGTTATTCATTCTTGGTTGCATCAATTTAATGCTTATTTTGCGACAACTAAGAAGACATGAAATAGCAAAGTTTTGACGGCAACTATGTACCTTGCCGGTGATGCCATCAATTGGTACCACGCATGGCAAGAGGCACAGCTAGCCGCGCACCTAGAGGCAGCCGACGATTTCACGCCCCTCTCTTTTAGTTGGGCTGATTTCCAAGACAAGCTCAAGGCGTGGTTTATGCCACCTCAGTACCTCGCACGATTGAAGGACGATTGGCGCGCTCTCAAGCAAAATGGTATGCCGGTTATGTCTTTTTCTAATCGTGTTTTGCAACTAGGTACCCAACTTCGCATGTCGGATGATGAACGCAAAGAGGCTTTTCTCTTTGGATTGGACGAGTATATCAAGTACGATGGCGAGGTATTCGATCCAATCGATCTCAACAAGGCGGTAGCGATTGCTCTCGCACAGGAGATGAAGCACAACAAGGGAAAGCCCAAGGAGAACAAGACTTCCACAAGTACCTCACACACTTCTCAGAACCCGCAGAACGGTAAGAATGGTAAGAATGATAACTCTTCTAACCAATCTTCCAATAGTATCTCAACAAAGAATTCTTCCAATGAATCTAAGGGTAAGGCTAACACAACTGCTAAACCTAAGCTTACTCCAGATGAAAAGGTAGCACAAGGAATTGTAGGAGGTTACATCACGTCGGAAGAATAAAGCACTTATTCTAAAGAAGGTCGTTGTTTTCATTGTCACATTAAGGATCACATAAAAAGAACATGTCCTAAGCTTGAATCGAATGAATCTAAAGAACCCACAGCACCCACTACATCTGTCAATGCAATGAATGATAACACGATCGTGCCCACAGTTTCTCAAGACCCTCCCATTGATGATTCTCTCATTAAATGTTATGGTCGTACGTCGGGGCACCGTTTTGTCATATTGTTTGATCCAGGTAGTATGCATGATGTGATCAGCCCCTCTCTTGTTGAGAGAGCCCGCCTCGAAGTTAGTCCGAGATCTCCTATCGAGGTCTCTGGCTTTCGTCCTGGTATGGACGCTCTCATCACAGAGGAATGCCTTGATGTGTTATTTGCAATTAAACAGACTGCCTTCACTAGAAGATTTGTTGTTTCTCCTCTCTCAGGATGTGATATGATTTTGGGCATTCGATGGTTTCGTGATAATGACGCTCTCATGGATTTTCTGACAAACACTATAACTCTCAATGCCAAAAGTGACTCTCCTATTGTCATTCATGGAGAGGACATTGCTCATTCTCCATCTCACATTGCTACTATGCAGGACAAAGTTGAAAGGATTCGAGATAAGGAGACTCTCTCAGTCTCTTCTTCTCCACAGCATGATACACAGGATTTGCATGATTGTGTGAAGCATGATGATTTGAAGGATAATGATTTGCATGATGATTTGGATGACAATGACAAGCATGATGATTTGCAGGAAGATGATGTGATTGTTCACAAGGATGATGTGTTAGTGGACGCTTTTCCTAGCGAAACTAACCTCGCAGATTCGATCAATCACGAAGATCCGATCTTGGCTTTCGAGTCGAGGTCTATAGAACCCCCAAAGAACGATTCGATCATTAAGGAAGAACCGATCTTGGCTCTCGAGCCTTGGTCCAAAGAACCCTCACAGGAAGTATTATGTGTTCGCATGATTGATACGCACGCATTGTTCGAGTGTTTCATTCGTGACAGTTTCCTGTATTTTAGTCAGCATCGTTATGTGATCCCTTTTCCTAGGCATGACATATTGTATGTTGAGCACGTTTCTCTCATGGATGAGCACGAATGTATGCGGATTGTTCATGAAAAGTTGAAAAGTTTGTGTGTCAGGAAGTCACATTGCACGTTTCTTCTGTGGCATGACACAGTTTTCGAAAGAGCATATGATAGTATGAGCAACAAGCATGGGCATTTCCATTGTGATTTGCCACAGTTGATTGATTTCGATCAAACAGAAAAGATTCGACCGCATTGTTTGCATGTGTTTGATGAACGGGTTGTAACTCCGTTTCTATGTTCATCTACATTGCATACACAATCTTTAGAGAAGACAAGATTTTTTTCCTTCACTATACATGGAATGGGTATGTTCATGGTTTTGTGTTGGAGATGGTTTCAGGAATTTTCAGCCATGGAGATTCTTGAAGACGAAAGAAGCAGGACTCTAGATGAAGTTGAAGCAAGAAAGGAGATTCAGAAGACTTTGTCGCTTTCGGCGCTGCCCAAAGAAGCAAGCGTTGCAGACCTTTATGAAGTTCAGGTACCGCACGACCCACACATCAGAGTGGGCCGGCGAAGAGTCCCTTCCAGGATTCCGGATGCTGTTGGCGATCTCCCTCGACGCCATACAGTTCGGTACCAATAACTCACTTTGAAAAGGAGGGGATGTCACGTGACACATCCCAACCCTATGTGTCCGTGGATAAGCTACACCACAGTAGGGTTCAATCAGTCCGATCAGTTTAGATTAGCAGTGATTTGGCACTTTTGTGAGTCTATTCGTAGACCGTGCATGCCCAGTCACTTAGCATAGATACATATCCTCCGGTTGCACACAGCATGATCATCGGAATTCCCATCAGAATCCATTAGCATCAGTTAGGGGAATTTTCCAGTGCATTTAGCCTATTTTCCTATTTATTGGTATTTTCACTTATTATTTTTAAGTGACTTTCCAACAAAAGTAGGTAGGGCAATTTTGCTAAGTTAATATATAAGCAAACCCAAGTTAGCACTTTCTGGCAGAAGAGGCAGCAGGATCACCTTGCAAGCTCAACAGGCAACTTCTCAGCAAGACCAACCCCCGCGACTACTCTGGCGTTTTCTCCACAGAAGACCTAGCGTTTTTGCATCAGATCAACCTTGGCGATTTGTGCATAGCAAATCAGCCTAGCGTTTTTGCATTTGCAAAACCTCGGCGACAGAAGGACCAATTTCAGCCCCTGGCGTTTTTGGATTTTAGCAGCAAATTAAGACCGGCATTATTCACCTAAAGTGTAGCAGATTCAGCCCGTAAAGACCATCAGTTTTCAGCCCTAAGAAACCTCATTTTCAGCCACCGAAACAGTCCCGAAATTCAGCGATTAGAAGATCTCAGATTTCAGCCAGCGTCGTCGTCGTCATCGGCATAGACCAAGTTGCATAGTCCATTGCATACGCATTGTACACCTTTGTGCAATCAAAGAATAGACCATTCTCGCCGACGAGAGTGGGGCCTTTGGAGGAGGGTTTTACAACCTCTCGGGTGTCGTATCTCTTCTCTCCTTCTCTCAGTCTCATTCACTTGCACGCACAATCCACTCACTTTGTTCGTGATCATAGCACTCTCCATAAGACGGAAAGCTCTCTCTTTCCCTAAGAACTAAAGGGAACCTTGAGCAATAAAGATCACTAATCTTGAGAAAATACAACATTCATTCTGCTGCACCTAACATGACAACATCTTTACTTTTTGGGAGGCTTTTGCCTTAGCGCGGCTCTTCACTTCCTGTGGCACCTCAACTGCCCCCCACTTTGCATGCCACCTCCCTTCACTTCTGTGGAGGCCCCTGTCAACCCGCCCCTCTAGCGTTTTTTATCCTGCATATCCACCACCTTTCAACATTTCTTTTTTTATCAAGCCCTTCGACTTGGGCCGCCTTCCCGCGCTTTTTAACGTCCGGCCATTGGTGCCATTGCCTCCTGAAATAGCATTTCCGCTGCAAGGACTTCGACGGTGCCAAGATGACGTCGTGAGAGATTTCAATCACATTGATCTCCATCAACCTTGAGTGACAAGTCCGCCGTCGAAAAAAATGACGATCGCCTCGAGCGCTCCATCGCATTGGTATATGCAAATACGATTGCCCATCTAGAACCGGTTGAACTCGAGCTTTTTTCCCTGGCATAGCTCCCTCCCTAGACCTTGAAGTATCAAGAGACATTCCGACTAGGAGAGGATGAAACCACCATTGACCTACAACACGCCGTATCTGACATTCACATCATGGCAGTAGAGTGTCGTGCAGACATCTTGCTCCAAAGCCCATATCACAAACCTGATAGCACCTGCACATAGTATCCCTTGCCTCGTTCCCAACCTTATGATATAAGCATCTGCTCCTGTCACCTGTGATAGCAAGAAACACTTGCAGTTTCGACTAGAGAGCACTCCATCCTTGTATACCTGTCTCCTAGCGGCATCAAATATCTGCTAAACATCGCTGTCATTTGCCTGTAAACTACCATGCATGGGATTTTTGCACTTCCATGGGCCGACTATCTTCAGCTATACCAACATTGTAAAACCCTCCTCCAAAGGCCCCACTCTCGTCGGCGAGAGTGGTCTACTATTGATTGCACAAATCTCTACAATGCTTGGACTTGCCGACGATGTCGACGACGATGAGGACAACGACGAGACGGGCTGAAATCTGCAAATCTTAATCTGTTGAATTCTGACTCTATGTCGATGACGATGTCGATGGCGACGATCCGACGACGACGCGCTGAAAACGCAGATGCTGAAATCTGCGTTTTCCTGGCTGAATCTGTAAACTTCGATGGATTTGACCGTGTGGCGAGGATCTGCTGTGGGAAGGTGAGATCTGCGAGGTTCGGGGGTTGTTCTGCGGTGTCTACAGGCTGAAAACTGAAAACGCTGGTCCTAGGGCCAATTTCGTCGTGAAGATCTGCAAAAACGCTGAGGTTGTTCTGCAAACCAAAAACGCTAGGGCTAAAATCGGTCCTGTTGTCGCCGGTGGTTCTGCAAAATGCAAAACGCTAGGCTGATCTGCTGTTCTATTGCAAAAACGCTGAGGCTCTTGCTGTCTTGCGGTAGCCGAGGCTGATCTGCTGAGCAAAAACGCCAGGCTAGTCTTGATGGAGAAAACGCTAGGTCTTGCAATCTGCAAAACGCTAGGCCTTCTGATGGGTTCTGCTGAGAAGTTGCCTGTTGAGCAAGGTGCTCCTGCTGCCTCTTCGCCATATAATGCTAGTCTAGGTTTGCTTATATACAAACTTACTCAATTTGCCCTACCTACTTCCAACAAAAGTCACTTAAAAATAATAAGTGAAAAATGTCAAAAATAGGTAAAATAGGCTAAATGCACTGGAAAATTCTCCCGAAGGATTTTGATAGATTCTGATGGGAATGCTTATGATCATGCTGAGTGCAACCAGTGGATATGCATCTACACTAAGTAACTGGGCATGCACGGTCTGCGAACAGACTGACAAAAGTGCCAGAACACTTCTAAATCTAGACTGACTGGACTGACTGAACCCTTGTCGTGCTGTAGCTTGTCCACGGACACATACGGTTGGATGTGTCACGAATCCCCTCCTTTTCAAAGTGAGTTACTGGTACCGAACTGTATGGCGTCGAGGGAGATCGCCAACAACATCCGGAATCCTGGAAGGGACTCTTCGCCGGCCCACTCTGATGTGTGGGTCGTGCGGTACTTGAACTTCATAAAGGTCTTGAGGGTCTTCTTTCGCTTGCAATCTGTGTTTGAGAAGGATCTTCTCTTCACCCGAGTTCTGCTCTTTTCCACCCCTTGGTGGCCTTGCGCTCACACCAAGGTTGCTTTTTCCCACCTCACGTCAATTGGCCGGCCGCTAAGTGCACGGTCTGCTCTCAATGAGTGAAAACAGGCACAAGGGGAGGCTGGACAAGCCCTTCTTTCCTGGGATTCCTGTCACTCTTAAAAAACACGATTAGGAATCGGCATGCCCAAGCGAACTTGGGTTCGTGCGATCTCAACAAGCAAAACAAATTATGTGGTTCTTTCCTTGAGTGATACAGAACACTACCAAAGCTCTAATACCAATGTTAGGTGGAGCGGAATGAATGTTTGCGCTTTGCTCAAGATGAGTGCTCCGAACTGTGCTCAAGGTTCCTTTTGTTCTTATGGAAGGGAGAGCCTTCCGTTCTAGAGTGCAATGATCATAAACAAAGTGAATGGACACTGTGCGTGCAAGTGTATGAGACTGAGAGATAGAGAGAGAAGAGAATACGACACCAGAGACGTTGTAAAACCCTCCTCCAAAGACCCCACTCTCGTCAGCGAGAGTGGTCTACTATTGATTGCACAAATCTCTACAATGCTTGGACTTGCCGACGATGAGGACGACGACGAGACGGGCTGAAATCTGAAAACTCTAAGGGCTGAAATCTGCAAATCTTTATCTGTTGAATTTTGACTCTATGTCGATGACGATGTCAATGGCGACGATCCGACGACGACATGCTGAAAACGCAGATGCTGAAATCTGCGTTTTCCGGGCTGAATCTGTAAACTTCGATGAATCTGACCGTGCGGCGAGGATCTGCTGTGGGAAGGTGAGATCTGCGAGGTTCGGGGGTTGTTCTGCGGTGTCTAAAGGCTGAAAACTAAAAACGCTGGTCCTAGGGCTGATTTCGTTGCGAAGATCTGCAAAAACGGTGAGGTTGTTCTGCAAACCAAAAACGCTAGGGCTAAAATCGGTCCTGCTGTCGCCGGTGGTTCTGCAAAATGCAAAATGCTAGGCTGATCTGCTGTTCTATTGCAAAAACGCTGAGGCTCTTGCTATCTTGCGATAGTCGAGGCTGATTTGCTGAGCAAAAATGCCAGGCTAGTCTTGATGGAAAAAACGCTAGGTCCTGCAATCTGCAAAACGCTAGGCCTTCTGATGGGTTCTGCTGAGAAGTTGCCTGTTGAGATAGGTGCTCCCGCTGCCTCTTCTGCCAAATAATGCTAGTCTAGGTTTGCTTATATACAAACTTACTCAATTTGCCCTACCTACTTCCAACAAAAGTCACTTAAAAATAATAAGTGAAAAATGTCAAAAATAGGTAAAATAGGCTAAATGCACTAGAAAATTCCCCTGAAGGATTCTGATGGATTCTGATGGGAATGCTTATGATCATGCTGAGTGCAACCAGAGGATATGCATCTACACTAAGTGACTGGGCATGCACGGTCTGTGAATAGACTCACAAATGTGCCAGAACACTTCTAAATCTAGACTGACTGGACTGACTGAACCCTTGTCGTGCTGTAGCTTGTCCACGGACACATAGGGTTGGATGTGTCACGTGACAAATGATGAAGAAGATTGTGAACTCTTTCCTTGAACAACTCTTCGTTTCCTTCTGCCTTTATTTTTATTTCCGTTTCATTTTTTGAGAATTGGTGGTTGTAGTCTTGACTTTGGCAAGTCCATCAATGGGAAGAAATATAAACTAGTGTAGAATTTTTCAACCACAGACATCATGTTTTGAAAAAAGATGAACTATTTTCAAAGGCGCCTCCCATGGAAGTAGATGCTTTTGAGGAGATTTGTAGAAGACTTGATAATGTTCCTTGTTTACAAATTCATCAATGAAGACAAACCTTGCCCACAATCACAAGTTAAGGGGTGTTCTGCTGGGGCTCCTTTGAACGTATTGCGTCCGCGCTCGCTCTAAAGTAGCTGGCTGTGGAAACACAAAAGTCCCTGCATGGGCTAACCCATGTGTAGCTCCCATCTTCAAGAGAGATTTATCATACTTTTTCATCTAGTTGAATCCTTGGAATCTCGCTCAATGCCAATTTCAGCAAGGTCATACTTATGAAAACCCTCCACTGATGTATTAAAACAAGCAACCTGATGGGAAGAAGTCCTTGCAAAAAGTCCTCAACTAACATGATATCTTCCATTCTCGAATACTCTATAATATCATCATCCATTATCAGATGAGGACATTGCCCATTTGGGCTAGCATATTGAAAGAAAGAAGGTGCAAAGCAGCATACGACATTAGAAAGCGGATGATAATCCTTTGTTCGAACTTTGATGCACATGTAGTGGCCATTTTCATCTCTCCTTACTCTCTGTATAATAAGATACAACTCCTTTCTTCTTTTTTTTCGACACACCAGAGGGCCCACAAGGGGAGGTGCTTATCCCATCCAAATATTAGCCATGTTACATGGTCGGGCAAGGGCCGTGTACAATCGGGCAAGAGTCACGCGTAGGCATCACCATGGCCACCTAATTTATGCACCACGTGCTGGGAATGGTGGAAAGAAGTCGTAGCAACCAGTTAGGAACCTCCTCCTCGGGTGACCCACCCCAGGAGGAGGATGCACTCGAGTGTCCAAGGGCAAGAGCCCTAGCAACGTGAACACCAGGTGAGCACAAGGTGTCCCTCTAGAGTGTGACCCAACAGGGGATTTGAACCCACAACCCGTAGGTTGAGAGGCCAAAGCCTTACCGTTAGACCAACTCTTTGGGGACTACAACTCCTTTCTTATGTAACTTCTTTCTATAAAGCAAGGCAACTGAAGCCTACCACCAATGAAGAGCAGAAGTTTCCAGAGGACCCTAGCAAAGATGGGGATGAAATCCTTCAGGAGTATGATACAGTGAAGGACTTGCACACTATGGTCGCGGAAGTGCAAGAAGTAAGTATTCATTTTTTCCAAGCAAAAACGAAGGTAAGAGACTGATATTATACCGAAAAGTGAACGGTATGTAATCAAAACTATAACGGTATGATATCGTTAAGGTACTGGTATCATACTAGTAAGTTATCGATATCATACTCGTAAGTTACTGGTATCATTGTAGCGGGGCTACAATGTCACTGACAGCATAGACAGTTAGTTCAATTGGTCATAGTGGGTCACAGTTGCTCAGGAGTTCACACAGGACGGACTCTTGCCTAGGCAGTGACACGTGGCAAGTGATACGGATGGTGGTCTAGTGGACACCGAGGCTAGATCATCACCACCTCAGTTTGGAGATAGGCTTAGCTAGATTGGGATGTCTGCTAGCCGTTGGTGGCTCCTTACATATGAGTGGTTGGATATACTATCAGCATCATATAATTTTATATGGTCAGTAGTCTGGAGTCTATTATTTTGAGTTCATGAACAGCACGTCTTCACGTTGTCGTGCTGTGACACGTACATAGTGGGAACGCATGCTACAAGATCTATCTTGTATTTTTTTAGATACATAATTATATTTCCTATAGTGTACATATGCATATTTAAGTATAATAATAAGCCTTCTATCTCATCCTATTATTTTTCTCAAGGGTAACATATCCTTACTTTACCATCAGAAAATACTATGGGAAAAGCATCAATAGCTCCGCCTCTTTAACTTGGGGTAAAAAGCATTGATTCTTTATTTCTACTATTTCATTATCATCTCACACCCTAGCTAGATCCTATATCTAGGGTAAACTCCAATATATATATATTCTATGTATTTTTTATACTTTTCTTATATTTCTTTTTAAATAGCTACTAGGAGAGAATCAAATCCTAATGGGACACTAGGTGGCATGATTTCAAAGATACACTTATTTTAATGCATTATTGCAAGTATGAGTACAAAACTTTGTCAAGGAGCAATGCCATGCTTTCATATGGCATGAGGTGTCTTTTGGAATTAAATGAAAGTCTAGGCTAAGGAGACCACATGAAGACTTTTGCTGCCATAAATGGACCCTATTTTGATGAATTTTTTACACAAGGTTCCAATCCGAATTGGAAAACGATTTTAAAATGAAAATCGTAGCTAATGAGCTGAAGTTTTTGCCCATATTTTTACTTTTTTATTTGGAGCCACGGTTGAGGAGATATGATCAAAATATTGGACCCCAGTCTGTCCACATCATGCAGGGGCAGCTCATTTCCAACTTTTCCAATTCCTGTTCACACTGGCTCCTCTCTTCTTGTGTAAACCCTTGGGGGCCCCTTCACCTATAAAAGGGGACCTCTTCTTCCTTGGAAGGAACGCAAGCATTCAAGCCATTGATGAGAGGAATTCTTGAGGGAGTGAGTAGTAATGCCTAATTGTACTTAGCCATTAACATAAGCCCAAGCCTACACTTTCTCCTAGAGGGAGACTAGCCATTCTTGCAACAAGCTAACCTTGGAAGATCAACTCTAATCAAAAAAGGTCTTGCACTTGGTGTATCAATCAAAGTGGAATTATCCACTCTTCTTCTCTCTCCATCAATAATGGTGCCAAAGGGTTTTTCAAGTAAGATGTGTTCTACATTGATGTTTTCTTGATTTCTTGTTGTTTTCTTTTTCATCTCTAATTCAACATATATATATATATATATATATATATATATATATATATATCTAATATTATCTCCTTAACCAAATCTATCTCTCTTACTCTTAGTAATTCATCCTCTCTACAAATTTTAGGTTCTCTTTGCTACAGGTACATCTCTCCCCGCAGTATCCTTATTGTCTACGGGCAAGAATAGGGCTTGGGAGGGAAAATTCTCATTTCTTCACTTCTCTCATATCTACATTTCTCACATACTATCCTAGATGAATAACCCACATGATGATCATTTCTATCGCTTTCACTCTGTACAATCTATTAGAATTAACGTATGGATTAGCCGTAAAATACACTTTCAACAACGTATAGTGTTTCTCTTTGGCCCTGAAAGGCTCAATGAAATACTTCTATCACCGGATCCCATCATACTACCTCTCATAGACTATAATTTTTCTTTTGATGTAAGCGTAGTTATCTTGCTATGAACCAAGAGGATTTGTACACACAATTAATCCCAATCACTAGACAAAATATATATATTATGGTAAGCACAAAACTACAATTCCAAAGAACAATTCGTAGACTATTTGGTCAGCCAAGATTGAATGCCATTAACTCATCCATTAACCCTTTCATATTACCCATGATACGATATGACCATAGCCTTGATGTTTTCATCTTCGTATTGTTTTGACATTCTCTTTTGCGTTCTTTCTTTGTGTGTGTGAATGCAAGAGAGAAAGAGTGAGTCTTCTTTGATTACACTTCTTTCCAAACCCTAGTCTTCATGGCATCTATGGTTTAACTCCTTCATATAGTTTTTGTTGAGTTCTCTCACAAACTCTCACAACCATAAGCCCGGTGCTTTCCTGGCAAGACCGCAAATTTCTCGACTTATTTTTGGTGAACCCGACGCGAATCTGCTAGGGTGAGAGTTTGTGGGTAACCATGGGTGATCATGTTGAGCAACAGGGTATGCATTTTGACCCAGCAACAATGCAAATGATTCAAGCATTTGCAATGTTCATGCAACAACAACATGCTACTGAAAGAAGGGAGATTTCAGCAACGAAAGCCATACAAGCGGTCGTCAACAGAATGGATCAGTTCAATGGCAAAGATGTAACCAAGTACTTACGCGAGTATGTGAAAGAGATGGAGCTGCATCGCGTGTCAGAAGGTGAGATGATTCAAAGCTTTGAGCTAGTTGTTGCTCCAGAAATTAGGGAGCATGTTAGGGCAATTAAAGATGGGCATGACAGAAATTGGGAAGAACTCAAAGTAGCTTTAAAGGAGGAATATTTCATGGAGGACTCGGAGAGAGTGACCAAAAGGACATTCTTAGAATGGGTAGTCAAGCCAAAGCAAGGACTATCAATAACAGAGCTACTTAGGGAATTTGAGCGGCGCTATGCACAACTCACTAGGACAGAAAGGGCCACACTAGATGCAGAGAAGACAGATCTTTTCTTACAAGCTGCAGGTAAAGAGTTTCAAGAAAATTTGGAGCTTCTTCTTGAAGATAAAGATGCTGAGCAAGGACTAAAGACCGACTGGAATGAAGTTGCAGGTGCAGTCTCATTGCTTGCCAAACGACAAAGAAGAAGGGACAAGATGGTAGTAAACACTACAAGTCCTTCCACCTCAACTTCTGACAAAATGGTAAAACCTACTTTTATCGCTCCTAAGTTTGATGAGTCCATGCTAGATGAGCTTGTGAAGGGAATGCGTGACTTGAAGGTGAAGTTTGCAAAGCTTGAAGAAAAAGGCCAACCATCAGGGTCACTTTCTAGGCAAAGACAACAGCCCAAAGAAGGGTTTGTTAATAGATGTATTTGGTGTGATAGTACAGACCATGTAAGAAGGGATTGTGATGATTTTAGTGATGCTTTGTCAAAAGATGTTGTCTTTTTTAAGGATGGTAAAATCCACTTAAGAGAGACAGGTCTACCCTTGAGAACTAACTTTGGGAAGGGGGGAATGCAAACCTTAGTTGAAGATATGGCAACCAAGCATGCCACCTCTTCAGTTGAGGCAGCTACTTATGGAGTAAAAATTGAACATTTTTGTGATGAAGAGGTGAGTGACCATCATGGTCAAATTTGACCAAATGTCATGCAATTAGCTAAAAAGGGAAAGCTTACAAAAGAGATTCTACATGAAGCAGGTGATTGCATACGTCTAGAAACAGGATGGAATGATCCAGTGGACTCATTGTCAGTGCATGCCTACATTATAAAATGCCAACAAAATGAGGCAATTGTAGAAGAGAAGCGCAGACGTGAAAATGCTGATGAAGGACCATCAAAAAGAGCTTCTAGAAGTGGGGGAAGAAGCGACTCAATGCCTTCTCAAACACCCTCAACACAAGGAGCATCTCCACTTGAAGTACTCATGGAGGAGTCTACAACAGGAAAGAAGAAAGAGCCAACGAAAGGTGAGACAAAAGGCCCAACTTATAAACTACAACCTGATATTGAGGTTGCTACAGATTTAAAGAAAGTCTTGGAGGAAAGGATCTTGAATAGCAAGATTGAGTTTACTCTGGGAGAAGTTCTTGGCATTGCAAAGCGTGAATTCCATGAGGAGATCATTGACATCATCAAGAGAAAGAGGCAAACCCTTGCTGAAGTTTCTCGTCCACAGGTTGAAGGGGAAACCTCAAAGACACAAGGGATGCAACTGCAAAATAAGGAGAATGATGGAGCTGTGGTAGGATGCTACCAATCTAGTGGGAGAGTGAAGCAAGTGTATTTCTCAAATGATGATGAAGAAGTTGAAGATATTCCTAGGAGTTACTATTCACGAAGTCATTGGGCAAGGGCTACTACAGAAACTTTGGTCAAGGTAGGTGATCTTGAAGAGCCATTTGTTGCCTTGATTGACCATGGTTCAGAAATAAACATAATGTCAAAGAGTCTCTACAACAAGTGCAAATGGCCGATGGACACAGATCATGGCTAGATGGTAAAAGTGGCAAACAATTCATCCGGTGAATTGTATGCAGCATGTCCAGGTGTGAAGGTAACAATAGGTGATGTAAAGATTGACCAAAACTTCTTTGTACAGGATACATCTTCATATCATCTTATCCTTGGACAACCCTACATTGTGGGAGTTCGAATGGAAACAAAGGTAATGGACGATGGTTCAACATATGCTAGAATACGTAGCAAAGATGGTAAACGAGCTGTCCAATTTCTCACAGTCTGTGTAAACCATGAAAGAAATCGTGACAACCTCAGAGAACATCCTCTACCAAAGGTAAGCAAAGAGTTTCATGATCATAGAGAAATGATGGGTTTTGGCTAAGTACCATTGTAAAGCGGGATTGCAGTGGTACAGAAAGAAAAAGGGTCTCGCTTGATCCAAAAATAGGTGAAACTTTCTCGATGAGCTCCTTGGTAACAAGAAATGGATCAGTATGTTTTACAAAACTTGAAGATTTGAAGAGATATGAGAGGCAATATGTGCATAATGTACAAATAGGCATGAAAAAGAGTGGGTTGCTAAAGCCTATTGAAAATGTTTTGGGTTTGTGTGAACAAGTTTCTTTTGTAGATACTATGGGTGAGCTTGATGCTATAATGAGGTCTAGTTTGCATCTTGAAAATGAAGTTGTGGAAGTTTGCTCTATGGAAATGTATCAAGTAATAGAAGCCTTTAAAGAAAGCCAAACAGTTGGCCCAGAAGTCCATGTTGAAACTAAATACAAGAGTGTAGCAAAGAAGGTGAAACCAGTAGCTTCACCCTTACCACCCAACAATAGGGAAAAGATTGAACAGGCTTCTTTACAACCAAGTTTGCGGAATCTTAAAAAGATCGGGCATACCTTCACAAAGGAGTCCTTTCAAGAGTTGCAGATTGGTTGCGAGGAGTTTCTAACACAAGAGGAGACAAAGTGCTTCAAAGAAATTCTTTCAAAGCATGGTAAGGCTTTTGCATTTGAGCCACATGAGATAGGATGTGTTGATCCTTATATTGTAGCTCCTACGGTAATTTTCACAATACCTCATGTGCCTTGGAATCTGCGGCCTACTCCGGTTCCAAAGGCTCATTTGCCAAAGTTAGTAGAGCTACTGAATGAGAAAATCAAAATGGGAATCTTGGAGCCTTCTTGTGCTCCATACTCAAACAGGTGGTTCACAGTTCCAAAGAAGAATGGTTCTCTACGCTTCATCCAAGATATGCAACCAGTGAACAAGGTGACAATTAGAAATGTAGGTACAGGTCCAATTGTGGATGAATTTGCAGAGGCGTTTGCAGGGAGGGCAATCTACTCAATGGGGGATCTCTACTCAGGGTATGATCAATTTCAGCTTGCAATCGAAAGCAGAGACTTGACAACCATGAGGACACCTTTGGGTTTGGTAAGGATGTGTACCTTGCCACAGGGAGCAACCAACTCGGTTGCACATATGATGAATGGGATGAATAAGGTCTTACGTGACTTTATTCCTCAAATCACAATGCCTTTCATTGATGATTTGCCTATCAAAGGATGTGAAGAAAGTGACAAAGATGAAGCTTTGGATCTCAAGGGATGTCGCAGGTTTGTGGTAAATCACATAAATGATTGTGATAAAATTTTGTCTAGGTTGGAAGAAGTGAATCTTACATTGTCAGGGAAAAAGTCTATGTTTGGTGTCAAAGAAGTGCTCATTGTGGGGCACATGTGCAGGCCATATGGTAGGAAACCTTGTCCATCAAAGGTAGATGCCATCCAAAGAATGAAAGAAACATACACTAGCATCACTGAGGTTAGAAGGTTTCTGGGAACATGTGTCTTTTATGTTATTTGGATTCCACATTATGCACATGTAGCTGATCCTCTTTATCAGCTGCTTAGAAAGAATCAAAAGTTTAAATGGACAGAAGCACATGTAAAATCCATGAAAAAGCTAAAGGAGTTACTCCAGTCAGCAACGACTTTGAGAAACGTAGACTATGAGTGTCAAAGGCCAGTGATTGTGACAGTAGATACCAGTCCTACAGAGATTGGATGGGCAATAGGGCAAGATGACAAAGAAGGACACAGATATGTGGTAAGATTTGGAGCAAAGGTACTAAGTGCTCGCCAAAGAAACTATCCACAGATAAAGAGAGAGTTATGGGGTATGGTTACAGCCTTGAAAAGTGGGAAAGAGTACCTAATTGGTGCATGTGTGGTTGTAGAAACAGATTGTCTACCACTTCTTGGGATGATTACAAGCTGCTCAACACCAGACATTGCTATGTTGCGGTGGATTGCCTACATTAAGTCCTTAAATCCCGAGTTTAAGCACATTGCAGGTAAAGACAATACAGTGGCAGATATGCTATCAAGAGCAAGGTATGAAGATGAGTCGCAAATGATTGATGAGGGAGATGATGTAGGCACAAAATTCTATTCTATCTCTCATGTCAAAGGTAACAATGTCTGCATGACTAATTCACTTGAATTGTTCTTGAAAGATCTTTATGAAGGTGATTGGCTTTCTATTGGAAGGTACTTGAGTACTCTAACAAAACAGGATGATTGGTCTGAACAAGAATTCAAGAGGATATGCAGGAAAGCATATGGGTACTTTTTGAGGGATGGTTACTTGTGGAAGCATCCTAAACAAAAGGGTGCTACACCACAACGGGTTATATGTAAAAAAGAGACTCAAGTAAAGCTCATGCAAGAGTTTCATGAGAGTCTATGGGCTGGACAGAGGGATGTGTGGGCAACCTTCTCCAAGTTGAAAGAAAAATACTGGTGGAAGGGTATGTATAAAGATGTATCTCAGTTTGTAGAGTCATGTGTAACTTGTCAAATGTATTCAAATGTTCGACATCGTGATGGATTGCACCCTACATATCCACTAACCATGCACTATAAATGGGTTGTGGATCTAGTCACGATGCCTTTAGGACTCTGACAGATGAGATACTTGGTTCTTGCACGAGAGGACCTAACTAACCAGGTTGAAGGAAGAGCATTAAGAGCTAAGACCACAGAAGCTGTGTGCAAATTCCTTCTTGATGAGGTGATTTGCCGTTATGGTTGTGTGGAAAAAATCACTGCAGATCGAGGTGAACTGGATGCCGAAGAAGCAAGGGAGTTCTTTTCTAGATTAGGGATCAAGCTTTCTCTTACTACAGCTTACAACCCTGAAGGCAATGGAAAGAGTGAAAGAGGGCATCCTCCTATCATCAAAGCTTTGGCCAAGGCTTGCGAAGGAAGAGTTGAGCTAATGCATGGTCAAAAGCCAGTGATGCCGATTGAGGATACAATTCCCACATGGAATGTACTACCTTGGCAAGAGGGGCTTAGTAGAGAAGATCTCCTTGCACTGCGTATAAGGCAACTAGAGAGAAGACCTGGAGACATTGAAGCTGCAAAAGAACGACTCAAAAATGCAAGGTTGAAAAACAAGGACTATTTTGATAAGCGACATCGACTCAGGAGCAAAGCAATTGACAAAGGTGACTGGGTTTTAGTGTATGATAGTAGCCTTGATAACCAGCACACAGTCATGCATAAGTTCTCAAAAAGATGGTTTGGACCGTATGTTGTAAAGCATGTGCATGAAAATGCTACTTACAGCTTGTCTGAACTAGATGGTACAGAAGTAAAGATTCCCATTGCAGGAAAAAGGATTAAAATGTTTAAGAGAAGAGGAGACAATGATCTAGAAGATATGGATGAGGAAGAAGAGAAAAACACAGGTGAAGATCAAAGTGAACATGAAGCTCTGGAATCATCCAGTGAGGAAGAAGACAAGGAAGATGTACAAGAGGTTTAATCTTACAAAGAGACAATGTGGCACATACCGGAGGATGTGCAGGTTTAGAGGGGGTGGATGTCGTGCTGTGACACGTACATAGTGGGAACGCATGCTACAAGATCTATCTTGTATTTTTTTAGATACATAATTATATTTCCTATAGTGTACATATACATATTTAAGTATAATAATAAGCCTTCTATCTCATCCTATTATTTTTCTCAAGGGTAACATATCCTTACTTTAACATCAGAAAATACTATGGGAAAAGCATCAATAGCTCCGCCTCTTTAACTTGGGGTAAAAAGCATTGATTCTTTATTTCTACTATTTCATTATCATCTCACACCTTAGCTAAATCCTATATCTAGGGTAAACTCCAATATATATATATTCTATGTATTTTTTATATTTTTTTTATATTTCTTTTTAAATAGCTACTAGGAGAGAATCAAATCCTAGTGGGACACTAAGTGGCATGATTTCAAAGATACACTTATTTTAGTGCATTATTGCAAGCATGAGTACAAAACTTTGTCAAGAAGCAATGCCATGCTTTCATATGGCATGAGGTGTCCTTTGGAATTAAATGAAAGTCTAGGCTAAGGAGACCACATGAAGACTTTTGCTGCCATAAATGGACCCTATTTTGATGAATTTTTTACACAAGGTTCCAATCCGAATTGGAAAACGATTTTAAAATGAAAATCGTAGCTAATGAGCTGAAGTTTTTGCCCATATTTTTACTTTTTTATTTGGAGCCACGGTTGAGGAGATATGATCAAAATACTGGACCCCAGTCTGCCCACATCATGCAGGGGCAGCTCATTTCCAACTTTTCCAATTCCTGTTCACACTGGCTCCTCTCTTCTTGTGTAAACCCTTGGGGGTTTCCTTCACCTATAAAAGGGGACCTCTTCTTCCTTGGAAGGAACGCAAGCATTCAAGCCATTGATGAGAGGAATTCTTGAGGGAGTGAGTAGTAATGCCTAATTATACTTAGCCATTAGCATAAGCCCAAGCCTACACTTTCTCCTAGAGGGAGACTAGCCATTCTTGCAACAAGCTAACCTTGGAAGATCAACTCTAATCAAAGAAGGTCTTGCACTTGGTGTATCAATCAAAGTGGAATTATCCACTCTTCTTTTCTCTCCATCAATAATGGTGCCAAAGGGTTTTTCAAGTAAGATGTGTTCTACATTGATGTTTTCTTGATTTCTTGTTGTTTTCTTTTTCATCTCTAATTCAACATATATATATATATATATATATATATATATATATATCTAATATTATCTCCTTAACCAAATCTATCTCTCTCACTCTTAGTAATTCATCCTCTCTACAAATTTTAGGTTCTCTTTGCTACAGGTACATCTCTCCCCGCAGTATCCTTATTGTCTACGGGTAAGAATAGGGCTTGGGAGGGAAAATTCTCATCTCTTCACTTCTCTCATATCTACATTTCTCACATACTATCCTAGATGAATAACCCACATGATGATCATTTCTATCGCTTTCACTCTGTACAATCTATTAGAATTAACGTATGGATTAGCCGTAAAATACACTTTCAACAACGTATAGTGTTTCTCTTTGGCCCTGAAAGGCTCAATGAAATGCTTCTATCACCGGATCCCATCATACTACCTCTCATAGACTATAATTTTTCTTTTGATGTAAGCGTAGTTATCTTGCTATGAACCAAGAGGATTTGTACACACAATTAATCCCAATCACTAGACAAAATATATATATTATGGTAAGCACAAAACTACAATTCCAAAGAACAATTCGTAGCCTATTTGGTCAGCCAAGATTGAATGCCATTAACTCATCCATTAACCCTTTCATATTACCCATGATACGATATGACCATAGCCTTGATGTTTTCATCTTCGTATTGTTTTGACATTCTCTTTTGCGTTCTTTCTTTGTGTGTGTGAATGCAAGAGAGAAAGAGTGAGTCTTCTTTGATTGCACTTCTTTCCAAACCCTAGTCTTCATGGCATCTATGATTTAACTCCTTCATATAGTTTTTGTTGAGTTCTCTCACAAACTCTCACAGCCATAAGCCCGGTGCTTTCCTGGCAAGACCGTAAATTTCTCGACAACGTCTTCCCTGCACAGCTGAGTCTCGATACCCCCATTGTATCCATGACTTCTGGGCTGGAGCTGAGTGTGCTCGCATGATAGAGTCTGTATTGTTTTTTTTGAGTTAGTCGATGTTCATACTGTTCACGTTTCACTCCTAAGTCTTGCTATTGTTGTTTTGTTATTCATTGTCTTCTGTGTTTTTATTTTGTGGATGTGGCACAGATAGTGTGTCGTGCTCTCTACAATGGGTGCTCCTCAGTGCAATGTGCGTGACAATCTCACTCAAAACAGACTGGAAACAAGAAACAATAGACAACAACACTCACAGACACAACAGCAACAGCAACAGTAGACCACACAAATGACTCGACTATCTCAAAGCACTGATACAGACTCTGGCGTGGCAGCACACTCAGCTCCAGCCCAAGACTCTCAGGTACAATGGGGGTGTCGAGGCTCAGATGTGCAGGGAGAGTGAAGAAGTGCTCTGTGTCTAGACTCTATGCTCCAGACGACGACGCTGGACCATATATCCAGAAGATGATCCACCAACGGCCCATAAATGTCAGCCACCTAAGCAAATCTCCAAAGTGACTGGTGGTGGTGACCTGGCCACGATGTCCACTAGACCACCGTCCGTATCCTGCCACGTGTCACTGCCCAGCCCAGAGAGTCCGTCCAGTGTGAACCAGACTGAACCAACTGTACTAACTGAGTGTCTTGTGAAAGTGACATTGTAGCCTACTACAGGTTGCCCGCCACAAGACCGCTCATCGTCTCGGTGAGAGGAAATACTGAAAAACTAGGAAATAAAATCACTAGGTACCGCATAGTACATCTTTTTTTTGAAGTAGGTGCTAGGCCCAACCATGCAAGAAATGATTGCTGCTGGCAAGAGAATTCAACACTTAGAGGAGGAGGTTTCTCTGCTCGAACAGAGGATGGCGGATTCTTATGCAAAGATGATGACAGTTCAGGGCTGATTTGGGAGGGAAGAGGGGGATGAATTGGGAGGGGGCTGAATTGGGAGGGGACAAATTGGGAGGGGACGAATTGGGAAGGGACTAATTGGGAGGGAGCTGAATTGGGAAGGGACTAATTGGGCAGAGGGCCGAATTGGGAAGGGACTAATTTGGGAGGGGGTTGAATTGGGAAGGGACTAATTGGGCAGAGGGCCAATTGGGATTGGGAGGGGCGCATTTGGGAGGGGGTTGAATTGGAAAGGGGCTAATTGGGAGGGGCTGAATTGAGAAGGGACTAATTGGGAGGGGGCTGAATTGGGCAGAGGGCCGAATTGGGAAGGGACTAATTGAGAGGGGGCTGAATTGGGAAGGGACTAATTGGGCAGAGGGCCAATTGGGATTGGGAGGGGCGCATTTGGAACAGGGCTGAATTGGGAGGGGGCTGAATTGGAAAGGGGCTAATTGGGAGGGGGCTGAATTGGGAAGGGACTAATTGGGCAGAGGGCCAATTGGGATTGGGAGGGTGAATTTGGGAGAGGGTTGAATTGAGAGGGGCTGAATTGGGAAGGGACTAATTGGGAGGGGGTTGAATTGGGAAGGGACTAATTGGGCAGAGGGCCAATTGGGATTGGGAGGGGCGAATTTGGGAGGGCTGAATTGGGAGGGGCTGAATTGGAAAGGGACTAATTGGGAGGGGGCTGAATTGGTAAGGGACTAATTGGGCAGAGGGCCAATTGAGATTGGGAGGGGCGAATTTGGGAGAGGGCTGAATTGGGAGGGGCTGAATTGGGAAGGGACTAATTGGGAGGGGGCTGAATTGGGAAGGGACTAATTGGGCAGAGGGCCAATTGGGATTGGGAGGGGCTGAATTGGGAAGGGACTAATTGGGAGGGGACTGAATTGGTAAGGGACTAATTGGGCAGAGGGCCGAATTGGGAAGGGACTAATTGGGAGGGGGCTGAATTGGTGAAAAGGCCGAATAGGAAGAGGGAGTAGGTGGACGAATTGGGAGGGGGGGCGAGTTGGGGAGGGGAAAAGGGGGACGAATTGGGGAGGGGGAGGGACTAGTTTGGAAGTGTTGGGCGAGTTGGGGAGGGGAAGGGGGACGAGTGCGAGGGGAGGGTAGGTCGAGGGCTAGGGGGAGAGGGGAAGGGTAGATAGGGGCAAATAAAGAGCACTCAGCTATAGCTATAATGAGCATCATATGCAAGACAGCTATCATGATCTTGGAATTCATCCTGCAGGACGGGCTCTCTGCAGGAAGTTTGCTAGACGACGCAGAGGAGAGCTTTGTTCTGGTCAGGGAAGCAGACA
The DNA here is from genome assembly GCF_014529385.1 of Adiantum capillus-veneris. Classification (NCBI taxonomy): domain Eukaryota; kingdom Viridiplantae; phylum Streptophyta; class Polypodiopsida; order Polypodiales; family Pteridaceae; genus Adiantum; species Adiantum capillus-veneris. The sequence goes on along the minus strand of NC_140942.1, from coordinate 131,476,614 downwards.
CCACAGAGGTTGGGGTTGATGTTTGAGGGGTGGTGACCTCCTGTAGTGGAGATTGCTTCTCGCTTATATACTTTTTCATGGGCTTTTCAAATTCAACGGCTTTCATCAAGAGGGCTTTCACCGAGAGAGCATCATGAGTATCTTCTGTGACCTTCAACACTTTTAGTTGGCGCATTAGGTTTAGTGACTGTGGAAACATTTGAAGAGGGTGTATCTTCAAGCCAAGAGTGAATAGAGACTCCATAACAAGGCATAGATTTGGTAGCCTCCAACCACTCGAGAAGATCATCATCTGACCCTTCAGGTGTAGTAGGTTGTTCTTGTTCAGGTTTGGTTTCCATTGACAAAGAAACTTGCTGCACCACGGGATCCATACCACCTTCTAAGAGAATGGGTTGCATCGAGGAGCCAGAAGTATGTATCCACATTGCGCCGTTCCCCCAATCATGAAGTGCTTTAGTGTGTCGCAGCCATGGTCTTCCAATGAGCAAAGGAAATCCGCCCTCAACCTAGGGAAGACGAACCACAACAAAATCCAAGTTAAAAGTAAAGTCTTGTACCTGCAGAGGCACATTGTCCACTATGCCCACTGGGTAGACTGTCCGCTGGTCCGCCAACGTAATTGTGAAGGGAGCAGGGCGAGTAGGCTGTAGACCTAGAGCTAACATAGTGAACTCGGGCATCAGGTTGATGCCAGATCCACCATCCACTATCACTCCTGAGAATTGCCGACCTAAAACGGACACTGTAAGGCGAGGGCTTCTATAATCAGTGAGTGGAGCAGCGGGATTAGATATCATATAGGACTCTGATGGTCGCACTGGGAGGTGCCCGCCACTAGGACCTGCTTCAGGATAAAGTGACTGAATAACAGCAAGGGTGTCACTTCTAAAATTTGCATCTAGCCGCAACATGTCATAAAGGGACACTTGTTGGAAAGTGTTCATCAAGACTGTCTCTGTTGTAAGCTTCTCTTTTTCTACCTGTTGTTCCTTTGGTATCTTGATCTTCTGCAGATCGGAAACTGCTTCCAAGAAAGCTTCATCAATATTGGAGAGCAAAGATTTGGATTCTTTCATGGCACTGGGGGATTGCTTGTTAACAGCTGCAGGCAGGGTATTCACTGGTGTGAGAATGTGTGGGGGAGTTGAACTTGATGGAATGCTAAGACCGAGAGCGGCTCTCTGGGCCCGGGTGAGAACGCCCGATGGCTCCTCTGCCAACTGCGACGGCTTATTTTGAGGGGTAACCACGTGGGTAGAAGGGGGCAGCTGAGAAACAGTGCTAACTGCTATCAAATTGAGCTTGGGAAAGGCAAACTCAGTCTGGCTTTGACTTGGGTTAGAAGCCGTAGATGCACGAATTTTAGGGCAATCCTTATTGTAGTGATCCTTCATATCAGGGCAATGACGGCAGGGAGGAGACCCTTCGGGCAAAGGGCATTTGCTTTGGTAATGACCATATTCCCCGCATCTGTAGCACAAAATGGGCCGATTCACTGGAGGAGTCGAAGGACGAGGTGGTCCTTGCTCCATGGAGTTGGAGGTGGAGGCATAGAAGCTGTGAGGTGGTGAGGGAGCATGGGTATGATAAAAGCTCTGAGAGGGAAAAGTGCTCTCCATATCTTGCATAGGAGGGGCTGTCAGCAAAGGTGGCATATGGTGTGGATGGCCACAGGGAGAAACCATGTTGGATGCAGGTGTTGGCCCTTGCTGAAGAGAAGGACCAAGACTTTGTTGTATTTGTCGCAATCCTTTGAGGTAGTAACAATCCTTGTCCTCATGTCCAGATTTTTCACAGAAGTGGCAGTAAACCCGAAGGGGGCGTTCTTGTGGAGGGTGCCCTGGAGAGCGGCATGAGCTACACCAAACCGTAGCCTTAGTCTCTTGCTGACACTTGAGCTCTTCTAGCTCGCGTTTAATTTGTTCCAATGCCTCATGATGTGGAGGCTTCTCTTGTCTAAGAGAGAAGGACCTCTCCTCTTGAAGAGCTCGCTGTAACTTTAGGGCTTCCAGTTCCCTGCGTAAAGAAGTTAAAGGATCAGAAGGACTTTCCAAAAACACAGAGGGGGTCTCTATGTGAGGGGGGTTGGTGAACAGCTTCCTAGCCCCCTCTATCCTCGTAGCAGCTGCGCTGAACTCCTCCAAAGTGGCGTCGGGTCGGAGACTCTCTCGTAGTTTTTGCTGAGAACTTTTGGGAAGCGCCTTCTCTACCCACTTCTTAACCATAAATTCACCTGGTTGTTGGGGAAGCTTGGCAACCAGAGACTTGGTTTTCGTCATAAGTTCTACAAAAGTCTCCTCTGGCTGGAGCACCATGTTGGCTAACTCATCCAACACCTTCTCTTGGTAGTCACCGGCCTGAAAGCTGCACAGAATTGTTGCCTTAAGACTGCCCAGGTTGCAAAATGGTTCTCTACAAACTGGCTGTACCATTTGTCTGCTAAGCCATCCAAGGTGGATGGAAAGAGTACCAAATAAGCATCTTCCCTGTTAAGACCACGACCCCTACAAAGAGATACAAACTTCCTTGCATGGTCGTCAACATCTTCTGAAGAGAGACCTTTGAATGTAGGGAACTTGATGTTTACCTTAGCCAAAACGCTAGCCAATGGCTCCATGGCCCCTTGCTGAGCCTGTTGCTCGGTAGCCTGCTGTAGCAGAATAGGAGAGAGCTTCACTGGAGAAGGTGATCTGGAAGATGTGGAACCGGAGGGAGGAATGGGTGATGCCGTATGTGGAGGTATGGGTGATGAGGTTGGACTTCTAACAGGTTCCAAGGGTCGTCTTCTGTTGTAGTACTTCAGAGGACTCAGGAGTGCGCTTTGACGCTCGACTGACCGCCTTGTATGTGTCATGTAGTGACCACCAATCCAACCGAACCCTGGGCAAGAAAACCTGTACTGGTTGAAGACAGATCTAGACTCAGGTTGAAGACAGGTCCAGACTCAGGTTGAAGACAGGTCTAGACTCAGGCTGGACCAAGGACGAGGAGAGACTAGACCAGGGACGAGGACAGATTGGACCATGCTAGAGAGACCAGACCAATTGGACCAGGGCGAGATAGGACCAGACCAGATGGACTAGACCAGGGACCAGACCAATTGGACTAGGGCTAGAGAGGACCAGCCCAAAAGGACCAGGGCCGAGAGAGGAACAGACCACCAGGCTACACAGTGCCGGGCAAAGTAGGCGAAGCTAGATAAACCCAACTAGCTTCAAGATTTGCACTTCACAGAGAGTGAGACTTCAGTTGAGGTCCCACCGTCATCGCCAAAATGAGAGCACCTGTGGCGCAGATAGTGTGTCGTGCTCTCTACAATGGGTGCTCCTCAGTGCAATGCGCGTGACAATCTCACTCAAAACAGACTGGAAACAGGAAACAATAGAAAACAACGCTCACAGACACAACAGCAATAGCAACAGCAACAGCAACAGTAGACCACACAAATGACTCGACTATCTCAAAGCACTGATACAGACTCTGGCGTGGCAACACACTCAGCTCCAGCCCAGGACTCTCAGGTACAATGGGGGTGTCGAGGCTCAGATGTGCAGGGAGAGTGAAGAAGTGCTCTGTGTCTAGACTCTATGCTCCAGACGACGACGCTGGACCATATATCCAGAAGATGATCCACCAATGGCCCATAAATGTCAGCCACCTAAGCCAATCTCCAAAGTGACTGGTGGTGGTGACCTGGCCACAATGTCCACTAGACCACCGTCCGTATCCTGCCACGTGTCACTGCCCAGCCCAGAGAGTCCGTCCAGTGTGAACCAGACTGAACCAACTGTACTAACTGAGTGTCTTGTGAAAGTGACACTGTAGCCTGCTACAGTGGAGTGAGATCTCATGCACACTGCACTGAGGAGCACCCCACTATAGAGAGTACGACACATTATCTCTCCTACAGGTGCTCTCATTTTTGGCACGCCCGGTGGGACCTCAACTGAAGTCTCACTCCGTCGAAAGTCAAGTCGAGGAGCTACCTGGTTTCAAATCCCTGTATCACTCGGTCTGTTTGCACAGGTCTGGGCCTGCCTCAGCTTGGTCCAGTCTAGTTTTCCCTCGACCTGCTTAGTTTTCAACCTGCTCATCTAGACTTGCTTGTATAGTCTCTCGTCCTAGTCTAGTAGTCTCTAGGCTGGGTCTAGTCCTCTCTCGTCCAGGTCTAGCCAGGAGTAGACTAGGTCTAGTCCTCTCGTCCAAGTCTAGTGGAGTCTGGACCAGTGTACAGTAAGTAAAAGTCTCCGTGCTCGAAGCTTGGGTGGCCTTTTGGTTACTGCATGACACATACAAGGCAGTCAAAAGAGCGACAAAGCCCACTACTGAGTCCTCTGAAGTACTACCACTGAAAGCGTCAACCCTTCGTGCCAAGTAGAAGTCCACCAGCCCCATTACCCGTACCTTCCCTTGCAGCTACCTCCATCCCTCAACCAGTTCTACACCTCCCGAGTCACCCCCATCAATAAGCTCCAGTGCAACAAGATCCTGCACAAACAACCATGGAGGAGCTCACAAGCGTTCTAGCTAAGGTGAATATTAAGTTTCCGACTTTCAAGGGTCTCTCCACAGAGGATATTGACGACCATGCCTGGAGGTTTGTTTATGTCTGCAGAGGTCGTGGCCTCAACCGAGAAGATGCCTACTTAGTACTCTTTCCATCCACCTTGGATGGCTTAGCCGACAAATGGTACAGTCAGTTTGCAAAGAACCATGTTACGACGAAGTTCTCTGAAGCTTTCAGGTCAGGGGACTTCCAAGAGAAGGTTCTGGATGAATTGGCCAATCTATGCTCCAGCCAAATGAGACTTTTGCAGAACTCATGACAAGAACCAAATCTCTGGTCGCTAAGCTTCCTCAGCAACAAGGTGAATTTATGTTTAAGAAGTGGGTGGAGAAGGCTCTTCCCAAAACCTCTCAGCAAAAGCTCCGAGAGAGTCTCCGACCTGACGTCACTCTGGAGGAATTTGTCGCAGCGGCTACTCGGATAGAAGGAGCTAGGAAGTTGTTCACCGACTCGCCTCAGGTAGAGACCACCTTAGTCTTTTAAGAAAGTCCCGCTGACCTCTTTACGCAGGGAGCTAGAAGCCCTAAAGTTATAGCGAGCTCTTCAAGAGGAGAGGTCCTTTTCGCTTAGACAAGAGAAGCCTCCACACCATGAGGCTTTGGAACAGATCAAGAGAGACCTAGAAGAGCTTAGGTCTCAGCAGGAGACTAAGTCTATGGTATGGTGTAGCTCATGCCGCTCTCCCGGACACCCTCCATAGGACTGCCCCCTTCGCGTTTATTGCAATTTTTGTGAAAAGTCTGGACACGAGGACAAGGATTGCTACTACCTCAAGGGATTGCGACAAATATAGAAAAGTCTTGGTCCTACTCTTCAACAAGGGATAGCATCGGCATCCAACATGGTTTCCCCTATGGCCATCCAAACCACATGCCACCTTTACTGACAGCCCCTCCTATGCAAGGTATGTAGAATACTTTTTCCTCTTAGAGATTTTATCATGCCCATGCTCCCTCATCCCCTCAAAGCTTCTACGCCTCCACCTCCAACTCCATGCACTAGGAGCAAGAACCACCTTGCCCTTCGACTCGCCCATTGAATCGGCCCATTTTGTGCTATAGATGGGGAATATGGACATTGCCAAAGCAAATGTCCCCTGCCAAAAGGGTTCCCTCTGCCGTCATTGCCTTGAAGCAAAGGATCACTACAGTAAGGATTGTCCCAAACTTCGTGCATCCTCGGCTTCGAGCCCAAGTCAAGGCCAAAATGAGTTTCCCTTTCCCAAGCTCAATCTGATAGCAATTAGCACCATCCCTTAGCCGCCCCCTTTTGCCCATGTGGTTACCCCTCAAGACGAGCTGCAATTGGTAAAGGAGTCAACAGGCATCCTTATGCGGGCCCAGAGGGCCGCTCTCAGTCTTAGCATTCCAGCAAGTTCAACTCCCCCACACATTCTCATACCATTGGATACCCCGCCTTCAGTTGTTGACAAGCCATCCCACAGTGCCAAGCAAGGATCCAAATCTTCGCTCTCCAATATCGATGATGCTTTCTTGGAAGCAGTTGTTGATCTACAGCAGATCAAGGTACTAGAGAAACCACTGGTAGAAAAAGATAATCTTATAGCAGAGACAATCTTAAAGAACACCTTCCAACAAGTGTCCCTCTATGACATGTTGCGGCTAGATGCGAGTTTTAGAAGTGACACCCTTGCAGTTATTCAATCACTTTACCCTGTAGCAGGTCCCAGTGGCGGACATCTCTTAGTGTAACCATCAGAGTTCTACATAATATCCCATCCCGCTCCTCCCCTCACTGATTATAGAAGCCCTCGTCTCACCGTGTCCATCTTGGGACGGCAACTCTCAGGAGTGATAGTGGATGGTGGATCTGGCATCAACCTAATGCCCGAGTACAACCTACCCGCCCAGCTCCCTTCACAGTTACACTGGCTGACCAGAGGACAGTCTACCCAGTGGGGATAGTGGACAAGGTGCCTTTGCTCAGGTACAAGACTTCACCTTTAACTTGGATTTTGTTGTGGTTCGTCTTTCCCAGGTTGAGGGCAGATTTCCTTTGCTCATCGATAGACCATGGCTGCGCCACACTAAAGCGCTTCATGATTGGGGAAACGACGCAATGTAGATACATACTCCTGGCTCCCCAATGCAACCCATTCTCCTAGAAGGAGGCATGGATCCTGTACTGCAACAAAGCTTGTCAATGGAAACCAACCCTGAACAAGAACACCCTACTCCACCTGACGGGTCAAAAAAAGATCTGTTAGAGTGGTTGGAAGCTACCAAGTCTATGCCTTGTTATGGACTATCTATTCAACCTTTGCCTGAGGTCACACCCTTTTCCTGTGTTCCTACCGTCACTGAGCCCAATGAGCCACCTGAGCCAACACCTAGTGTAGAAGTCACAGAGGTTGATTGCTTAGTTGGCCCTTTCGTAAAAGCCTTTAAGCTTGGTAAGCTCGCCAAGGACCGCAGCAGGAGGAAGTTTGTTGTCGCTGTCGGTGCTGCCATTATGACAACTCAGGTCATGGTATCTGCGTTCTCATTGTGTCTCTTGCTCGTCTGCTATTTCCTACCCAGCCCCTCTCCACCTCTCCTTTGCTCTTGCCCTCTCCACACCCCCTTGCCCCTATCCACCTCTCCCTTGCCCTCGCCCCTACCCACCCCTCTCGCCACTATCTAACCCCCTCCCTCCCACCTCCGCCCAACCCCTCCCTCTCGTCCCTTTCCACACCCCCTCGCCCCTCTCCACCTCTCCCTTGCCCTCGCCCCTACCCACCCCTCCCTCCCATGTAACAAACTGCTGACGTGTCAAAGCCTAAAGAATGGAGCCAACTCACAGATGTGGCCGAGAGGCCTAAACTGTCACAAAGTGATGACATGGCTGCCCGAGAGCAGAAACCCTAACACTAATTTCTGCCAGAAACCCTAACTGCTGAAACCCTAATTCTAAAAGCCCTAACCCTAAAACTTGCAAACCCTAATGCTGCTGCTAGAAACCCTAAAACTGCAGAAACCCTAACCCTAACCCTAAGGACAACAGGGAGATTTCAACGTTTTGCGCTTGCTGATGACGTGGCAGGCTGTACGGATTTCCATGATTTACGCTGGCAATTTTTTGGCTTTGCTTTTGGACCAGAAGCTTTTGAGTTTTGAAGGCTTTTCACTATAATTGCTTTTTAGGCCAAGGGCCTTTAAATATGAGGTTAGGGCTCATTCTTTGGCATGCTTCATGGCAAAGGTGCAGAAACTGGAGTAGCGGCTTGTACTGTGTTGATGCAATATAAAGAAATGCCGAAAGGGGCACCAACGTTTGGGGCCAATACTCTCTGGGGTGGAATTCCGCCACTCCGTGTCACCTGTCGTCTCTCTCTTTCAGTTAAAAGTCTGTTCAGTCTGTTCTTTTCTATTGGCACGTGGTGCCCGTCTTGTGACATCCCACCTCGCCCCTACCCTCCCCCCTCACCCCTACCCACCCTCTCCCTCCCACCTCGCCCCTACCCACCCCCTCCCTCCCATCTCGCCCCTATCTACCCCCTCGCCCCTACCCTCTCCATCTCGCCCCTACCTACCCCTCCCCTCTTCCCTAGCCCTCACCCACCTCCGCATTCAAGTTAGATTTTGAGCATTGCCTTGCAGAAAACACAAAAATTTTCACAAGTTTAATCGCGGCGGAGGTCCCTAAAACCGAATGTATTTCAGGTTTGGCTGCATTTACACTAGCGTTGTGGGATTTGTTCCTCTTGGGCAGTTTTCAGTTTCTACTTTCTGGACAGCTTACCTCATTGAGAAGGGGTCATTACTTCTTCAACATATCTTGCAAATATCTACATTGCTTCATTGGTACTTCCTCCTAGAAACTCAAAATCTTCTCCAAACATCACCTTCTTCAGTCAGAGTGTTCTGCGGTTTTCCTGCTTGTTTCACTTTTCTCTCTAGTTTTAGTGTTCTATCTCACTGGGACGGTGAGTGGTCTTGTGGCAGGCAATCTGTAGCAGGGCTACAATGTCACTGGCAAGACAGACAGTTAGTTCAGTTGGTTAGAGTGGGTCATAGTTGGTCTGGAGTTCACGCTGGACGGACTCTTGCCTAGGCAATGACTCCTAGCAAGTGATACGGATGGTGCTCTAGTACAGCTAGCTCTCGGCTATGATGGTCTACTAATGGTCCCCATATTTGCACCCCATAAAGCATAGCTGAAGTAACCAATGTGTCAAATAGCCAGAGCTTTGTTTGAGGTTTCTGAAACTAAATTTGTGAACACATTCTCCCCAAAGCTACATTTGCTCTTGTCAGTCTAGCCTCTGTTGCTCTCCTCAAGGAGAACACTGGCTCACTGAAGACCAGTCCCAGGTAAGTGTATGCATCTGTATACTCAACCGTGTGCTAACCATATGTGAAGGTCGGTGCAGATCGCCTGACCCACTGTGTTGTGGTGTTGAACACCATAACTTTGGTCTTGCCAAGGTTCACTGACAAGCCGCTATCACTAGCAAATGTGTGCAATGCATCTAAATGCAGTTGCATCCTCTTGGATGAATCTCCGATCAACACAATATTATCTGCATATAGTAGTAATGAAATACATCTCTCGCTAGTTGTGCTCCTCTGTCGCCTCCCCTCTCAATGTAATTTGAAACCTCATCTACATACAAACCAAACAATGTAGGGGAGAGTGGGCATCCCTGTTTTACTCCAACAGTGGAGTGAATATGCTCAGATAACCCCGCATGAGTACAAAAGTGCCCCATGACTGTCTTGTATAAAGCCGTAATTTCCCAGATCAGCTCTTTGTGTAGTCCCATCTTCTATAATCTTTGCATCAGTTGAGTTCTGGTAACCGTATCAAATGCTTTGCGAAAATCCTCAAAGGGACGGTAAATCCTCCTACCATGTGATCTACTTTTCTCAATAACAGCGCTGAGTGTCAATACATGATCAAGAGTAGAAAAACCCCTCCTGAAACCTGCCTGATCTGATGCTCGAATGCCTGCTCTCTCTGCTCATCTACTCAACTACTGCTCAAGAATGGATGCATACAACCTAGCTAGTGTGTGCCCAATCATGACAGTACGGGTATTCTCCGGAATCATGGGGTCTCTTGCCTTGACGATAGGCACAATAGTAAACATGCTCCAAGTACCCGGAAAATCCTCATACATGGCTCGGTTGAACATTGCTGCAAGAAGCCCTGCAAGCATATTTCTAACATGAATGAAGTGCTCCGCCATCAATCCATCATGATCATAAGATCTCCTGGTCCTCATCCTGTCAATGGATTTCTTTACCATCCGAGCGGTAAAGAAAGTGCACATATGTGGGCAAGGCTCCAGAGGGTCACGTAGGGCCTGCTGCCCTGGAACTGTGTACATATGCGCCCCAAATCTCAGTGGATGTGATAGCCGGTGTGGAGGGGGATAAGTCCTCTTCTTCCATTGCACAAGGCACCGGAAGGCTATTTGTCATTGTCTATGAGTACTGGCTCCCAGGAGCATCTCTCTTTGGAGTGTGGCTCTCGTCTCTCTACACTCCTCATCATACTAGTTGTTCTGAAGCATACTCCTAGAACATTGTCTATGCCTGGGTTGGGTGTGTGGGTATGCCTCTACTGTTGCATCAAGTAGAGTCTCTATCAATATTTGAGCAAGCTCTTGTAAATGGCGTCCTGGTTCCTTTGTGGCCAAGCGTTTGTAAATAGTATCCATGTAGACAGATTCAGCCCCCGATGTAAAAGTGTATCGAGTATGCATAGGTGTCTGGTCCAATGGACCTGTACTAAACTGGAATGAAACTGTAAATGTGAGGAGGGCGTGATCTACTGCTACCCCAGCAGGCCTTGGGCCGATTGTAAAATCTTGAATAGATGGTATAAAACTGGGTTGAGCCATAACATAGTCCACTGTGCTAGCTTCATGTCCGCGAGGAAAACAAGTGAACCCATTCGCTGCTGGAAACATCTGCAGCTGTTTAGGATGGCCAATCCATGTGCAGTCCCCATACCTGTCAAATATTTCGCATACTCATTATGCACCACATCCTGTGAGCACCTAGCCGACGATCCTAGATCTCTAACATCCGGCTCTCTTAACATATCTTTCAAGGTATCATAGAAGGCTGTTTGAGAGTGGCTGTCCTGGCATTGAAATCCCTTAGGAGTATGACATCCCCATCCCTAGAGAACTCCCATATGTCCTCATCTAAAATCATGTATGGTGATCGCCACTTGGGCGATGCGTAGAGAGATGTACTCCGGGGGAATAGCACATTGCAATGTAAAGCGGCCTCCCCGTCTCTGTTCTCACCCTAACCCACATATATCTAGCACGCTTCTCTCTCAGAAAAATACAACGAGAGGGTGCAACTCGTCCTTGAATAGAATTGCCACACCTCCTGACCCATGTCCTCTATCTGAGCCACCTCCAATTACTCCAATCACATCCACACTCCAATCACATCTACCAATCAATATAAATTTCTCTCCATGACATCTGCAAGTTCATTAGTAGCTTGTCTTTAATAGTAGTAAGACCAAATATAGATCATTTTTTTTTTCTCTAAATGAAGTTTGGCAATGAACCTTGTTGAGGTATCAAGCTCAATCGCCTACATAACCATCGCAATGTTTTACCACCACAAACTTCGAGTGAAGAATCAGAAAGAGGACACTCTATATGAGAGAAAAATAGAGACTCTCCCATGCTGAAAAAATAATAGACAATGGCAAAATTTCAAAATGGGAGGGAAGAAGATAGAGGAAAGAAGCCACCTTCTTTGCGTTGATTCCCTTGATAGCTTTAGCTTCCACCCACCTTGTGAGATAGTCAATAGTCAATATGATGTACTCCTTTCCATTGCTTGATTTTGGTAAAGGACCAATGCCATCAATCATAAGCAATAATGTATTTTTAAGGCTCTAATCTGAGACAATGATCACCTTGCTTTTGACATGGAAAATAGATTTTAGATAAAAACGCACATCCCTCTCAAGAGACAACCATGTAAAACGTGCCCTCAAGATACAAAAGATAACTTGATCTTTACCTTGATGACCACTCTCCTCATGAGATTGTTGAAGGATAAGTGCTATTTCCTCTTTGTAAGGCATTGTTCTTAAGATATCATCTTTGCCATGCATCATTAGGTCCTCTTCCACCATCAACATGAGCCCAAAGGAAGCATACCAATTTGACTCTCATCGCGTTGAGAAGTCAAGCCTTAATCTCCCTACGTTTGTATTGAATTTTTTGAATATGGACTCACAAAGAGATGTAATTTCTCGTATCAGTTCACAAGGCACTCTCATGTGTCTACAACTTATCTTTCTTTGGATAGGCTCTATGGCTAAACTTAATGAATCTTACCATATTTACAAGACATTTTGCCACCAGACATTTTTCAAAAGTATACCTACGTCACCTGCTTATCATGCACACACATAAATTCTAATGCTTCAAAGCAATAAAAAAATGTAGTAAATTGTCAAATCATTACTTAAGAAATCCATGCATAAGAAATCATACCAAATATTACGTATATCTACCAGTTCTGCTTGTACTATCATCACTGGTAACATTCATTTGAAGAGCATTTACTATTAGTAAGTTGAGATTCTTTATACTATTCCATTGGCTAAGTCCTTAGGGAGAAGTCTCACTAGCAATAAATTAGCAGAAAGTTTTACAAGGATCACAGCAAACTAGAACCTTGAAGGAAATTAGCATTTTACCTTGACAAAAAACTTTTGTGCATGGCTTCGAATCTGGACCGTTGTCTTGGTACCAATGTGCTCTGAAATAAGTTTGAAAACCAGAAAAGCTGTTAAATATCCAAACCAGAAAACCCTCATCTAATTTATATGGATACCTTTGATATGGCCCCAAGATCGGCCATAAAGCTTTAATGCCTCCAGAAACTTCTGATGTTCTTGCTCTGTCCATTTCTCCCTCTGCTTTGTTATGGTGTAAGGTTTTCTTACCTGTGCAATTGTGTTTCAAAATGTTATGAAAGTACCGTAGGCACAGGGCCCTTTGATCAACTGTTTTTCCACTTCCCAGTAAAGCTTACAAAAGCAATGAAGTGTGGGAAGAAAAAAAGGACACAGATTATTGGTTTTCAAAAATATTCATGGTTAAACTCAGTTCTTACTAGAAGAATGTGTGCGTGCTCATGCATGCGTGAGTGCAAGCATGTGTGCACATGCGCAAAGCATGAACATGCTTATCCATTTACTGAACTGTGTCTATGTACCCAATGCTATTACAGAAACAAAGCAATATACCCTTTTATTGATTTCATCACTTGATGATGAGATATTACTACTTACCATCCTTGTCAGAGTAGGGTCCTTTCCACCATTTGGTGTTACAGAAATAACATCCTGCCAGTAAATTCTTTAGTTAAACAACAAGATACAAACTAGTAATGGACGGACGTTCACGGACCCACAAAAATTACAAGTTTACCCTTCTTAATGAAAGCATCACCAGTTAAATTCAAATGCAAATTATCTTGAATTCTAAGCAGACAGTACTAGCTCGCTTAGCAAAGAAAAAATCTTTGTAGAGCTGGCAGATGAGCTCTCTGCATGCTGCTTCCCCTCCTCACCCTAGCCTTCTTGTGAGCTGCAGACCAGGTTTCATGTCCGGTTCCTCCCGCATTTTGTGGCACAGCTTGCACCACAGACCCCACCCCTTTCACCACCAGAGCCACTCCTCACCACCCGTGAAACCGGCCCGTGGGGCGGTAGGCAATAGATGACTTTCCCGACGCATACGGACACTTTGCAAAACCTGGAGAGAATCTGCAGCACGCTGAATTCTCTGTTTTCTGCCTTGAAAATGCGCCAAATCACCTCTACAGCGGTCCCCTCGCGTCCCCGGACCTCCCGGGGGTATTAGGGACCATTTAGGGCCGAAACCCTAAACCTGCAAAAATACACAGCAGGCTGTATTCCCCTGTTTTGGGCTCCGTATCGCGAGCCGGTCGCATCCGTAGCAAGTCCTTGAGCTCTCGCACCTGTAGGGCTACTTGCCCTTTGAATCGGACGAGATTTCTCACGTGAAACCTCTCCGAACTCGATTAGCAACTAGCTAATCCAGTACCTGTGCAAGAGGCTCTTGCCTCGGCAAGCGCACATAAACCCACACAACTGTACATAGGTCAAATGAAAAGCCCTCTTGTGGGGCATCACATAACTGCACGGAGGGGAGAGAGAAAGCAGTGAATGTTGTGCAAGGCTTCAGTTCTTGCACTTCATTGTACATAGAGGGTAGGCAAGCACACAGTAGCTTTGGTACCTGCAACAATCCACCATACGGCTGAAAAATGCAGCCCACCTTTTGTTTTAATGCTTCTCTCTCTCTTAAGTTGGAAAAATGCCCAAAAATGTGCCATGTGGCACTCATGCATTAATTCCCTGCTTAGGATCTTTTGGCCTAAAAATATCTCAACCGGTTGCTCAGTTGACTTAGCGGCAGAGTAATGAAATGTCTCTCTTGTCATTCCAGAGCTAATGATGCAAACAGATTTCATGGCCCAAGATAGCAGTTGCCTAAATTTTAGGAGATGCTTCCATTGGACTCTCACTGGTCATCTGATCGTCTTTCACCACTGGGACCACATCCAAAAATGCAATGTAGCCCAGTTTTCAGGTGATTTTTTTTGGATGACCCCACCTTGTCACTGTGCCTCTATGAAGTTAATTTCCTAGTATCCACCAACTTGCTAAGTGCGACGGGGGGACCTACATGATCCTGAACTGAGCCTAGACATCCTCTTACTATACGAATTCGAATGCCGACCAACTTCCCGTCTGTGGCTGAAACTACCGTTCACATTGGTCATACAATGTCCGACCATTTGCAACTTTAAGAAGAGGGTCTCAAAAATAAAACAAAAATCATTGGAAAGAAACCAACAACTAAGGTTAGTAGTTGCCACGTCCTCGTGACATGGTTAACAGTTGCCACATCCTCGTGACATACCCCCCTCTTGTAATCGCAAACGTCCTCGATTGCATACCATAAATACACGCCACTGATGATCTTGTGTTGTTAGCACTCTTTTATCATCGCATGTATCCGGAAGAAAGGTCGTAACACATAGACACAAATGACTTAATGAGACCTTCATACTTTTGTCATTTTCATCTATTACACTGAATTCATATGTACATTTGATGTGCTAGCCCTATCATTACCCCTCGTTTGAGCACGTTGGGTTCGGGCATACGCAGGTTGTAACCCAAAGGCTTCAAGGTAAAGCTGCAATACATTTGGTGACTCTGACAGTTCATGTTGTTCCATCCACTTTGCATCCATAGGCGGATAGTTCTTGAACTTCACCAAGTAGCGTCTTGCAACCTGTCCTTTAACTTTTTTGTCCTTATGTGCCAAAACTTGCTCAGGTACCAGGATCTCATCAAGTTATTCAACTTTTGGCTGATCCTCATCTTGCATATCTTCTGGCACATCACCCATGAAGGGTCTTAGAAGACTCACGTGAAACGCATTATGAATCTTCCACGCATTAGGCAATTTCAGCCTGTAAGCCACATCGTTGATCTTGTCAAGCACTTGAAAAGGCCCATAGTAACGCATGCTGAGCTTAGGAAACAACCGTTCCTTGCCCTTCATCTTCTTTAACCTTGCATTTTCGAACCTTAACAGAACCCAATCACTAGGTGATAATAGCAATTCACGACGGTGACGATCAGCAGCCTTCTTCTGCTTTGCCTGAGTCTTCTCCAAGGTAACTTTAATTTTCTTATACATTTCATCCATGTTCTCAACATATCAATATGCTTCAAAGATCTTGTCCTTTGTATGCAAGATGGGAGAAACTTTTTTGTCGCCTTCAACAATCTCAAAAGGTGCCTTGCCAATCGACGAATGCACCGTATTGTTGTACGCATACTCAAGCATAGGCAAATACTGTTCCCACTTGGCCTTATTATCTGACACATAGCATTTCAGCAAATCTAAGACAGTCGAATTAGCCTCTTTTAACTGTCCATTAGTTTGTGGATGAAATGAAGACGAGAACTTGAGCATAGTGCCCATGTTCTCAAACAATCCTCTCCAAAATAAACTTCCCATGCAAGGATCACGATCACTGACAATCGATTGTGGCATACCATGGTACTTAAACACATTGTACATGAATAAGCGTGCCATCTTATCAGATTTTATCTTCTTCCTGACAGGGATAAAATGGGTCTGCTTGCTGAACCTGCAGATAATGGTCCATATGCCATCATTCCCTATTGGCGTTCTTGGAAGATCAAAGATAAAGTCCATAGCAATGCTTTTCCATGGCTTATCTGGAATCGGTAGTGGTTGTAACAACCCTAGTGCCTTTTGCCTGTCAAACTTGACCTTTTGGCAAATTACGCATGCTCGCACAAAGGCATCCACATCTCTCCTCAAGGTAGGCCAATAGAAGAATGTCTCTACCTCTTTAACTGTCGCATCAATACCACGATGCCCTGCATATGGTGGGACATGACTCTCTTCCATGACCTTATGTCGCAATGGCCTTGTGACACAAAGTCTGCCATGCATCATCATAAAACCATCTCTGAGGAGGTAGTGCTCATGATGTTGCCCGTCTTGCAACTGTTTAAAGATCCTTGCAAAATCTTCATCAGTAGCATACTGTCCCTTCATGTCATGTAGCTAAGGAATTGATGTAGCTGAAATTTGTGGCTTCCTTGATAACGCATCAACCACAACATTCTTCTTGCCTTCCACATGCATAATCTGGAAGTGGAACATAGAAAGAATGTTTGCCCATCGCATATGCTTTTCGGATAACTTTGACTGTGTCAAGAAGTATCGCAAGGTCTAATGGTCTGTTTGGACAACAAAATCAACACCTAAGAGATAGTGTTGCCAACCAGAAAGCGCATGTGTATATGTATGCATCCTAGCCACTTATCTTGCTAGGTGGTGCCCCTATTGTGTACCTCCCATGATGAGGCCATCATGCATAGTCTTGGTGTAGAGGCCACCCGGTTTGTTTTGCACTTCCGCCTCTCACTATCAACCTATCAGTACCTCCAAAATATCAAAAAGAAATTAGCTTACCCTATTTCCAAGCGGCTCCTCTCTTGTGCAGTACACACCGCACCAAATTCAATCCACTGATTCGACGAGCAGAAAGAGTTTAACCAAAAGCCTCAAGGTAAAGCTCTAAAATCTAAGGAATATCTACTAAGTCCTTCTCCTCCATCCTCTTTTAATCAAGAGTTGGATAATTACTAAGCTCGACCAAACACCTGCGGACCAGCTTACCCTTCACTTTACTTTCCCCATGCCCCAGCACCTATTTTGGTAGAAGAATCTCCTCAATTTACTTTGCCTCTAGTTGCTCCTCTAGGTCCTTGTCCACTAGCACCTTACCCTTGAAAAGTCCCGACAGACTTGCATGGCAAGCATTGTGAATCTTCCACATATCTAGAAGCTTTAGTCTGACGGACACATCATTGATCATTTTGAAACCTAGAAGGGCCCATACCATCGCATACTAAGCTTTGGGAACCGCCTCTCCTTAGCCTTCAGTGTTCTAAGGCATGCCTTTTCAAAGTGAAGAAGCATCCAATCATTTTCCTTCAATTGCAAGTCATGTCGATGCTTGTATGTTGCTTTCTTATGTTGTGTCTGAAAAATCTTGTCCTTGGTGCACAAAATACATGGAACCTTTTTGCCACCCTAGGCAATCTCAAATGGTGACTTCCCTATAGATGTGTGTGTTACGAGACTGTGACAACCACTATATATATTTGTTGGTTTCTTTCCCTCGATTTTTATTTAATTTTTGGAACCCTCTTGCTGAAATCACAAAATGCCCCGTCCTTGGATGGCCAGTGTGAAACGACTGTTCGCCGAGAGTTTCACCCGCAAGAGTCAAGGCCAGGCAGCCACTAGATGGTTGGGCCAATCAGCACTGGAATCCGACGAGTAAAAGAAGTGGCTAGGCTCGAGTAAAGTCATTTAGGCCCCAAGTAGGACTTGATAAGTTGGTGGATACTAGGAATTAAACCGAAAGGAGCAAACTGGACACATGGCAGTAGGAGAGCAACCTGCAAGTCAACTCACACTCAAAAGACTATCCCAAGAGGGGGTGCCCCAAAATTGAGGCTTGGGTTGATTTTTGAGGATAAGTAAACACAATGTGTGTGTGAGTAGTGGGTGCAGGTGATCACAACTTTAATGGAAAGCTTGCCTTCCCTTGTCTCATGCAACGCAATGATTTTCTCTCATGCGCATCTCTCTCCCCTTTGCACATATGGTAATGCCCCTCTAGTTGGGCTTCTCAAATGACCATGTAAAGTTCTGGGAGTTTTATGCACGTTTGCCAAGGCAAGAGCCTTTTATACAGAAACTGAATTAGCCAATTGCTAATCCCCTTCAGGTACGTACAGTTACATCACGAAGGAATGCAAAAACAGAGAGTTTTCTCGCGTGAAAACTTGTCCAATTCACAAGGGAACTGTCCCATTGTGTAAGGGAGCTTCTGAGACACGCGTAAACGTGTTTACTCCGCTCAAAATGATGCCAAATAAGGAATTAGAGCCTGCTGTGTTTTTTTTTCAGGTTTAGAGTTTCACACCTAAACTGCAAGGTAATGCTAGGGGAGCCTCGGGAAAGCCTTGGGTGCTTGTATAGGACAATTTAGAGAGATTTCCCCCAAGGAATCTTGTCTAATTCAAAAGGCAAGTGACCCTACATGTGCGGGAGCTTAAGGGCTACCCACAGGAGTGATCGGTGTGCGAATCGGAGCGCAAAACAGAGAATTACAGCTTGCTGTAATTTTTTGCAGGTTTAGGGTTTTGGCCAGTTTGGATGCCTACAGGTCCTAAGAGCTTCGAGGAAGCTAGAGAATCACCGAACATGTGTTTTGGTGCAAATTGGAGGCCAAAAACAGAGATTTCAGTGTGTTGTAATTTCTCGCCTAGTTTTGTAAAGTGCTCTGAAGTGCGTGGAAAGTCACTGTTTACTTGGGATTTTGTCCGTGGAGACTTCTATTGTGGTAGCTGCCAAGCCGAGGTTTGTTTGAAGTGTTGAATTCCTGTCACAGGTTTCTTTGTGTCGTAAAGTTCCAAGTAAAGAATTGGGTGAAAGCTAAAGTCTACCGCCATACGGGCCAATTTTAGTGTGAGCAGTGTTATTATAAGCAAACTCCATCTATGGAGAATACTTCTCTCACTGAGATTTTTTGTCAGAAATATAGCACTTCCACAATTCTAGTACCACAAAGTTGGTGATTTATAGCTGCCCATCTATATGAAGCGATGAAGAGAATTTGACATTGATACCCACATTCTCACTCACTGCTCTCCAATACAAACTAGTAAATCAGGGGTCTCTATCTAAAACAATAGATATGGCATCTCATGTGACCAAATGATGTGTGAGAAGAGCAGCTTTGCCAAGTGATCCGCCTTCACAGTCTTCTTTTTGGTTGTGTAAGAATCAATCGCTACCGCCTTGTTGAGATCTATTGGATCAAGTACCTCGACATCATACTTGATATACTCGTCTAATCCATAAAGGAATGCCTCTTTGCGCTCATCATCCGATTTACGTAATTGGGTGCGGAGGTACAAAACACGATTAGAGAAAGACATAACTGGCATACCATTTTGCTTGAGACTGCGTCAATCGTCCTTAAACCGTGGTAGGTACTAGGGTGGCATAAACCGCGCCTTGAGCTTGTCTTGAAAGTCGGTCCAATTGAAAGAAAGGGGCGCGTCTTGTTCGGCTTCCTCTAGGTGCGCGGTCAACTGTGCCTCTTGCCAAGCGTGGTACCAATTAATGGCATCACCGGTAAGGTACATGGCTACCGTCAAAACCTTGCTATTTCCTGTCTTCTTAGTTGTTGCAAAATAAGCATTAAATTGATGCAACCAAGAATGAATAATAGTAGTATCCATCTTACCGTCATACTTACTGAACATCAACTTATCAATGACGGGGTTGTTGGAGTCCAAATCTCTGCTTGAGCTACTTGATGAACTACCAACATCTTTGACCGGCTCGAGCTTCGAGGTGAGTACCTGTAGGACCAACTCTTACATGCGTTGGTCTCTCTGCGCCTCACGCTCTAACTCCAAGGCCGCTCGTCTGTCTTCTGCTGCCAAGCGCGCTTGCTCACGCTCACGCTCCAAGGCTACCCTTCTGTCTTCAACCAAGCGCGCTTGCTCGCGCTCACGCTCCAAGGCTAACCGTCTTTCTTTGCACTTGGGATCCAATTCTGCCTTCCTTTCCTTGGCCGCCAAGTGCGTTTGCTCACGCTCGCGATCCAAGGTTGCCTTCTTTCCTCGGCCGCCAAGCGCGCTTGCTCACGCTCGCGAACCAAGGTTGCCTCTCTTTCTTCGTGCTCGCGCTCCAAGGTGGTGCGTTGCGCTTCTTGTTGTAACATCATGTCCATCATCGTCTTGACCAAAGCCTCCTTAGGATTTGATGTAACCCTTGGCGTAGATGGGGAGGGTCGGAAAAACCACCTTGTGGGGAAAATTCTTCTTCGCCACCTCCATGCTCATTACCTTCATGCAAAGTAACCATTCCGCTTTGGGTGATGACCATACACTGAGATCTTGGGTACTTAATTCCACGAAGAACTTGGGCTCTTGTGGTTCTTGGTTCTTGAGTCCTTGAGGTTCTTGAGGTTCTTCTTTAGCTTGCAATCTGTGTTAGAGAAGGCTTTTCTCTTACCTTAGCTCGACTCTTCCCTGCGGGTGCACCCCTTGGCGGCTTTGTGCTCACACCAAGGTTGCTTTTTTCCACCTCACGTCGATTGGCCGGCCGCTAAGTGCACGGTCCGCTCTCAATGAGTGAAAAGAGGAACGAGAGGAGGCCGGACAAGCCCTTCTTTCTTGGGTTACCTATCACTCTTCAAAAACACGACTAGGAATCGACACGCCCAAGTGGACTTGGGTTACATGCGACCTCAACAAGCAAAAAATTTCTTGTGGTTCTTTCCTTGAGTGATACAGAACACTACCAAAGCTCTGATATCAATGGAAGGTGAAGCGGACGTGAATGTTTAACTTTGCTCAAGATGAGTGCTCTGAACCGTGGTCAAGGGTTACTTTTACTTACGGAAGGGAGAGCCTTCCGTTGCTTTAGTGAAGCAAATGATCATAAACAAAGTGAATGACACTGTGAATGAAGGTGCTGAGAGAGAGAGAGAGAGAGAGAGAGAGAGAGAGAGAGAGAGAGAGAGAGAGAGAAGAATACGACACCAGAATGTTGTCAAACCCTCCTCCAAAGGCCCCACTCTCTATGGCTAGAGAGGTCTATGCTATTGATTGCACAAATCTAGTACAATGGTCTAGATGCAATGAACTTGCTGACGATGTCGACGACAATGATGACGGCGACGAGACGGCTGAAACTGAAAACGCTAGGGGCTAAATTCTGAAAATCTGCTAACTGCTGAATTCTGGTGAGGACGGTGATGGCGATGACGCGACGACGATGCGCTGAAAACGCAGATGCTGAAACTGAAAACGCTGGCTGATCTGACTGCACGACGAGGATCAACTGCAGGAAGGTGAGATCTACAAGGTTAGGGGCTGTACCTACGAAGTCTAAGTGCTAAAAACTAAAAACACTGAAGATTTGGACACTCCAAGTCAAGAGTCTACCGCGACAACACCAAACAACCACTTCAAAACAATTCACAGTTCACAATTTATTCGACACTGGCCCGACGGAGTTGCCCCAAAGACTAGCGCCCCTTTCGGTATTTCTTTTTGTATTAATCTGAGTTCAAAATACAAGAGTGCGGGCAGGCGCTCACACTCAGACTCTGCATCCAGATGCTCTGAGTTGTGAGAGGCCTGCTCACATATTTAAAGGTACAAGGGATGCCAAAAGCAGAGCCCCAAAAGCTGAAAATCAAGAGCCCAAAGGCTTCCTAGTTTCCACAAGCTCTCTCTTGAGCCAATAGGAAAATAAAAGCAATAATTTTCTCTCTCTCTCTCTCTCTCTCTCTCTCTCTCTCAATAAAATAAAGCAAAAGGTTTTCTCTCCATCAAATTGCATAGCCTAAAAAGCATGCCAAAAAGCAAACTGCCGCAGCTTTCAGGTCCGCAATTTCCGTTTTGCGAGCTACCACGTCAGCATGCGTATGGAATTTCCGCATTTCACGGGGCTACCCTACTCACTGATTCTGCTGCCCCATATTGGCAATGTGTCTATGTGTGTTAGGGTTTGCCACGTCACCATTTTGTGACAGCTTGGGCTGAACCGTCGTCAGGAACTGCAAAATGCTAGGTAGTGCTGCAAATTGGAAGCGCTAGTTGGTCTGTACCAAAAACGCTATGCTGATCTACAAACGCTAGTTGCTGTAGTTTGAAAATGCTGGCTGATTTGGGAACTCCACAAACGCCAAATGTCTTGATGGCTAAAAAACGCTAGGTAATCCTGCCGGTCTTGCTAAGAAGTGCACTGCCAGATGCTTGGTCTCTGTTGCCTCTTCTGCCAGAAAGTGCTAGCGCTAGGTTTCTTTTAAGAGCTTAACAAATTTTCCCTACCCAGTTTCCAACAAAGTCACTTATTAATAATAGGTGAAAAATGGCTAAAATAGGGAAAATGGATTTTGTGCACTGTAAAATGCTCATGATGGATACTGACTGTAATGTTGATGATCATGCTGTGCACAACCAGAGGATATGCAACTACTCTAAGTGCCTGGACATGCATGGCATGCGCATAGGCTCACAAAGGTGCCAGAACACTTCTTAGGCTGACATGAACCTTAGACCTGAAGTAGCTTGTCCACATGCACACAGGGTTAGATGTGCACGTGACATACTTGCATGTTTCCCTCACCTCATTATCTTCCTTACTAAATGCACGAGTAGCAAGCCCATTCTCACTCACTCGCCATTCCTCTCATCTTGTTTTCCGACCACCCCATCCCACACTTGGGCATGGATCTTGAAATTGTTTTCCATGGCATGTTTGATTGTGTATATGTATGCGTCCTAGCCGCATATCTTGCTAGGTGGTGCCCCTATTGTGTACCTCCCATGATGAGGCCATCATGCATAGTCTTGGTGTAGAGGCCACCCGGTTTGTTTTGCACTTCTGCCTCTCACTATCAACCTATCAGTACCTCCAAAATATCAAAAAGAAATTAGCTTACCCTATTTCCAATGTAGGTAATCTATGACAAAGGAGTGAAGCGGCTCCTCTCTTGTGCAGTACACACCACACCAAATTCAACCCACTAATTCGACGAGCAGAAAGAGTTTAACCAAAAGCCTCAAGGTAAAGCTCTAAAATCTAAGGAATATCTACTAAGTCCTTCTCCTCCATCCACTTTTAATCAAGAGTTGGATAATTACTAAGCTTGACCAAACACCTGCGGACCAGCTTACCCTTCACTTTACTTTCCCCATGCCCCAGCACCTATTTTGGTAGAAGAATCTCCTCAGTTTACTTTGCCTCTAGTTGCTCCTCTAGGTCCTTGTCCACTAGCACCTTACCCTTGAAAAGTCCCGACAGACTCGCATGGCAAGCATTGTGAATCTTCCACATATCTAGAAGCTTTAGTCTGACGGACACATCATTGATCATTTTGAAACCTAGAAGGGCCCATACCATCGCATACTAAGCTTTGGGAAACGCCTCTCCTTAGCCTTCAGTGTTCTAAGGCATGCCTTTTCAAAGTGAAGAAGCATCCAATCATTTTCCTTCAATTGCAAGTCATGTCGATGCTTGTATGTTGCTTTCTTATGTTGTGCCTGAAAAATCTTGTCCTTGGTGCACAAAATAGGTGGAACCTTTTTGCCACCCTAGGCAATCTCAAATGGTGACTTCCCTATAGATGTGTGTGTTACGAGACTGTGACAACCACTATATATATTTGCTGGTTTCTTTCCCTCGATTTTTATTTGGTTTTTTGGAACCCTCTTGTTGAAATCACAAAATGCCCCGTCCTTGGATGGCCAGTGTGAAACGACTGTTCGCCGAGAGTTTCACCCGCAAGAGTCAAGGCCAGGCAGCCACTAGATGGTTGGGCCAATCAGCACTGGAATCCGACGAGTAAAAGAAGTGGCTAGGCTCGAGTAAAGTCATTTAGGCCCCAAGTAGGACTTGATAAGTTGGTGGATACTAGGAATTAAACCGAAAGGAGCAAACTGGACACATGGCAGTAGGAGAGCAACCTGCAAGTCAACTCACACTCAAAAGACTCATCCCAAGAGGGGGCGCCCCAAAATTGAGGCTTGGGTTGATTTTTGAGGATAAGTAAACACAATGTGTGTGTGAGTAGTGGGTGCAGGTGATCACAACTTTAATGGAAAGCTTGCCTTCCCTTGTCTCATGCAACGCAATGATTTTTTCTCATGTGCATCTCTCTCCCCTTTGCACATATGGTAATGCCCCTCTAGTTGGGCTTCTCAAATGACCATGTAAAGTTCTGGGGGTTTTATGCGCGTTTGCCAAGGCAAGAGCCTTCTATACAGAAATTGGATTAGCTAATTGCTAATCCCCTTCAGGTACGTACAGTTCCATCACGAAGGAATGCAAAAACAGAGAGTTTTCTCGCGTGCAAACTTGTCCAATTCACAAGGGAACTGTCCCATTGCGTAAGGGAGCTTCTGAGACACGCGTAAACGTGTTTACTCTGCTCAAAATGATGCCAAATAAGGAATTAGAGCCTGCTGTGTTTTTTTTTCAGGTTTAGAGTTTCACACCTAAACTGCAAGGTAATGCTAGGGGAGCCTCGGGAAAGCCTTGGGTGCTTGTATAGGACAATTTAGAGAGATTTCCCCCAAGGAATCTTGTCTAATTCAAAAGGCAAGTGACCCTACAGGTGCGGGAGCTTAAGGGCTACCCACAGGAGTGATCGGTGTGCGAATCAGAGCGCAAAACAGAGAATTACAGCTTGCTGTAATTTTTTGCAGGTTTAGGGTTTTGGCCAGTTTGGATGCCTACAGGTCCTAAGAGCTTCGAGGAAACTAGAGAATCACCGAACATGTGTTTTGGTGCAAATTGGAGGCCAAAAACAGAGATTTCAGTGTGTTGTAATTTCTCGCCTAGTTTTGTAAAGTGCTCTGAAGTGCGTGGAAAGTCACTGTTTACTTGGGATTTTGTCCGTGGAGACTTCTATTGTGGTAGCTGCCAAGCCGAGGTTTGTTTGAAGTGTTGAATTCTTGTCACAGGTTTCTTTGTGTCGTAAAGTTCCAAGTAAAGAATTGGGTGAAAGCTAAAGTCTACCGCCATACGGGCCGGTTTTAGTGTGAGTAGTGTTATTATAAGCAAACTCCATCTATGGAGAATACTTCTCTCACTGAGATTTATTGTCAAAAATATAGCACTTCCACAAGTCTAGTACCACAGAGTTGGTGATTTATAGCTGCCCATCTATATGAAGCGATGAAGAGAATTTGACATTGATACCCACATTCTCACTCACTGCTCTCCAATACAAACTAGTAAATCAGGGGTCTCTATCTAAAACAATAGATCTGGCATCTCATGTGACCAAATGATGTGTGAGAAGAGCAGCTTTGCCAAGTGATCCGCCTTCACAGTCTTCTTTTTGGTTGTTTAAGAATAAGATCCGCCTTCATAGGAACCATGGTGAAGACGGGCCATGGGCGCCAAAGTCACAAGAAAGCCTCAGGTGCTCCCGGATGCAGCCGGAGTTTCCCTAGAGTCTCTTCCCTGGAGTCTCTTAATCTGGCCCCTAAGTGTGTGGGTCAGCTCCACCAAATGTCATCGACAGTCTTTGCCGATGGGACGGGTCAAGCCTCGAAGATGCAGCAACAGCCAGCTCGCCAGATGAACTATAGTGTCAGGTAGATGAGCTTCCAACACCACTCTCTATCTCTACTCTACTCCTGAGGGACTAACTCTGTGGCTGGCTAGAGTGTAGGTCAGCCCTCCTGTAACACAATCATCTTGCTGACTAAAGCCATCTCAAAACGAAGTGTTGGACCCGTGAGTGTGGACCAAGCTGCAACATCCCAAGTGTACTGGCTGGCTGCAAAGAGTGTAGGCATCAGCCGAAGAATTTGAAGCCAAACCTATAGTGCCATGGGGAAGTCCCACACACACTGACGCTGACTACTAAGAGACCATTGTGCACCAACCAACTCCTAATTGGAGTAGCTCAATGTGCAACTAGCCATTGGAACATGGTAACTCGCCGCGGCTGTCTACTGTCCCACAAGCGCTCCCAAAATCCTCCCAAGAACTCGGACGTGAGAAGTCTTCTTGCCAGTGAATTGCTCTAGCAAGACGAGCCTCTTTCTACGTTGTCAGTATGTGACGACCTAGCCAAGTTGTGTATTGGACAAAAGGGATCCCCGGGTGATCGGCTAGAGTAATGAGATCCCTCCAAAACCACTCCCCCGAGGGTCCCATTGCACTCACACCAGAGGGCAGCTTTCCCAAGCCCAGTGCCACCAATGTCCTGACTCAAGATCTGAAGGATCGGAGTCCATGACATAAGTCCTCCCATTAATACCCACAACTCTAATCCGTTGAAAGTAGCACTCAGCCACCTCTAGTGCCTCTATAGTGACTCTGTGGAGACAACCCTCCCAATAAACCTCAAAGAACAAGCAGGAACATGTGTCTGAGCAAGACCTAATTGCAATGAGAACCTCCAGTCACGTGAAAGCCCCCATCCAGTAGGGAGCTACGGGCTCCAAAGGGGTGTGCCACTCTACAAGTATAGCCTCAACAATTCCTGACACATGTTGTGCAACCCCCTCATATCTCACAACTGAATGCCCTGTATCTCCTCAGAAAGTACTGTAAACTGCAACCAGTCCCCACAAGAGCGAGTTGGACCCTTTGCCATGGAACCCCAAGAGACATGAGGTCTACTACCAACCATGTGGCCTCGCTTGGTGTTGACCATAGGGTTCCAAACGAGTGGTTGGTTCAAACGCTCCTCAATGCATGTGGGCTAGGGCTGCTCAAGGCCACCCCACAGCTGCTCCTAGGATCAAAGCAGGCTCGCAGCAAAGTGATCCTCCCATTTCCTGCTCAGGCCAACTCTACGCATCTCTGTGAAAATCCAGCTCATGGAAGGGCTCCATGGGCCTCCCATCTGCAGGAACCGGGCCCAAATCCGGTGTAGCAATAGCTCCTTGCAAGGCTCCCCCCCTTGAAGAAGTCCTCATATCACAAGCTTCCCAAGGAGGGTTCTACTCTACCATGCTAGGTCGATGATCCCCAACCCCCCCAAGAGCAAGGTAAAGTGATGACCTGCCAGGAGACCTTGGCCCGAGCCGACTGTGTGTCTTGCCCTGACCACAAGCTCCTGATCAGCCTCTCCACCTAGTTGATGCATGAGCTGGAGAAATCCAGCAAGATGTGATGTCCACATAGTACCCAACAACACGTAGCTGGCCACCACAACCCTGCCTGCAAGAGAAATCCGTGCCAAGCTCTAATAGAGCAGTTTTCTCTTAATGGAGAGGAGAAGGGGAGCACTCTGCTGCTTTAAGGACAGATCCAAACTAACCTAACAGCAAAAGTAGCGTATCAATGTCCCTGAAGGAATCCACCTAAAGCCCTCCAAGCGACCAATTGGGCATGGGAGCACTACCAACCCAGAAAGCCATTGTCTTCCGCCAGTTGATAAGTGCTCCCAACGCACAACAGAACACCTCAAAAGCCTGCTTACACATGTGCAAGTTGGCCTCCTAGACCTCCAAAACCATGCTTGAGTCATTAGCAAACTCAACGTCCAAAAGCTCCTCTCCTCTAATAGGCAGCTCTGCAGACCATCATGCAAACCAACCTCCTTTGAGATCAAAAACTTGCTCATCGCCTTAGCATAGAAGAGAAACAGGAAGGGGGCAAGAGGGCAGCCCTGTCAAACCGATCGTGTGAGCATAAAGCGTTCCCCTCTCTTTCCCCTGTCAACAACACCTGACCGAGCACACACTTGTAGAGAGCTGACACTCCCCTAATCCATGTAACAACAAGTAAATACTTTTGATTACCTGGAGCTGGGGGAGAAATTGGACTCACAAAATCTAAACCCCATTATTCAAAAGGTAACCATGCCATTGAAACCTGTAAAAGGTGGTTGGACTACCCATTGGGTTGAGGTGCACGACACTGACATACATCACAAACCTTCCCTAAACACATAAGGCCACCATAATCCACATTGTAGAACTTTCTAGGCGGAGATTTGACCAAGGTAATGGCCACCAGTAGGACCACTATGGGCATCCTCTAGAATATGTTGGACTTCATATGGAGAGACATATCACCTCAGAACACCATCTGTCTAGACTCATAGAGCTGACCTCCAATAATCGTGAATGGTCTATAACAACAATCTTCTCTTCTACAAAGGAGATGCATTCTCTGTGTGCAGGCCAATGGATAGCAAATACAATATATCACCATACCACTCCGGAGTTCTATCCATCTTAAAGAGACTACTATCTAGGAAGTCATCCGCAATCCCCGTAGCTTCTTCACCTGTTTGAGTGCGAGAGAGATGGTCAGTCATGACGTGATGCTTGCCTGGACGGAAGACCACTCAAAATCAAACTCCTAAAATAGAAGTAGCCACCGCCACACCCGACCAGCAACTTGTGGCTTATTGAGAAAATAGTGCAGAGCATGATGATCAGTAAAAATTGTGAAGCGAACCTCTAATAAAGAGTGGCGGAATTTTTGTAGAGCATAAACAATAGCCAAACCTTTTCTTTTGTCAGTTTTAGTGAGCAGTCAACTTGCATAGTGAATGGGCCAATCAAAGTTAAACTCCTTGCTAGGCTTAGTCAGCATAGCCCCCACAGAAGTTTGACTCGCATGCGTATGCACATAAAAAGTGACAGACCGATCAGGTGCAACTAGAATAGGTGCTTCAGCTAGCCATTTTTTGAGGTAATCAAATGCGTGGGCCTAAGGCTTTGACCATTAGAAGGGTAGAGTAGCACTGGTCATGCAAGTCAGTGGTTGAGCAACCTCAGCATACATACAGGTAAGTCTCCGATGATATCCTATGTGGCCTACAAAGCTCTGAACACCTTTGGGATTGATGGGGGGAGGCAACCACAAAATGGCTACTATCTTATCATGGTAGTGGAACTAAACCTTTAGCAGGCACCACATGGCCTCCCTGCAGCGAAGGAAGATGGTAGAGAGCTGAGCGAGGTGCTCCTCCAAATTATCCACTTAAGAGGAACATTGAGCACCGGAGAAGGTTGAAAAATCATCCATGAATATGCAAAGATTTTCATTATAAAAGATGAGATATATCGTGTGATTGAAAGAAGGTGGAGCATTTTTCAGCCCAAAAGACATTCTGGTGTAAATGAAAATAGCCCATGGAGTCAAAAAGCAGCTTTGATCTGATCAGCAGGATGAATGCCCAATTGATTGTATCCATTGAACCCGCCCATGAAACTGTAGAGGATGTGCCCAACCCCATCTTCAAGCACACGCTCTGTGAAAGGTGTTGAAGAGCCATTTGGTATTGTTACCTTATTAAACGCATGGTAGTCGATGTAGACACGGCTTTTATTGGATTGCTTTTTGGGAGCTATTACCATGGGAGACAACCACTCTAAATGCTTCACGGCCACAATGAGGCCTGCTTCCTGCATTTTCTTTAGCTCTATTTTGACAGCTTTTGCATACTTCGGGTCAGTTTGTAAGCTCGGCTTGTGAGTGGCTTAGCCCCCTTGACCAGAGGGATAGTGCGAACGCCTCGTTCTGGTGGGTTTCCTTCCAAATCTTTGTAATACCAAGCGAAAACATCTTTGAAAGAGTGCATAAAAGAAATCACCTGGTCGAGCAGTACCGAGTGATCCCACAGCCAAGCTGCTAAAAGAATGGGTTGAGGGTTATCAAGGTCCCCAAGGTTAACTTCCCTTACAGTCTCAGGATGAGTTGCTGGCAAGGATGCATCAGAGGACGAAGAGTTTGCTGCCTCTTGGAGCTTGGAGACAGGATGAATTGCTGGCAAGGATACGTCAGAGTATGAAGAGTTTGCTGCCTCTTGGAGCTTGGACACATCATGCGCTGGCGTCGAAATCAGCATATTGTTCTTGTAACATCCTTGTGGAAGCTTGTCAAAGGGGAGCGGGGGGCTCCTCAGACACAAAAGAGAACTTTGCCTTGGTCGGGAAGTCCAACACTGAGGAGGTTGACAACTTGCTAAATTCTTGTAAAGGAGATTTCTTACCTCGTCTGTGGTCTTTGATTGGCTCACAATAGGAGCATTCATAACCGCAACACTTGTTTCTTTCAACTTTCTGGGCTAGGCAGCACACTCTGCCCGGCTACAATGTTATTGTAGGGACAATGGTAGAAGGGGTATCCTTGGGCAAGGATGGAATAGAAACCACATAACAAGGCATAGACTTTGTAGATTCTAACCACTCAAATAAGTCCTCCTCTGGCCCATTAGGTGGGGTAGGCTGTGCTAGTTTGGGGTTGGACTCCACCGACAAAGAACTATGACACTACAGGATCCATGCCTCCTTCAAGTCGAATGGGTGTCATTGGGGAGCCAGGAGTGTGTATCCACATGGCATCATTGCCTCAATCATGTAGTGCTTTAGTGTGCCACAACCATGGTCGATTAATGAGCAAGGGGAAGCCACCTTCAACTTGAGGAAGACAAACCACGACAAAATCCAAGCTGAATGTGAAATCCTGTACTTGCAGAGACACCTTGTCTACTATGTCCAAAGGGGTAGACAATCCTCTGGTTTGCCAAAGTCATTGTGAATGGAGCGGACATAGTAGGCTGTAGACCCAAGCTGAATTCAGCAATCAGGTTAATGTCAAATCCACCGTCGACAATTACACTCGAGAATTGGCGCCCTAGAATAGACACAGTGAGACAAGGACTTCTCTAATCAGTGAGGGGAGCAGCGGGATATGAGATCATGTACTAGGAGGTGCCCACCACTAGACCGTTTTCTCTTGGGTATAGAGACTGAATGACTGTAAGGGTGTCACTTCAAAGATTTGCATCTAGCCGCAGCATGTCGTAGAGTAGCACTTGCTGAAAGGTATTCTTAAAGATAGTCTCTACTATAGTGTTTTCTCTATTGATCGGGGCCTTCTCTAGTACCTTGATCTGTTGCAAGTGAAGGCCCCATCAATATTAGATAGCATTGAGGTAGGTTTGCCTTTGGCACTAGTGAATGGCTTGTCCATTGCTAGAGATGGACTAGGTTGTGAAACTGGGGATGGTTAAATGGGACCTTCCAGAAGACTAAGGCCAAGGGCTCTGAGTGAGGACACCAGCTCGCTCCTCCACTTGTTACAACTTGCTCTGAGGGACTGGTTCTGATTCGGGCTCGAAGAGGTGGATGGTCGTTGTTTAGGACAATCCTTACTGTAGTGATCCTTAGCCTCAGGGCAATTCCGGCAAGGAGGAGATCCTCAGGTAAGAGGACACTTACTTGGTAATGCCCATATTCACCACATCTGTAGCACAAAATGGTTCTATTGGAGGGGCTAGATAGGGGATAAGGTATGACGGTAAGATGGATGCTATTGTCATTTACTCTTGGTTGCATCAATTTACATTCTATTTTGCGGTGTGAAAAAGTCTTATAATAACAAGGTTCTCTTGGCTTCCACACATCTCACAGGTGATGCCATCACTTGGAAGGATGAGTGGATGGAGAAGAAGCAAGAAGCCCACATGGTTGCCCATTCCAAGTCTCTCCTCGTTCCCCCTCTCGAGCTTAGTTGGGAGGAGTTTGAGGAGGATCTAAAGACTTGCTTCTTACCTCCACAGAACCTGAAGCGATTGAAAGAGGATTTTCGGGCTTTATCTCAACAAGGTAAACCTATGATGTCATATGCTAACCGTGTGTCGCAGCTAGGTGAACAATTGCGGACATCGGATGAGGAAAGGTTAGAGGCTTTTCTTGGATTGGACAACTCGATCAAGTTTGATGTGGAAGCCGATGATCCAAAGACATTGCAAGACGTTATATGCTTGGCTCAACTCCAAGAGATAAAGCACAACAAGGGTAAGCTCAAGACAACCTTAGGTAATGGTACCTACTCCTCTGATGACTCGTCTAAAGACGAGAATTCTAATGGGAATGGTAACCATAAAAAGAACTTCTCTCAGTTCTTCTTCTCAATCTAATTCTCCATCTCAGTCTCAACCAAAGAGCGATAAATCTAAGGATAAGGGTAAAGGAAAATCTGATAAGCCTCAACTCATACTTGAAGAAAAGATTGCTCTAGGAGTTCTAAGCGGTCAATTAACCAGAGAAGAACAAGCATTGTATGCAAAAGAACGTAGGTGTTTCCATTGAGCCCTCAAAGCTACCAAACAATTAGCTGCAGTCAAAAAGCAAGGTAGCTAGGCAGAACAGTGATGTAGTAGCTTCTGAGACCAGCAGTGCAATTACCGGGCTAACCCATATTATCCATAATTGAAATTGATTTCTCAAAAATATCAGCTCCATTACTCATTAGAGATGCTAGAGATTGATAGTGTATTTGTTTAGTTAGTAGAGTACCTTCAAAGAAATGACTGTAGGAGCAGCCCTCATATTTCATTAGTGTCCAGACAATTTCATTCGACTGTTTCGCTACTCCTCTTCACCAAAGAACAAAGACTACATCGGTACGAAGTGCTCAAGGATCATTCGATTTCATCTGAAATCATAAACATTTTGATCCAATTTGACGATTGAAAAGCTCAATCAATTCAACGTCTTCGACTTCATTTTTCCATACAAAAAGAGGAACTCTGCATTTTTTACTGTTTTATGATCTGCGGTGTGATGTCTACATGATGACCTTGGCTTCAGAGCAGCAGGCCTTTTAAAAGCATGGCAAATGGGAATGGGAAAGCTCAGAAGCAGCTTGCTGATGAGGTTCGTTTCTCTGAGTACATCAAAAGTGGATTCTTTATATGAAAAGTAGCTATGTTGAATGCTTCTTGAGCTTACAAAGGAAACGAGCAGAAGCCATAGCTACTCTCTCTCTCTCTCTCACTCACTCTCTCTCTCTCTGTCTCTGTGTGTGCGCGGGCGGGGTGCGTGTGTCTTTGGGATTTGGCAAAGGCTTGGAGGATGGAAGTACAGGAGTCCAAATACGACTTGTGCGCGTGAGGGGCCAACGCTTTTTCAGAAAATTTTGTGGCTCCAAAAATCAGTTACATGTAAAGTGGCCGAATTTTTAAGGCCCACATACTCAAACGCTTCCCAACCAGAAACGCATCTTCATCTCGGCCGTTCTTCTCACAAAACAGATCCACGGCTCAAAGCTCCCGACCTTTTTCACTTTTTCCATACACTCCATCAACTTTTTTCACTGCCCTTGCGTGCCTTCCCAACAGCTCAGACGGGGCTCAGAGTCAGAGGGCAATCTTGTTTCCACAAGAGGCATTTGCAACAAAAGGACGATTGTTGGGACGAGGGGAATGCGAGGACTATGGAGACTAGGAATCGGTGTCCCATGTTACAATGCATCACCCAAATGAGAAGGAAGACTTTCGCTTGATAGCGCCACGGGCTCTCGACATAGTATCTATAGTTTCAATGCATGCAATGCTTTAAGCATGGCAGCCTCATTAGTCTAAAATTTCATGAGATAGTTTAGCCATTGACATGGATTGTCACACTATTCCTTGTGTGTGACACATCTCTCCATTGCACACACTTGGCATTAAAATGATCCAATTGAATGCAAATAAGTACAAAAGGATGTCCTTGGGTCTCAATTGCATTGAATGAAGCCCAAATTGAACCTCATTTTGACTCAGCTGGGCTATACTTGCACCCAATGGATTCTTGCCTTTGTCATTGAGCGTTTGAGACTTACTAGTGTTTATGGAAGGTATAGCCTTCACAGGCTTCTAGCCAAAGAAAGATCATTTGAAGTGGCAACAATACCACTCCTCCTTCCAGTAGTCACAAAAGCTTGATCTAAAAGCTTTGTGCTTGGCTTTGTTTTTTTGAAACTTAGGCTTCTATAAGAACATAGCAACTTCAGGGGGTCCACTATATGTAAAACCTATATATCACGTGCATTCAAGGACTATTAATAAAACACCTTAGCTATGAAATTTTCACCAATAAAAGGGACCCTTTTTCTATTAAATCTATAGTTTTTTTTTTCAAGATCGTTTTTTTAACTCCCTTTTGTACATGAAAACGTGAGAAAATATAGATATAAATTAATTCCTATTGTTGAACCAGCATGATTGACATTTTCTTTTTTTTTAGTGACCCCCCTCCTCTGCGAGATACATTGTCGTGTTGTGACACGTTTACAATGTGAAATTAAATATTCCGCCTCGTTTTTTATGCCTTTTGATATATGGGAGTGGATGCTACAATGTTCACATTGTCATGTGTGTCAAAGCAATTGCCACAGTTGCAGTTGTGTACATATCTTACAAGGGATTTGAGGCCCTAGACATGGCATTGTTGCTCGTTAGAACATTCTTACTTTGGTTTTGAAATGTACATATGTTAAGTGTATTCTGGTGGCACACTTGTTTTGCTTAGAAAGTTTAATGCGGACGAACATATCCAAAAATTGTAGCTGGCGTACGTAGCCATCGATTATGTGATTAGAGGTCAAGACAAGTGGAAAAATGAGGTTCAACATGTGAATTGAGCTCAAGGAAACATTTCCATAATTTTAAGGTTTTTTCCCAACAAATTTGTGCTTTGTGCAGTCGAAATGGGTCAGATTAGAGCTAGATATGGCCAAAAAATTTTATGAAATGGTAAAAAAATACTTATTTTAAGGTTTTTTTAAAAGGATTAAAATGCCACATGACTACGGTGCCGTGACTCTAAGCAAGGGGGGAGCTTGTTTGAAGAAGAATATCCACACTTGAAGTCTCTTTGAGAAGGGATACAAAGGGTTCTCCTATGTGTGCTAGTGTAGTCTCACATTGCTCCTACCTCGTATTCAAGTGTGTGAGGATTCCAATTAAGGTTTTCTCTCTTCAAGAAAGTGTTTGGGTTTGTCTATAAAAGGGCTCAAGATTCCATGAAATCGTCTTGACGAAGAATTGAAGGAGGAAGATAGGGTTTTCTACAAGGCAAACATGCATTGTATCTGTGGTTGAGATTACATGAAATTGTCACAGACACAAGATTTTTGAGTTGTTCTTGGCCTTTGTGAATGAGTGGAGCTTCCATGGCTGAACTAAAGTTTTTGTTCTTTTTTTAAAATCATTTGAATAAGTGGTTTTTGTGAAGGATTAAGTTGTGAGCTCTCATCCTTCCTAGCCGCACTGCAAACTTTTTGACATACTTTTGGTGAAGCAAATGTGAAGCAAGCTAGAGTGAGGGTACAAAAGCTTTTTCAAAGGTCTCAATATAAATCTTATAAGCTATGGATCTGGATGAACAACAAGGGATGCGCTTTTATCAAGGTACAACGCAAATGTTTCAAGCATTTTCTACATTTATGCAACAACAACAAGCAGCAGAACAAAGGGAAATGTCAACAACCAAAGCCCTTCAGTTTATTGTGTTGGAATTAGGGTTGCAAAGAAACGCACACAGCTTGGAGAAGATGAAGGAAGCTTAAGGCACACAATAGAGAGTATATTACTTAGTGTGCAATGGAAAGATAGATAGCCCTAGAGTGTTGGGCGTATATACAATGCTCGGGGGAGAAAACCTCCTAAAGAGGGAAAAAATGCCCCGGCGGTCCTAGTGTGTTCACACACATCACTACCACATGTATATGGTAACAAATCCCCCCTGGAGTGATGCGATGAACGAGAGCTGGCACATGAGTAAAGGGAAGTGCCATGCCCTGAGGACGTGATCAGTCCACAAAGGGGAGTAAGCCCAAAGCTTTATGGAAAGCTTCAAGCTTCTCACGAGACAATGCCTTTGTGAAAAGATCTGCAAGGTTGTTCCTGTGTTGGCACATAAGCCAAGTTGATCTCTCCTACTGAGAGCCTCTCCCTGACATAGTGGTAATGCACCTCAATGTTCTTTGTGCGAGCATGAAAAACTGGGTTCCTTGCAACTGCCAATGCGCTCTGACTGTCAGTGTAGATAGTGTTGGTAGTGTCCTATCCAACACCCAAATCAGCCATAAGGCGTCTGAGCCATACACACTCAACCGTAGCTTTGAAGACTACCGTGTACTTAGCCTCACAACTCGAAGTGGCCACAGTAGGTTGCTTCTTGCTCAACCATGATATACATGAACTGCCAAGCATGAAACAAAAACCACTTGTGGACACTCGCGTGTCAAAACATCCAGCCCAATCTGAGTCCGAAAAAGCATGTAAGTCTGGCGGCAATGATCCCCCCTTGGGATAAAACAAGCCAAGATGTAAAGTGCCACTAAGGTAGCGGAAAATCCTCTTGACAACCTGCTAATGTTTAGACCCTGGGCTATGCATAAATCTGCTGACCTGTGAGACTGCATGCTGAATATCTGGCCTCGTGTTGCATACATAAATGAGGCAGCCAACAATAGTTTGGTAAAGAGTGACATCAGTAGGATCGCCAGCATCATATAGACTCAACTTCAAACGTGTTTCCATGGGAGTGGCAATAGGTTTGCAATCCTTAAGTCCAAACTTAGATAGCAATGTCTCTATGTAACTTTTCTGACACAAGGCAATACCACCATCGCATTGCTTAAATTGTATACCCAAGTAATGATGCAACAACCCCAAATCTTTCATCTTGAAAGTAGCATTCAAATCAGCCTTGAATTCAGCAATATGTCTCTCATTTGGTCCAGTGATCAGCAAATCATCAACATAAAGAACCACAATGAGAAGTACATCACCCTCACGCTTTACATACAATGTGCTTTCTGTTGGACTGTTACGAAAGCCTCGTTTAACCAAATGAGTGTCAGCTTTCTCATACCAAGCACGAGGAGATTGCTTCAACCCATACAAAGCCTTCTTACATCTGCACACTTTGTCCTCTTGTCCTTTTATGACAAAACCACGAGACTGCGTTACATAAACTTCCTCAAATATGTCACCATTCAAGAAAGCAGTAACAATGTCTGATTGATGTACATCCCAACCAAAATGAGCTGCCAATGCACATAGAAAATGCACAGTAGTCATACGACAAGTGGGAGAAAAAGTCTCTTCATAATCTATGCCTTTTTGCTATGCATAACCCTTTGCAACAAGTCGAGCCTTATGGCGATCCATCTCACCATCCGGCTTGCGTTTCAACTTGTAAACCCACTTTGTACCAATGGCCTTTTTTCTAGGAGGCAAATCACATAAAGTCCATGTGTCATTTTCTATAAGTGCATCATATTCTGATTGCATGGCAGCCATCCAATTTTTTGAATTTTGTGCTTCATCAAAAGACAGAGGCTCCTCAACATCATGTAAGCCAGACACAGCCAAAGCATAACAATTTGATGCATAAGATGCATGGCGAGAGCCTGAACGAGTACGACTAGACAAAGGTTCATGGAATTTACTGTCACGCAAAGTGTGCACCAACCATTTTGCCATACCTCTAGCCTGCTCATTTTAAGCCCTTTCCTCATCAAGTACATCATGTACATCTGCATCAGTAATAGGCTGATCTGTAACATTTTCAGAAACCCCCATAGGCTGTACATTTGCCTCATTGGAAATTACAATCGTATTTCCACCACTGAAAAGAGGCAACAAAGTGTCATAAATGTCCTGTGAGCTTACATTATTGTCTCTAGTACATGACAACAAGGGCTGAACAGAATCTTCCACAAACACTACATCCCGTGAAACCAGAATACGCTTTGTTTGCGGATGATATACCCTATAACCTTTGCTTTCAGCACTATAACCAACAAAAATACATTTGACAGCCTTATCATCCAATTTTTTGCGTTGTGTTTGTGGCACCAAAGCATATGCCAAACAGCCAAAAACACGCATGTGCTCAATAGAAGGCTTTCTATCATGCCATGCTTCATATGGAGTAATAGACTGCAAAGCTTTCGTAGGACACCTGCTTAGTACGTAAGTGGCACATATGATGGCCTCAAGCCAAAAAGAATGCGGCAAAGCTTGACTTTTGACCATACATCGTGCCGTTTCCGTTAGGGACCTGTTTCTCCTCTCAGCAACACCATTTTGTTGAGGTGTATAAGGCATTGTACATTGGTGTTTTATCCCACGACTATCCAGAAATGCATTAAATTCATGAGACATATACTCCCCCCCTCGATCGGAACGGAGGGTGCCCATAGTACATTTCAAAACATTTTCAGCCATAGCGAGAAATTGTTTAAAGCACATAAAAACTTCGGACTTCGCTTTAAGCGGAAATACCCATGCATGCCTGGAGTAATCATCAATGAAAGTCTCGAAGTACAGGTAATTGCCCAAGGACGGAGTTTGCATGGGCACACAAACATCACTATGCACAAGCTGCAACCTGTATGTGGCCCGAACTGAACCATCCTTTGGAAACTTAGAATGCTGCATCTTACCCAAAATACAGCCTTCACAAACATGTTTGATAGGTGCTTCAAGAGGCGGCAAAGAAGCAACCATATCAGATTTCTGCAAACACAACAAACTGGCAAAATTCAGATGACCAAAACGTGCACGCCAAAGTTTTGCATCTGAAATAGTCCTTGAATCTGCAACAACATTTGATTTTTTTTTTCCACACTTGTCATACAAAGTGAGCTTATACAGCCCACGGCACAAAAGGCCAGATGCAACAATTTCATCACCAAAACTGAGATCATGAACTGTACATCTGTCATCCACAAATTTGACTACAAGTCCAAGTCTAGCAAGTGCGAATACAGACAAGAGATTCTTCTTGATCCCAGGTACATAAAGTGCATCAACAAGTGTGAAGGACCTGCCATTTGCAGCAGTAAGCACAATCTTTCCAACTCCCTGAACCGGATAAGAGGCATTGTTGGCACAAGTGACTTAATTTCCATGAGGGACAAACTCGAGAGAGGTGAACAATTCACGATGTGAGGTAATGTGCTTTGTAGCACCACTGTCGAAATACCACACATGTGAATCTGCAGCAACTAACAAGCATGCATCATGGACAGCAGGATTGTAAGTGCACTCTGCGCTAAAAGCCCATTCTGCATCAACAACAACATTACAGTCTCCTTTTACAGAAGACTCAACAATGGTTGCATTTGTAGTGGAACCAGCATTTGCAGTGGAACCACCCTCTTTCTTCTTAGCCTCTTTGGCCTTCAACTTAGGACACGACTTGATCAAGTGATCATTAGCTTTACAATAATGGCAACGCATCTTCTTTTTGCCCTTATCACCAAAATTGCCAGACAAAGTGCTGCTAGCAGAAGCATTAGGAATAGAAGTTTTGCCACTCGCAGGAGAACCATAAGAAGTGGCTGCATTGCTGTTACCACCCTTTCTTTGAGAGGCAATAAAAGCCTGTTCAACTACACGTTGTCTAGTCCTGTTTTTTTTGTAAAGTGACTCTTGCAACAGCAATGTGCATAATGCATCAAACTTGACAACTTCTGGATTTCCTTGGGTCATGAGTCTCCAAGTACTAGCAAAAGTCTGGTAAGAATCTGGTAAGGCATCAAGAACAGTTTGCACAAGGGAACTGTCTGAAATGACTTCACCTACAGAAATAAGTTGCTCATTGATATCCTTGACACCAACAAGAAAAGTGTCCATATCATCTTCCTCATGCATAATCTTTGACTCTAGATCTTTACGCAACAAAGCAATTTTAGCCTTATTGTGGCTTGCATAAAGACCTGCTAGAATATCCCAAGCCTGTTTTGCAGATTTTGTTGAACGAATGTGAGGAACAATGATGCACTTCACAGACAACACAATCAATGCATGAGCCTACGCATCCTTTACATCCCAACGAGCTTGTTCTACCATAGGCAAAACAACTCTAATAGCAGCAATCCTTGCAGCAAGACCTGCAACATCCTCAACATCACCTACATCCTCAGAACCAGGACGTACATCAATGCCCTACACAATGTTCTAGACGCCCTTTGACACAAGAACATGTTGCATCATATAAGCCCACATAGGGTAGTTGTCCCCATCCAACCTATCCTCAGCAGTAAACATCTTGAACACATCTGTGTTGTTGTCAGCCATGGTAAATGCTGCACCTGATGTGAAAACTGCTCGAAAATAAGAGAAATGGAGCGGGAACAACACATGCTATATAGCACAAACCGTAGAAGAATATGAGGCACATGTTATGCAGAAAACGGCACTGACAAAAATTTTGCACAAAATGACAAAATAGCATGTGCAGTACTGCCTGTAGTGGAAATGGAGGCCGAAATGAACCCGAATCAAAAATCTGAGCAGACTGAGCTCTAAGAGCTTATCCAAAATTTTTGTCGACCTGCGAACGCTTGCCAAAGCTCACTAAAATCGGGGAAAGTGAGTAGGCGTGTGCTAGAGCAGCTAGCGACTAAGCCCGACAGGACGCAACCTGCTCTGATACCAATTGTTGGAATTAGGGTTGCAGAGAAACGCACACAGCTTGGAGAAGATGAAGGAAGCTTAAGGCACACAATAGAGAGTATATTACTTAATGTGCAATGGAAAGATAGATAGCCCTAGAGTGATGGGCGTAAATACAATTCTCGGGGAAAAAAACCTCCTAAAGAGGGAAAAAATGCCCCGGCGGTCCTAGTGTGTTCACACACATCACTACCACATGTATATGGTAACATTTTGTGAACAAAATGGATCAATTTGAAGGGAAAGATGACACAAAGTATCTGTGTGGTTAGTGAAAGAGATGGAGCTACAACAAGTAAGGTAAAGGGGCCAACTTAAGGCCACCTAAGCGGGGAGAGCAACTATGACGAGCACGCTCAACCAATTTGGACGTGGAAAGGTGCAAATCAAAGTTTCTAGCTATGCCTACGAGCAACGAAATCCCCAGTGCAACAGGTGCTACGCAAGCCAAGCAGAGCAGGAAAAATGTTTTCTGTGTGTGACAAAAGTTGGGGTGAAAAGGAATCCATTACAGCGCGTGTAATGAGTCATGACGCCATAGGTGATTGAACCCAAGATCAGACATCCCAAAGAGAATCTCAATTGCGCTATCCAGTGAGACAGTGACTCCTCAATGTCTCTCCTTTGGAGCACCGAGCAACACAATATTGGGGGTATGTGCGTCCTTCCTTCAGGGGCCGGGTTTTTAATGGTCCCTTTACCCTATCAAAGGCAGAGATGATTGGAAGTTTCAAGATTTTTTTCGTCCCTTAGATTAGAAACCATATAAGGGAAAGCATGGAAGAAATTGGGAGCCATTAGAATCCGTCTTAAAGGAAGAATACTTCATGGAAGACTCTGTGAGGTTTTAAAAACGAACTTTTTTAGAATGTGTTGCAAAGCCGAAAGAAGGCTTTCTTTAATTGACCTATTGAGAGAGTTTAAGTGATGCTATGCTCAACTATCAAGAACAGAGTGAGGTACTTTGGGTAGTGAAAGGACTAAATTATTCCTTCAAGTTGCAGGTGCAACAGGCGAAGATCACACAGGGCCTGTGAAATATATGAAATACCATGTTGCAAGCTACAAGAGATATGCATATCTATTAAAAAAAATATAGATGCAAGAAATCCAAAGCAAGTTTGACAAGAGAAAGATGGAGAGCGAGATAGAGTACAAAAACACATGCAAATGCACCTCCAAGAGCGGAGTGCTACACCGACAGGCAAGAGAGAAGAGAGGAGAGGAGTGTTGTATCATAGGGGACTTGATATGTGCTGCATGTGAGCCACTAAGGCTGCAAATATGCAACCCGTGTGTAGGGAAGCTTAGGAATGCAATGGTGTGTCACTCACCTCTCTTTTTTTGTCGTTGTAGGAATCTTGCGCTGTTGAAAGGCCAAAGGGTGGACTAGCATAATGTTCTCCTCCCAACCTCCCTACTTATAGCCCTTGGCCCTTGCAAGTAGGACCTCTTAACTTATGCTTGGCCCTCGGCTCCTAGCCACACTGAGCCACTCAGTCCCCTGGCCCTTGGCCTGCTGCCTGGTCCTACCCTTGGCCTGACATTACTCCCCCCTTGGAGAACTGTTTTCGTCCTCGAAAACAAGAGTGATGATACACCCATGTTTTCCATAGTGACATCCTTCATGGATCCAGCTGTTTGCTTGACTGGAACACTGTTCAATAGGAGGTTCAATGAAACCAAGAGCAACATCTTGATTTTCCACATTGTCGTCCATTTGCAACTATCTTGTGTACCGGTTCCTATCCAATCATAGTGTGTAGACTCCATTTAGAACGCACATGAGCATGCTAAACGAGTTATCACAACAAAGATGTACCCGAAAGAGTACCTCTTTTCACTTTCCATGAAAGTAACTTGCTGACATAACTAATCAGCCAAGTGTAAGTCCTTGACTTGCTCTTAAATGTCATCAGTAAACAAATCCACCATAACTAGTGTTCAAGGTTGAGAACCTGACTTATACATGAAGAGACTAAACCTAGTCACAAACATGCTTTAACTGATGGTAAGAAAACTCCCAGTGGAGCAATAAATGCTTATTAATTGGATTGGTTGGTGCTAATGTACACAATTTGCATATCTTTTAGCATAAGATTACACTTGTAATATGCCTATCCCCTTCGATAATTGACAGTACGGAGGTGTGTTTTCCACGGTTTACAGACAGTCGTCCCAGATGACTGGTAAACGGGGATCACAATAGCAGACAATGTTGCTGAGAAAACAACGTCCTGAATAACCATCTTGGTTAACTTGAAAAATCCACCACCACCCAAACCGAGCAATGAACTCTATTGGTGATTAGTAGACCCAAAAGTAATCTCGAAGAGATACTTCATATAGAGTGCAAAATGCTCATAAAAAACAACTTAATGAATACGCATGCCATTCCAAATCAGCCTTTGCTAAACACTAGGGCCCATAACACCTAGTGTGCATGCCTTTAGCAAAAAACATATCCGAACCTGTATATCCATAATCATCCTTGCCAATACTTAGGGCGAATGTGATGCTCGTAGCACACATTGAAGAGGAGTGTAAATGGTTGCAAAATGAAACTAAATACTTTTTATTGCAATCATTTGCAAGCCTTGCTGAAACGTTTGAACCATAATAGAAGGTGAAACAGTAGTCACTTCTAAGTGCAAACAATGAACCCTTTT
The DNA here is from genome assembly GCF_014529385.1 of Adiantum capillus-veneris. Classification (NCBI taxonomy): domain Eukaryota; kingdom Viridiplantae; phylum Streptophyta; class Polypodiopsida; order Polypodiales; family Pteridaceae; genus Adiantum; species Adiantum capillus-veneris. The sequence continues at coordinate 131,433,976 of NC_140942.1, read as the reverse complement.
CAGTAATAACTCATAGCCTTGCTATATGTATAAACAACCATATGTGATGTTGTTTAGCAGCACTTGTACCTTAACAAGTCATTTTAAGTATGCGACAATTTCTGGCCACTGAAATTGCTCCTGATACATCGTGCTAAAAATGGTCTAGAAAACAGATTTGACTAGCACCTAGGGACTTTGTCGTGACATATACTTGAAATAGGGGGCGCTAGTGCCAGTCCCAAAGACTCATATTCTCCACATGTGGAATATGTCTCATGTAAGAATGTCTAAAAAAAGAACATCCTTCAAGTACAAGATGTACTTGTGTGGAGAGGTAACTGCAAACACTCTACGACGAGAGTGAGAGGGACCCTCATTAGATTTGCTCCACACTGGCTAAACCGAACTCCTTGAGTTCCTAGACCATGTTGCATCCCATGTGACAACATGTGCCAAATAAACCCTATAAATGGGTCGATAACTGCATAAGGTAGAAACTTATTTTGGACACTATGGCCCCAAAGTCTTGGCTCTTACATGACCTTGTCATCCCTCTGAAGAGCAAAAATGGATGACAACATAGTTTATGCATCATACATAGAAAAAGAAAACCAAAAAACATAAAACCAAATCAGATGCGTACCTGGAGGGGAACATAGTGTTCACTTATTTGTAGGCATCTATCCAAAGTTCCCGCCTGCAAAGGCCTAGGAACACTAGTTGAAAATTAGTGAAATGCAAGTAGTATTGCACATGTAACCGTGGGTGTTGCCTTTGCAAACCAGACCCCTTGGGTAAAACCAGCATTGTCAAACCCCTGGGTTAAACGTTGCAGGAAAATGGCTCAACTAGCAGCCAATAGTATCTTAATTCAACTTTGGAAGTTGAAATTATCCACGAGCCCTTGGCAGCTGATGGACTGCTTTCCTTGAAAGTGCAAGTGTGAAGATTCCAAGAATTGACCATCACACTTTATTAAATTATCCACGAGCCCTTGGCAGCTGATGGACTGCTTTCCTTGAAAGTGCAAGTGTGAAGATTCCAAGAATTGACCATCACACTTTATTAAATTATCGGCTGGGTCTTACCCCAACACTGGACTCATATAGACACTCGTAGTGCTAGAGATAACATAGGAGATCCACGAAAGTTGGAATTGTATTCACGACTAGATGTTTTCCGGACCCAAAACTCCATAATCGTGGGTTTTTGTGAATAGCCATGCTGTCTGAAATGCTAGTGTCATCTATACACTTTGGTAGAGATAAGCCCTTACGAGTTTAAGACATTCAAGAACTCAACTGGATTTTCGCACTCAAAGTGTGTAGTGCTAAAATATTGCCCAAAAAATCACTAATGGCAAGACTCTGGATTGTCCATTATAATCGATGGGTACTTAACTGGATAGAAGTGTTCGATCTTGATATCAATCACTGAGAGACTACAAACAAATCGCTCTTAGCCATGCCAACGCTCTTAGCCATGCCAAAATAGGTGTCAATAGATGGCGCTTAGTCCTTCCTGTTTCCGTCTTGACATAAAAAGATTGCAATAAAAAATCATCCCTAGTTTCACCTTTCCCGCATAGAAGTTGGAAAGAGAGAGATTGTTGGGCTAAGGAAATCCCCTTATTCTAATGTATTGTATGCCCTTTTCAAATGCTCCAGTGCAGACCATGTCTGTATCATAGCTTATCATATAAGAGGACATCAGTGTAATTGTACCATGCCTGCATAGAGAGAGGTGCCAAAAGTCACATCCTGACCCACTTACCGTGTATGTGACAGTGATTGTATCAGGGTGCATATGTATGGCACGTTGCCTGTGAATAAACATAAAAATAAAATGTCTGAAAACAGCAACAATTGAGCTCGTCCTTAACAAAGTAGCTAGTGCTATAGCGGAAGCGTATGCAATGATGGCTATTGTACGGCCATTCTACTAGTATGCCATGCATATAAAGCAAAAAATAGAATAATAATCCCTTGGCTTCTATGACAGCCTCAACCATGTGAGTCGTTGGTTTTACATGCCGTGCACGATTATATTGGGATGGATACATCACAGTGCAGCATTGCTTGTGAGCTTATATCCACCTAGTGCTAAAGATGTGTGCCATTATCGTCGATCTAAAGTCAATCGATAATATATGGGCACATAAGAGAAGCCTTGCTTCACATGAAATTTGGCAAAACACGTTGCTTTGTACAACAGCTTGGTATAGAGTCTGGCCAAGCACTTTGCTTGGTAGAGAAAAAAGATCTTTATGTAATGTAAAGGAGGTTTTTGGAAAGTTGCTCAAAGCTGGCTCATAGCCATATGTACTGCTTGAGTGAGTTAGTGTATGTATCATATACACCCTCGTAGAATGTAAAAACGTGCAGACAGCATGGCAAGTGTTCCCAAGTTTGTATGCTATGAGCATATTCCAAACTTTGAAAACTGCTATGCAATATATCCTAATATGAATCCTTGCTTCCTAGAAGTCCATCAGAAAGATGAGACATAATTTTCTTGAGTTCTTATAGCAAATAGATGCTTCTGTTGACACACAAATTTCACAGAGAGTCGACCGACCTTGTCGAGCTTGCATAGAAAAATGGCCTTGCCAAATCATGCATTGTATTGAGAATCATGTGATTGTTCAATATTGAAAGGGATAGCTGCTAAAGGCTAGCCTCCAAAGGTCAAACTCAACTTGATCAGAGTAACATTTTCTTATCAAGTGGGTGGTGTAGACAATTCTGCAAAAGTTAATAAGTGCACCCAGAGGTACAGAGCCTTGCTCTTGAAAGCCTTGCTTTTCCATAGATTTAAGAGGCTTGGTGCTTCCTCAATGCTAGGGAAGAGATACAAGCTTCAAACATGTTGAAGAGTCGACGACAACATATGTCTACACAAGCCTTGCTCATGGGTAGCCACATACAGTCCTACTCCATAGGCGGTGTTGAATGCATGGAGTCGAAATTAGAAAGAATGAGATTTGTGGGCTTCGTGATTTGAAATTACTCATCGACCTTGCCGAATACTTGTATCTTACAAGCCATAAACCGTGCTTGTGCTTGCTTTACTGTAGGAAGCCTTCATAAAGGTGTCTTGCTGGATTGTGGGTATTAAACCCATCTTTATACCATTCAGCATGTACGTGAATAATTTGGCAAACAAAATCAAAATTGATTGCTTACCTCATAATCTACTTGTATCAACTTGCTGCGTTGATTGCATGGCCAGGATGTTCGAGCTTCCATAAACCTTGTACTGAGCATCAACATCGTCTTTGCCTAGCAATCGTGCTCAAAACCTTGTTATTACCTTCCCCGATCTCTTGTTGCACCTTGCAAACCGTGGCCATGCTGGATTTTTTTTTGTTTAATAAATAAAAATCAAAGCCGTAGTATGTACTACCGACGTCGGGTTGCCTACCTTCTAGGTTGCATGCTCCTTCATGTTGGATACTCTTTCCATCACCGTGAACAATATGTGACCTCTTGTGATTTGCCTAGGAGGTGAGAAGGGGCCCTTATGGTGACCGTTGGTCACATTAGGGTGCCCAAACTACACTGGCTAATGAAAACTAGAACGATGGCGAAGTCGGCCGCTGCGCTCAGACCATGCAGGAGATGGAGCTCCCGTGGATGCTCCTTTCAAGGAGATCCTATGATGAAATACTCTCCCCATGATGGCGCGCTCCCAGCGATCGTGCTCTGGCTTGATTCTGTGCAGGTCGATTGTCGGCCCTTCCCGTGTTAGCGGCTCCTCCCATGTGGGTAGCGTGATTCTCCTCTCCTACTCAAGGGGCCATGCTCGCCCTGCAGAATCAAGAAGAGGGCCTCCTCGTGGAGCTTTCCCACGACCCCCCTCCATGGAAGTTTTGAGAGAGAGAGAGAGAGAGAGAGAGAGAGAGAGAGAGAGAGAGAGAGAGAGAGAGAGAGAGTTCTATTATCGTCCCGGGAGGTCAAATATGACCTATGGGACCAAATGAACATGTCACGTGGTGTGAGTGGAGTTCATAAGTGACTCTCGATGCTCAAAAATGGCTGAAATGAGCGTCGCAATAGAGAGTCCACATCGTGGTTGGGAGAGGAAGGTATGTAGGGAGAGCTCATGGCTGAATATATGGGGAAGGTCAAAAGCTGAGCACTCAAGTAGTGTGTGGTACTCACTCTCTCGCACTTGACGAGGGCATAAGGTGCAAAGTCGATGACACTCCTCGCCAGTGCCCCAACGTCCTGTCTCGCAGCGTAGAGAATGGGAGCTAAGACGAATGGAGGCAATTGTGCGGATCGCACTCAACGAGATGGGCTCAAGGATGTAGGAATGGGTTCGGTTACCTCGTTCCGAGAAGAAGAGAGATTTGTAGTTTGGGGCAACGTGTGTGGTGTAATGGCTGAAGCGAGAACCTCTGGATTTCTCCCAAGCCATGATACATTGGCGTTGTAAGAAGGCCTCATTAACTTGGGAGTCGATCGACGCATCCTTGACTAAGTGACATGCATCCCATCTTCCAAACCATTTCTTGATATCAAGCATCCACCCCGAACTTAGTATTTTGCTCTTGCATGTCTTTTGAACCTTTTGACTTGCTTCATATGCGATTCTAGGAAGTCGATGCAAAGGGCTACGTTGTGTCTTACGCATGTACTCCACAACCCTTTCCATGCCCAAGACCTCAATGGGAAGCGATCCGGACTCAAGAAGTAAGAGCATGTAGGGTGTTTGTGTCTTGACTTGGAGAAAGCTGGTGAGAAAACGCTTTTGGACATTCTCAAACTCTTTCCAAGTAGACTTCCCGATGCTTCCATACCACACCTCCACTCCATAAAGAAGCACCGGTGTCACCAATGTGTCAAAGAGGTACTTTTTGAGAGCCCAACACTTGATCTCTCCTGCATTGCACATGTTCTCAAATGCATAATAAGCCCTCTTTCCGGCTTCCAAGCGACGCATTGCACAATCCTTCCATTTATGATTGGATGGAACCTCAAGGCCAAGGTACTTGAAGTGATCTACCACTTCAAGTTTCTCATTGTTGTATACAATGCATGGATTTTCGTCATTGAGGGTCTTTACAAGCATAACCTTGGTTTTGGATGCATTCACGATCAGCCCACTATGTAGGCAAAAGCGTTCCAAGACACTCATAAGCTTTTGTGCATCTTCTAAGGTATGTGCCAAGAGCACTACATCATCGGCATAAAGCAAAAGCATGATCACCGCATTTCCGATCTTAACCTCTTCTATGCCTTCTTGCTACATAAAATCAAGAACCATGCATTCCAATTCATCAATGAGTAGCCCAAAGAGGGTTGGGGAAAGTGGGCATCCTTGTTTGACACCAATAGTGCTTGCAAAAAATTGTGAAATTCCATCTCCCATACGTAATCGACATATCACTTTTTGGTAGATGCGAAAGACTGCATGCATAAATTCTCTCGGCACTTGAAGGCTTTGCATACGTCTCCAAAGATTTCCTCGTGGTACCATGTCAAAACCTTTCTTGAAATCCACAAAGCAACAATACAACTTTTTTCCTTTCAATCGAGACGCTTCCATAAGAACTCGAAGAGTGACAAGCTGATCAATAGTGCTATGATGCTTTCGAAAACCAGCTTGGCCAAGCGCACGTTTGCCATTCTTTTCAGCCCATTCACTTATCTTCATCTCCATGATACATCCAAATAACTTTGCCATCAAAGAACCAACCATTATAGTGCGATAGTTGTTCACATTGTTTACATCTCCTCCTTTGTGCAAAGGTTTGATCCAATTTGCACTCCAATCATGAGGCATGCCATACTGAAGTGCAAGGTTAAACATATCGCATATCCAATATCGTGTTTTCTTGCTTGTCCATTTAATCATTTCAGCCTTGACACCTTGAAGGTCACCTGCCTTGCGAGTAGCAAGTTTCTCAAGCGCGCGGCATACATCTTCAATGGTAAAGAAGGGAGACATAAATGGAAGGGAGCTACAACCCTCCATCTTATCAACATTGGGTTGCTCATAGAGGTTCTTACAATGCATATACATATCCTCAAGAGTCAAGTCACCAAAGCTCTCAACGCGCTTGCCTTTTAGATTTTGCCAAAACTTGCCACATGCATGTGCTTTCTCTTGTGCTAAAAGAAGTTGTTTTTCGACTTCCCACCTTCTCCTCTTCTTTTGAACAAGTGCTTTGTATGTGTGTGAACATTCCAAGTAAACTTCCTTGTCTTTGATTGCATCCAATCTTAGCAAGTGTTTTCGGGCTTGACTACATTCCATGTCAAACCATTTCTTCTTGGTGCCACCCTTCTTAGACCTTTTGCAAGACATGTGTTTCACCGAAAAGCATTCCTTCGCACAAGAGAAAATTACTTATTTGAAAACTTTCCACTTGCATTCTAATGTTGGGCTCTCTTGATGCTCTATCATGCTTAACATTTGGTCCACCATATCAGCATATATAAGTGCTCGTTTGAAGTCTAGATGTAGGTACAAATGATTCACATCATGATTGGAGGCTACATGCTCGGGCTGTTTACCACACTTGAGGTCAATACATAACATCCTATGATCCGGTTACGGATTCCATTCACCAAGTGTAAAGCTTTGTATGCATTCTAGAGTGGCTTCTGAGAACAACATATAGTCAATCACGCTAGCACCATTGTGCTTTCTACATGTAAAGTCGTTGGTGCCTTGCCATAGAGATACACCATTTGCAATGATGAGCATTCCGGTACTATTGCACATATGTAAAAGTGGCTTTCCATAGTGATCCACTTCTTTTGCATCATTAGAACTTCGATTATACATGTATGAGTCATCCACTCTTCTTGAGACATGCGGCATGTCGACTTGTTGTGTGTCGTGTTGTAACATATTTGTGTGAGCATTCATGTCTCCAAAAACAATGACTTCACCTTGATCCTTGTAATGAGCAATGTCTTCCTCTAGTTCAACAAAGGGCTGATCTCTATCCATATTCAAGCGAGCATAAAAGTTGGAGTCATAGTGAGGAATGTAGCAACTGGCCACAAACATGACTTGACCATTTGGTGGGCTGATTTTCAGCCATAAGTAGTGTTTATACTTATCTTCTTTGACAATGGAAACATCTTTCAAACCCTTTTTGGTCATACATGCTACGCCTCCTTGGCCTCTTCGTTGCTTTGCATTTTTGGCCCACATCAAAGAATGCACATCATATTTGTCAAATCAAAGAATTTGTTGCGCATTATGCTCCCATGTTTTGACAAGAAGTATCACATCGGAGTCATTGATAAGCTCATCGATGCCAATTCCCGCATTCCATGGATACCCGTTACAATTCCAAAAGAAAGAGAGAGAGAGAGAGAGAGAGAGAGAGAGAGAGAGAGAGAGAGAGAGAGAGAGATCATGCAACACCATGCAACTCCCTCCTCCCTAGCCCCTCCCTTCCCTGAGCTCTGATACTAGTGAAAGGCCAAAGGATGGACTAGCATAATGTTCTCCTCCCAACCTCCAACCCTTGGCCCTTGCAAGTAGGACCCCTTAACTTATGCATGGCCCTCGGCTCCTAGCCGCACTGAGCCACTCAGTCCCTGGCCCTTGGCTTGCTGCTTGGTCCTACCCTTGGCCTGATAGCTATCGTGAAGAGGAAGCCCATTGTCGCCGTTGCTCAACTGCCTCGCCACCCGCTTCCGTAAGGTTGCTCGCTCATGCTCGCGCGCGCGCGCACACACACACACACACACACACACACACACACACACACACACACACACACACACACACACACACACACACACACACACACACACACACACTCAAACACTCACACACAACATGACTCTACGTTGCCGAGAAAGAGAGCAAGAAAACCATACATTTAAGAATGAGATAAGAGTTAGGGTTACTAGCCCTTATGTGAGTTGTCCCAACCACACTTGGGCGCCCACACTTGGCTGACAGTTAGTATGCTCTGTGTGTGTGTGTCAATGGGATTAAATTTAAAAGATACTATGATCCTTTAGGCCAAGAGGAGCTACGTGCCATTCATTAGAAAAAGACAGCCAAGGCACAAACATAATTGAAAAAGATACAAGCTCAATCCGAAGCTCATGAGCGACAACAACGTATTAAGCACCAACGAGAGGCCAAACTGGGAGTTACACATGCATTTTAAGTTGAATCAGATGACAGTTTGGTATAATTTGACCCATCTCTATGATACCCCATCGAGTTAAATAGCACCTATGGGAAAGTGCTATATAACACTTTATTGGACACAGGAGATAAACATAATCTGTTATCCTATGGAGTGTGGTGTGAGTTAGGAAATCCTCCTTTATCTGAGAGTACCATCCAAGTCAAGGATATCAACAAGAAGAAAACTATTGTCCTTGATATCTTGCACACTCCTGTCAGTTATGACAACAGGGCCGTGACTCATAGCTTTTTGGTCATGCCTGCGGCGGGTGCTATGGAGGGAAACATAAACCTGGGATGTAGGTGGATGTTTGCAACCAAGTGTACTATCAACTGGGGAATTGGGAGTATCACAACATAGTAACAAACTCTTAGTTCTACCACTCTAGGGACATTCTCTGAGTTATCGCCACCTGAGGAAACACAGAATAGAAATTGCATATTCAAGAGGTTGAAACATTTGTCCCTATAGCACAACCCTCTACAACTTCAACTTATGTGGCTGAAACAAAGAATGAGGCACCCAAGACTCAGTGTGATTTGTCAAGGGCACCATACAAATGGGTCCCTAAAGCTTCGGTAACAACCATTTTTGATGTTCAATCTGGTTCAAAAGAGAAGCCTCGTAAGAGACGCCCCACTCGCCCCAAGAAATATAAAGAAATGTTACGTTGGATTCCCAAGCGACTATTAGATGCCCAATCCTACTATGACGGGAATGATCAAATCTGGGTGCCTAAACATACCTTGTGTTCTCTCATGTCACCTACTAAAGATCCATGTAGGCCAAATCCTGTAACTCCAAAACGATTTGAAGACCGTGGAAAGGAAAAAATCACGAAATGCTACACACGCGTTCCAACGCTAGTTTGGGTACCGAAGAAAGAACAATTTATTCCACCTAGCTCAAAAACAGGGAAGTCAAATGAAGCTTCCACCTCTTCATGTAGTTCATATACAAACATACAAGCTTCGACACAACCTCCACCTATTATTGTAAATATCCATACAAGCAAGAGATAATTTGCACCTCCCATTGTAAGTTATCCACCTACAACAACGTTGCAAGTAAGATCGGGGAGAGTACCTTACAACCCTTGCAACTTGATGAAGCACCTAGAGTGGTGTAAAAATATTGGTCAAAGACTTCACCCGTTACAACTTGGAATGATTGGTTTCAAAAGCTGACGACAACCTTCCAAAAAGTATGATCTACCCAAGGAACGGGGGAAATGTTGGTGACATCATTCGCTTGCTTCTCCCTAAACCTTCCTCCCTGGACTCTTAACCTCCTAATCTTAGGGAATGTATATATATAGCCCTATACTAAAAACAGAAAAAAAAGAGTAAAAGAGCAAGAGGTACCAAACAAGAAGCTTGCAACCAACAAATCTGGTCTAGACTTGAAAACTCTTAATGACACTTCATGTACAATGACACAAACCTTATGATATTTGCAAACTGACCAAATTCTATATGTATGTACAGATATGGCTAGTATGCTAGAGTCATCCACTCCTACCTTGGATGAGAGGTACTCTCTTTACTTTTCTCAAGTGTTTCACATGGTCTACCTTGTGCTTACTTTTGAATGGGATATGGTGGATACACTAGCTGGTGAGAAAAATTTTGTGAATTAGAATGGCTGATATGTCGCTTGACCACGATTGATCCCTACTCAATAGAGAATGTCGCTTCGATTGCACAAGCTTATCCTTTTGAGCAAGATAAATATTCACGCCTAGTGGCCTTATTAGTAAACCTTTGTGTATCTAATGTTGAGGAATATTTACATGATTTCACGGATGGGACACATGGTTTCACTGAGAATGAATTTATTTATCTTGACGATGATGAGGATAGCAGTTTAGACTTAGGACTGCCGGCCCATCTATACAATATCCTATTTCCTTGATCCTATAGGGAGGTGCAGATAGATAAGTTATGGATCTTTATATTGTTTTTATTTTTTTCAATAAGAGTTGGTACCTCTTCCCACTAATGTGCCCCTAGAGGTACTTCCTAGTGTTTTCTAGTGTGTATAGGAACACGTTACAGTAGCTGGGCTTTCAAATATCTGGCAATCTTTTTCCGTCCCACTCAGCGAATTGAGCACGATGGCCATTACAAACAGGTGTTTCTTGTCCATTATCATTGCTTATTGTCTTCTCTAACATCCATGTTGTTTGCTTTAATCGTGTTTGGTACCAAAATGTTCAACATATTTTCTTAGTATCAGACATTAGATTCAATAAAATTTTATGTCATAGTACCTTGTCTAGGTTTATTAATCAAGAAGTCTGGGTAAGCTAGTTTGACCAAGGTAGGGCATTAAAGATCTTCTCTTAATACCATAGAAGATTCCTTCCTAATTTTTAATGGTTACCTTAGGCTCATATCCGATATAATGAAGCATGGAGTGCAATGTGTCAGTGCTTTCTAGTGGGCTTAATTCCTCCTGACCTTTAGCTTAAGTATTATAATGGCAGTTTGCCTATTGTAATGAGCCTGGGAAGGGTAAGAATGTCAAAATGATCCCCCAAAGTTACAAAATAGAAACTCAATGAAAGAAAAATGACCAAAAAACAAAAACAAAAAGTGCCAACAATGTAAAATCTTAAGCTGAAAGAGAAATCCGGTTTGATTTGGTACTTCACTCACATGTATTGCCTATGGTATTAGAGCCCTAGAGGTTCCCAGTGTGGGCGCTTTCCTTGAGAAGCAAAAATCCCCACGCATACAAAATAAGCACACACGTCAAATGACTTTGAATCAATGTGAACCAAAGAGAGCCCAAAAGATTAATTACGGCTCTACATGAAAACAAAACATCTATCATAAACACTTTGGGGGGTCAAACAAAGGGAACCATTCAGGTGATGTTTTCATGTGCAATTTTCTTTATCGTATCTTAACTAGCGGTATTCTAGGTATAACCTCTCATCAGCCCTGGGACATGAAACACTATGCTCTCACAATTAAACAACTTAATTGACCATAAGAATTGAGGAGGAATCCAAAATCCCGAGCGAGTTTTTTTGAGCAATTACTAAACCAAGCAAGAATTATCAATATACAATTTTGAAAACCCCAAACTATTCAAGATACTTCTACTTAATTTAATAATCATTTACACATGTGTTTTTATTTAGTTCTTAAACTCTAGTCAAGCCAAGATAGAGGTGCTGGCTATTAGAGGACATTAAGTTGAGAATGGATGATGATAGCACATTACAAAGGATAAATACTAGGCTCCACATTCCCTATCTGCAACCTTCATGTATGCATTTTAGGGAACCATGATGCACATACTCTCTCTCTCTCTCCCCCCCTCTCTCTCTCTCTAAAACATAAACAAATGTCTTTGTCTAATTATAGGATTGAAAATGACGGAGCCATTTGCGGAGTTGCTTGTAGCGCCATGTGTTGATACATGATGCTATTAGAAGATTCATAGCAGCTAATTTAAGCACTTTATAGAGTTGCTTGTAGCATCACGTGTCGACACCTGGTACTTTGGGAAGCTTCAAAGAGGCTAATTTAAGAGCTTTGTGGAGCTTCTTGTAGCACTACATGTCAACACCTAGTGCTAAAGGAAGTTTCAAAGAGGCTAATTTAAGTGCTTTGTGGAGTTGCTTATAGCACCACGTGACGACACGTGGTGCTAAAGGAAGTTTCAAAGAGGCTAATTTAATATCTTGGAGATGTCTACAGCACCACGTGCCTGTACGTAGTGCTATACGAGTCTTCATAAGGGCTAATTTAAGTTCTTTATGGAGCTGCGTGGAGCACCACGTGTCCATATGTGGTGCTATAGGAAGCTTCAAAGAGGCTAACTTAAGAGCTTCATGGAGACCCTTGTAACGCCATGTGTCAACAAGCGGTTCTAGATAAAGTTTCAAAGAGGCTAATTTAAGCACTTTGTGGAGTTGTATGTAGAAACATGTGTTGACATGTGGTGCTAAAGGAAGTTTCAAAGAGGCTAGTTTAAGCGCTTTGTGGAGCTACTTGTAGCACCACATGTCGACACGTGGTGCTAAAGAAAGTTTCAAAGAGATTAATTTAAGTGCTTTGTGGAGTTGCATGTAGCACCATGTGTCAACACGTGGTGTTATAAATTTTGAAAGAGGCTAATCTAAGCTCTTTGTGGAGTTGCTTGTAACACCATGTGGTGCTAAAGGAATTTTCAGAGTGGCTAGTTTAAGCGCTTTGTGGAGCTGCTTGTAGTACCACGTGTCGACATGTGGTGCTACAGGAAGTTTCAAAGAGGCTAATTTAAGCGCTTTGTGGAGTTGTCTGTAGCACACGTGATGCTAAAGAAAGTTTCAAAGAGGCTAATTTAAATGCTTTGTGGAGCTGCTTGTAACACCACGTGTCGACACGTGGTGCTACAGGAAGTTTCAAAGAGGCTAATTTAAGCGCTTTGTGGAGCTGTCTGTAGCACCATGTGTCGACACATGGTGCTAAAGAAAGTTTCAAAGAGGCTTATTTAAGCCATTTGCAAAGTTTCTTGTAGCACCACGTGTCGGCACGTGGTGCTAAAGAAAGTTTCAAAGAGGCTAAGTTAAGCGCTTTGTGGACCTATTTGTAGCACCACGTGGCGACACATAGTGGTAAAGGAAGTTTCAAAGAGGCTACTTTAAGCGCTTTATGGAGTTGCTTGTAGCACCACGTGTCGACACATGGTGCTACAAGAAGTTTCAAAGAGGCTAATTTAAGCTCTTTGTGGAGTTGCATGTAGCACCAAATGTCAACGCAAGGTGCTAAAGGAAGTTTCAAAGAGGCTAATGCGCTTTGTGGAGTTGCCTATAGTACCACGTGTTGACACGTGGTGCTACAGGAAGTTTGAAAGAGGTTAAGTTAAGCGTTTTGTGGAGTTGCCTGTAGCACCACGTGTCGACACGTGATGCTAAAGAAAGTTTCAAAGAGGCTAATTTAAGCGCTTTGTGGAGTTGCCTATAGCATGTGGTGCTAAAGAAAGTTTCAAAGAGACTAATTTAAGTGCTTTTTGGAGCTGCTTGTAGCACCACATGTCGACACGTGGTGCTACAAGAAGTTTCAATGAGGCTAATTTAAGCGCTTTGTGGAGTTTTGTGTAGCAGCACGTGTCGACACATGGTGCTAAAGAAAGTTTCAAAGAGGCTAATTTAAGCCATTTTCAAAGTTTCTTGTAGCACCACATGTCGGCACGTGATGCTAAATAAATTTTTGAAGAGGCTACATTAAGCACTTTGTGAACCTGCTTGTAGCACCACTGGCGACACGTAGTGCTAAAGAAAGTTTCAAAGAGGCTAGTTGAAGCACTTTATGTACCTGCTTGTAGCACCACATGTTGACACGTGGTGCTACAAGAAGTTTCAAAGAGGCTAATTTAAGTGCTTTGTGGAGTTGCATGTAGCACCGCATGTTGACACGAGGTTCTAAAGAAAGTTTCAAAAAGACTAATTTTAGCACTTTGTGGAGTTTCTTGTAGCACCACGTGTTGTGAACTCGTGCTATGAAGCCATGATGGTGCAGAGTGTGCAGAGAAGGACGAGAGAGAGAAAGAGAAGAAGTTGACACCAAGCCAACACGCTATTTTAATTTTTATTAATGGAAGCCTTTACATAGCCTTTGGAAGGTGATGTCTACCTCACCTTTTTCCCACATGCAAACTCAACTAACTAATGGTCTATACCTGCATGCCTTGAGACTTGTTCTCACGGGCTGACCAATAAGCTGACCAATAAGGGCTTGAACCCAACAATCTGCCCCTCAAGCCCGAACTAGACAAGCAACTCATGATACCTCGAGTTTTTGGTGTACTCGTCAACCGTGAGTTTTAGGTTTTCTCACAACCAAGGATTTCTGGCGTATCCATAACCTGGTGCTAGATCAGTAACCCCCCCCCTTGAACAGATAGGGTGTAGGTCAACATTTAGCTACCAAAAATGGAGTTTTTGGTTCACTGCCACACCTTGGGTTTATGGTGTACCCAGTAACCTCATGAGAGTGCAACTAAAAAGGGCTGAGAACTGATAAAAATTGGGAGGCCTTACCACTTATTTTTGTGGCAGTGTCTATAACCCGTACAATTTATTTTGACTAAACAACATGAAAAGAGTTGATCTAATAAATTTTCTCATCAACAGAATATATTGGAGATTTAGTGTCTCCCTCAACCACATGAATTTGAGTTTTACTCTTTTGAAAGCACTTATTTGACGGATGATTTGTTTTACCACAGTTAACACAAGGATTCTTCTTGAAACAATCTTTCGTCTGATGATTGTTGCGCCCACAAATGGCACAAGATCTGGTTCTATTGAATGGTCGAGATGAAGCTACTATAGTAGCACATTTAGTGACTGCATATGCACTGGAAGTATCAGAAGAATTGGTGGGGGATACGGCATTCGAGACTGTATATGCACTGGGAATGATAGTAGAATTGGTACTAGGTACTTTGCATTCTTCTTCCTGCAATGAATTGATGATACCATCCAAGGAGGGTAGCGGATCTTTCTCTTTTAAAACAGTAACAATCTGATGAAATTTGTCAGTCAAACTTTTTAACAAAATGGCTATGAGATCTTATTCTGGTACTGAAGCTTCAACATAAACAAGTTGAGTTCTAATAATCTTCAGTCTATTGGCTAAAGTTGCAATGTTTTCATCTTCATGCATGTGGATGGAATATAATTCCATTTTTAAACTGATTTTTGAATACTTAGCTTTGGCACCAAAAAGCTTCTCTAACTCTATCCAGGCAGCACTTGAAGAATCAACATCGTCCAAATAATGAATAAAATTGTCTTCTAAGGAGGTTAGAATGATACCAAAAGCTTGTTCGTCTTTCCTTTGTAGCTCAGCAGATAATGCCCTTGTAACTGCAACGGATGTGCTGGATTCGTCGGCTGCGAGAGGCTTGACTACGTTCCATAAGTTTTTGCGCATCAAATAGCCTTTAACTTTGATCTGCCAATTATGGAAGCCCGATCCATTGAACTTGTCGACTTTTGATGCCATATTCAATATGCAAAGGATAGCAACATTTTGATATGTCGCAAACACGCCTTGCCAATTTAGCACTTGCAATTTGGAAATTCACCAATGCTTGATCTGCTAATCGATTGTTCGATTATTATGCTTGACGAGCACCGTGCTGCAGGGGCGAGGGTACCCAAGTGTGGGAATAGTGCCTTGCTTGAAATAGTAATTGGATGGCCACTTGATTAAAGTGTGAAACTGGATGAAAAATAACAAAAAACCCAAACTGTCATGGCGAGCTCTTTGCAGGCAACAACACCAATTACAGTTTGCTTCACAATAGGCTCAAGAGGCCGAATTGGCAGGAGGTACAGGGTTGAAAGTTGTCCTTCAGCCCAGAGCGACCATGTTGACGATGGGTTTGCACGGTTTTATGCAGGTCGAGATTCGGACTGGCCCCTCTGCAAGCGGTTGTACCCATGCTGTTCTTGTTGAGTGTTGCTTGTCGAGCACCTAGGCCCAGTAGGGCTCTGATACTAGTTGTTGTGAACTCGTGCTATGAAGCCATGATGGTGCAGAGAAGGACGAGAGAGAGAAAGAGAAGAAGTCGACACCAAGCCAACACGCTATATTAATTTTTATTAATGGAAGCCTTTACATAGCCTTTGGAAGGTGATGTCTACCTCACCTTTTTCCACATGCAAACTCAACTAACTAATGGTCTATACCTGCATGACTTGAGACTTGTTCTCACGGGCTGACTAAATAAGCTGACCAATAAGGGCTTGAACCCAACACCACGTGTCAAGAGGTGCTAAAGAAAGTTTCAAAGAGGCTAATTTAAGCACTTTGTGGAGTTGCCTATAGCACCACGTGTCGACACGTGATGCTACAGGGAGTTTGAAAGAGGCTAATTTAAGCACTTTGTGGATCTGCTTGTAGCACCATGTGTCAACACGCGGTGCTAAAGGAAGTTTCAAAGAGGCTAATTTAAGCGCTCTGTGGAGTTGCTTGTAGCACCACGTGTCGACACCTAGTGCTAAAGAAAGTTTCAAAGAGGCTAATTTAAGTGCGAAGTTTCAAAGAGGTTAATTTAAGCGCTTTGTGGATTTTCCTGTAGCACCATGTGTCGACACATGGTGCTACAGAAAGTTTGAAAGAGGTTAATTGAAGTACTTTGTGGAGCTGCATGTAGCACGACGTGTCCACATGTGGTGCTATAGGAATACCCATAGCGGATTTAAGCCCAAAGCTATAGGAATACCCAAAGCGGATTCATAAGGTCTAATTTAAGCACTTTATGGAGCTGCATGTAGCACCATGTGCCGTCATGTGGTGCTATAGGAAGCTTCAAAGAGACTAATTTAAGCACTTTGTAGAGTTGCCTATAGCACCACGTATCGGCACTTAGTGCTATAGGAAGTTTCAAAGGGGCTCATTTAAGCAATTTGTGGAGATTCTTGTAGCACCAATTGTTTGCGCATGGTGCTATAGCACCACATGTCATCACATGGTGATGTAGGAATCTTTAGGGGGACTAATTTGTGAGTGCATGATGCTTGCGTGCACGGTGCATAAAGGGGGAAGAGGAGAGATGACATGTGGAGTGGATGGGCGACCTCTCAAAAATGAAGTGAGAGTACTCCTTATTGCTTGTATATGTTCAATCAATAAGGTAAAACAATGGGCATCCAGATTTAGTGTTCGGCTCGGGGTAAGGCACCCACCTTTACCCTACCATAATAAAGCACCTGCAAAGCTTCATATAGCACCATGTGCCAACACACGGTACTACAAGCATCTCTAAAAAGGGTATAATTTTCTCTTCCAAGATATTTAGCCCTTTTGGACTAGAGAAAAATTGGGCAAAACAAACTTTTATGTAGTTCCATGTATCACCACGTGACAACACATGGTGGCAAGGGCTTAATTCTCTCTTTGCAAGGCCTTGATATTGGTTCTTAGACACTTGGGTCATTTTGGACAAGACAAGAACAAGGGAAAAAAGAAAAAAACATTTCACCCATCACAATATAGAGTGCAACATATAGCACAAATTGGGTCCTAACCATTGAGAAATTTACTCGGGTTTTAGGTCGCTCAAAAAATCTCGGTCGGGCTATGGTAAGACCTAGAATTGAGAAGCTTGCCCATGGCGTTAATAGTTGACCTTTAATGCCTAATGACAGTTAAACTAGCAACCCTAGACCTTTTGATTTGTTGACCTTTACAAGTATTTATGTGTTTGATTCTATTATATTTAATGTTTATTGCTCAACAAATTGTTTAATATTCTGCTACCAATCACTCTTTGTGCTTGTTCACTGCATATGATTTTTAATTATCCGTGCAATTATTGTGCCTTTATTGATTGATTTTGCATATTCGAGTGAAGCCAAAGAGTCGAGCTCCTGTAGAGGATTAGTACACCCTTTTGTCGTATTAAACTTCTTGATTGAGAGCACGTCCATTGGCCACTACTCTCGTCAAGATGTTTAACTACTACGAGACCCACCCGCATGGACCCACCACGTTCCTTCTTTTGAACACACCTTCCTAAATTTCAAGGTCGGAATTTACATCAGGAAGGGGGGCATGTTAATTCATCCTCGTTATTATTGTTGAGCTATATGCTAGGTTTGTTTGCTCCACACATGTATTCATGGTGATCGCCAATGATAGGCGCACACCACATTTAGTAGAGAGAACCAATGGTTTCCACTCCATCAAGAGTTTTCACACGAATGGTACCTTGCGGGGTGATTTTGCATACTCTATATGGTCCTTTTCCCGCATATTTCAACCTTTTCTTCTCGTTACGCACTCCATACATAAGAACTTTTTTTTCCAACCTTGATATCCTTGTTCTTTAAGTGACGATCAAACCATTTCTTTCGCCTATCCTTCTCCACAAGTGCATGTTGCACAACCAATTGCCTCTCTTCATCTAACCGCTCAAGGATATATAAATGCTCAACTAAAGGGTTACCATCCCAACCTTCATGTGAAGCTACTCGAAGACTAGGAATGACAAACTCCCAAGGTATAACTGCTTCTTGGCCTTATACCATCTTAAATGGTGTACAATTAATAGCCACTTTATAGGAAATATGACGATAAGCCCATAGAGCTGATGTTAGCTACAAATCCCAATCTGTGCGATGAGCCTCTACCGTCTTGGTCAAGATAGAAACTAAAGTCTTATTAGTACTCTCAGGTTTGTTATTTTCTTGTGGATAATAAGGTGTCAACTTATGGTGGGATATCAAGAAGCTTGTTGTGAGTTTGTTTAGCATCATTAGTAAAATGAGTGCCATTATCGCTCGCAATTTTAAAGGGTCAACCAAATCACGTAATAATGTTCTCAAAGAGAAACTTGGTGAATGACCTTGCATCAGCCTTGCGTGTCATCTTAGCTTCTGTCCACTTTGTCACATAGTCAATTGCAACAATAATATATCGGGATTGGGTGTTACGGGCTGCCGGACTAATTGGGCCTACAAAGTCTAAACTGCATTTTTCAAATGGTTGGTTCACTTTAATAGGATATAAGGACACTCTATCCTTCCGTTGTGTGGTCTTATAACATTGGCATTCATTACATTCCTTTGCAAAGAGTGATGCATCCTTGAATAAGGTGGGCCACCAATAGCCTGATTGCAACACCTTCTTAGTAGTTAGTTGTCCTAAAAAATGTCCTCCTACTATGCCCATGTGTGCTTCTTGCAGTATGTACAAATAATCATCCTCACGAGCACAACGTCTAAGAATATCGTCCTTCCCTAGCTTGTAGAGAGTACCTGCAATTAGAGAATAAGGTTCACATTCCTTTAGTAGCTTTTTGATCTATATCATTACGAAGCTCCTTGGGTGGAAAACCATTAACTAAAAAGTTTGCAATCTTCTTACTCCATTCAGGCATGGTCTCGACTAGGAATAGGTAAGTATCGGGCAATTCATCATCGATTCCAGTAGGCGCTTCACTATTAAGTATACAAGATAAATGATCAGCCATGACATGCCTTTTATCGGGTCTCACCAACGACAATAAAATCAAACTCAAGAAGAATTATTAACCATCATGTAATTCTTCCCGTGGAACATGGCTTGTTTACTAGATACAACAACGCTTGATGATCCACATAAAAAACAAACTTATTGGCAAGAAGTTGATAGAAAAATTTCTTTACTGCATAAATCATAGCTAAACCTTTCCACTCTGTAGTGGTGTAGTTCCTCTCAGCATCATTCAATTGGCGACTTGCAAAGCTAATGGGGTAGTCCATTTTATGCTCTCCTGGTTGAGCTAAAACACACCCAATAGCAAAGTTTGATACATCAATATGCACATGGAAAAATTACATTCCAATCAAGCACTCGAAGGATTGGAGCACCTGTCAGGGCCCTTTTTAATAATTCATAGGCATGGTCACACTCCTCGGTCCAATGAAACTTGATAAGAAGCTTGTACAATGGACGAGATATCTCAACAAAGTTTAAATAAAACGTCGATAATAACCAACATGCCCCATGAATCTTTGGAATCCCTTATAGTTTGTAGGTGGTCGTAAATTAGCAATGGCTTTAATTTTGCTTTCATCTGTCGAAATACCTTTCTTGGACACAATATACCCTAAAATGACTCCATGCTTGACCCAAACTTGGCATTTGAAAGGGTTCAATGAGATGCAATACAATTTGCACCTTTCAAACACTTTTTTTAAACATGATAAATGTTCTTTCCACAAAGAATAAACACAAAGGTCATCTAAAAAAGCTTTGCAAAACTCCCTTAAATATCCCCTAAAAGTAGTGTTAATCTTTGGAATGTAGCAGGGGCATTAGTTTGGCCAAAAGCCATAACATGAAATGCAAACACTCCGAATTCAGTTATAAAAGCGATTTTAGCTTGGTACTCTAGTGCAGTTGTGATTCGATTGTAACCAAAGTATCCATCCAAAAAGATATAATCTCCTTTCCTGCAACTCTCTCAAGCACATGTTCCCAATATGGCAAGAAGTAATGGTCCCTTCTAGTGGCAACATTAACCCTGCTTGAGATCCATGCACACTCTGAGTTTTCCGTTCTTTTTTGGCACAATAACTATTGGAGACACCCATTTTGAGTGCTCAATAGGGTATATAAATCCACATTTGATAAGCTTTTCAAGTTCTTCTTGAATAATCTTCACAAACTTAGGATTCCTTGGGTAGGGTCTTTGTTGGACTAGTTTAGCAGTGCCAATCATTGGAATTGTATGTTGCACTACGGAAGGTCCAACACCCTTCATGTCATGGTATGTCCAAGAAAATATATCCTCTGATTCCTTGAGGAGATCCTTAAGTATATATTCCTCAATCAGTGGTCTTGGGCAATGAAAATATGTTCGGAGTCCTCACGTGGGTCCGCTAACTCTATTTCTTTAACTATCGTCGAACCATCATAGACTCCATTACTTCTATTAGTAGGTGTTCTTTAGGCCTTTGTATACACAACCTTACGCTCATCTGTGGTGTAGGATTTGAAATGATCAGGTGCAGGGTGTAAGTCTGTGGGATCTTGTTGTGTTGTGGACTGTGATTTTGCTTCCACTTCCCGTAGTTGTTGAGATAACTCTTGGTTTTGGCATCTCCTTATAGTACGGCTCAACTTTGGATTCTTTGCAGCCTCTAATAGTGCAATATCATGTGGAGATGCACCACATGACGCTTTGAAGGTATTTATCCCAATTATCTACCAATTTCCGATGATCCATTCTACAATAGATTTCTTTTCATTTATCCTAGCACGTACATTGGCTCGATATTGTTGCCTCTTATATTTATTACTCCTCTTATCTAATTTTGGATTATGGCCAATCTCTAGTGCAGGGTCACTAGATGAATTGCTACTTGTGTCTTTTCCTTTCCATGATAGATTGTCATTCAGGGTACCATTGGGCATTGAATGGTTTGTCCCCACATTTGCACCAAGATTTAACTCAGATTCTTTGTCCTCAGAGTCAATTTCAATTGATGATTCCGACTCCAAATCGTGTGGGCTATAGTTTTTTGAGATGCCAATGGTTCCAATGTCAGTCAAGCTTTCATCTGGTAGGTCATCACAAGCTATATGCATTGCTCCTATCATATTTAAAGGTACGAGTTGTGGCACTTTGTCCCCCTCATGTGTTACCCAAGTCATCCCTCTATTTCCCCAAGTGTCTATGGTTGCCGCTAGGTGGACCTAGTCCAAGTTGTCAGACTCAACCAGGTAGAACATCCATAAAAGGGGAATCTTCTCCAACATCAGTGTCTTTTTACACGTGTAACAATATTGCAATGGGGCCGAGTGAATTTTGGTGTCAGATCGATTGTCAATTATAAATCTATTTCCTAGAGGATGTGCTCGACTAGTCACAAGATCAACTCGAATGACAGATTCTTGGAACTGTAAGTAGACATGGTTTTTAGACCAATCATTCACCAATTTTTCTTCCCTCATGAAAGGACGTCCTAATATCATCTCAGATGACATAGTGTGCTTGAAAAAATCCATAACAATGTAGGTGTGCCTTACCTTGTGTCTAAGAACCTTAATCTTGAGATCTTCTAGCATCCCAATAGGTTTAACGATGGTCCCATTGGCCATCTTTATCACTATGTTTGTAGTCCCAAGGTGAGTTCTCCCCATAGATTCCCAACAATTTTTAGTTACAATGCAAACCTCGGCGCTCCCATCAAGGACTCTCTTCACTCTTAATCCTTTGGTTGTGATTGGTAGGGTTGCATTGGATTCATCACTTTCAAAGTACTATCCCAACTTGTTAACAAATATTTCAAAACCAGAGTTCTCATCCAGGTTCGGTTGTGGATCTAAGGTTTCCTCCTCTATTGGCACTTCATTAGACCTATCTATCGGTGCAAATTGTGGTAACCCAACCTTCAGTTCTCCATTGAGGAAAGCTCTAAGAGCTAGGATTAGCTCAAGGTCTCCATATAGTTTAGACATGATGGTGGTTCTAGCTTTTGAAGCCATGAAATCCATCAATTTGGCAATATTTAACGAAACTTTTTGGGCTTGAGACCCTTGACATGGGGAAGATGGAATTGCCATTTCTTCAATAGGGTCAGGTAATCCCTCTGTAAACATTCTCTACAACTAGATGGGAGTACGCCCACTTCCCAATGACTTAACGTCACCTTCTCTTGGATGACACTAGGTATGGCTAGTGGTCTATGGTTTTTATGAGGTTGATTTTGTGTAGGAAACATTGTGTCTGTAATTTGGATCTTTGTAGGTATTGGTTCTAGCTCCCTTTGGGTCTCATCTACCAAACTCATTAATTGCTTGACTTCCTTGATCTCCTCTATAGGGTTTTTATAAGTTTTGATCTTCTTCCTATGTTCCATGGGTTGTGTCCATTGTGGCTCATCATGATCCTCCTTGTTTTTTCTTTTCTAATGGTCGTTTTAATCTCCATGGTCTCACCTGAATCAGAATCATTTTCAATGTCATTCATATACATGAGGTCATCACCAGTCCTTATGTTAGTCTTTGAACTGGGGTTTGGCTTCGTTACCTTTTGTGATCTCTTGCTTCGTGTTTTATTCTTCTTCTTGGATTGAGCGATTGAGGTCATGTCTCTTTGTTTAAGAATATAATTTTGGTTTTGGAGCATTGATCATGTGAATACATTTACTGGCTTTGTGATGGCACCTCAGTCATCTCAATTAAGTTCAATGGAATGATCCTTGGTGCATTTGGATTATTAGCACATTCCACATAGATTACACATGAGTATCGATATTGTAGATGTGCTCCCTTGATTGGTATGCACTAGTGTGGCATTCTTTTGTAGTCTAATAGGACACTCAGCTACACGATGTGGACCCCCACACTCGTAGCATTGAAGAGGTGGTCTCTTGGCATTGAGATTGATATTTTTGCCTCTTGCTACAAGAGCAGCTACTTGATACATAGGTTTGAATTGTCACCAGTAGTCCTCCATGTAGTATTGTGCTTAAAATACATCCATCCCATAGGCAATGGTAGGGTATATATCTTCCTCATAGCCTTCCAAACAAACACTAGATGGCTCGCAACCCATATAATTCACAGGGGTGACTCTTGGATGTGGGGGTTGTGGTCCTAGCACTGGAGGTGGTAGCGGTGTAGCTTGAGCAACATTTTGGGCTCTAAGAACCATGTGTTGCGATATTTGTTCAACAGGTGGGGCATGCATCAATGGAGGAACCCGAGGTGAACCCGTCCATGCCAAGGGTGGTCTATTCACCATCACATGTTTGAACATTATACAATCCTTAACTTGGTGACCGTACCTACCACATGCGTTGCAATTACCGTTAAATTTTACTCTAAATGTAGGGCATTCACTAGTGCTATGTGGAGCAAAGCAAACTGAGCACCATTGTTGTTCCCTTCTTGGATGCATATGATTGTTTATTATCTCTAATACTTTCTTGAATGGCCTTCGTGAGATCTGCTAAAGTCATCTCAGATATCTTTGGTTCTTTAACAATAGGATTTATGGTCATTGGCTCATGCCGTGATGCTTGCGAGCTAGTAGATTTAGGCTCAATAGACTCTCTTTATCCTTGAATCATTAAATTTTCCTCCAATTGGATTGAATTGGTGTGACTGCTTCCCAAGTGGTGATACATCTAAAGACTAGGCCATTGTAGATATCCTCATGTCGTAGTCCCCTAATGAATCTATTGAGAAATTGGTTATTATTGAGGCGCTCATTTGGATTACAACGAGAATTGAAATGCTTCAAGCGACTAATAAAGTCTCTCACAGACTCCCCTTCCTCTTGTTGGGTTTTCTGGAGATGAGATGCTACACCCAAAGCACCCCCTCACGTATGTACTCTTTCAAGAACAATCTCCTAAGAGTAAGGTAAATCATTTTCTCTTCCATCCTTAGGGTCCTATACCAATCTCCAACCTTCCCACTCAAAGTCAAACTTTAAGAATTTCTCTTATGTAGTTTGTTGTGTTCTCCTAGGGAATCACATATTTGTTCAAATACTTCGATATGATTTCTAGCATTCCCGTCCCACTTTATTTTTGTGTGAGCTTGGCCACTTGTATTGCCTTACTTCTAGGCTCTCTATCAGGTGTGTTACACACATTTTTAGCAATAGATCGATCGATAGCTTGAGAAAATGTTGCCAAGGCACCCAAGTGAGCAGGTATAGTGGGGACGGGTGCTCTTAGGATTGCATGTGGAATGGGGGTTGGCATCAGGTTAGGCATAAGACTGATCCTCGGGTCTGAAGCTGGGTACTAAGTTGTGCCATGTGGGGGCCCAAAGCTCATATGTGTGGCCCTAGGCATAGCAAACATAGGATATGACATGTTAATACTATTTTGGCTCCACTAGAATGAGTACTCCGATAGGGTGGTTGTGGAGTGTAGGATGCCGAAACAATCGGCGGTGTGGGAGCTACATGGGAATGAGTGCCCATAGTTACATATGATTGATGTACACTTTGTAAAGTGTGAGCTTTCTAAAGTGTCAGTCAAGGAGAGAAGAGTGGAATTATCCCACATGCTGTGGAGCAAGGCTGTAGAGCTACTTAAAGCTCATTTCATGAATGAATAAACACAACTCTATTTTGCACTACATGCTTGTCTATGGTGAGCATGTGCTAA
This sequence comes from Adiantum capillus-veneris, assembly GCF_014529385.1. Taxonomy (NCBI): domain Eukaryota; kingdom Viridiplantae; phylum Streptophyta; class Polypodiopsida; order Polypodiales; family Pteridaceae; genus Adiantum; species Adiantum capillus-veneris. The sequence goes on along the minus strand of NC_140942.1, from coordinate 131,409,194 downwards.
GCTAAGTCCATACTCAAGATTGTGTTTATGAGTCCAAGCTGATTCTATCTTGGAACCCAATTCACTTGAGTGATAATCTTGCTTACACACACACTCACACACTTGCACTATGTTTCTCTTTCATCCACCCTAGCTAGAGTGGTATCAGAGCTCGGGTATGGTAGCTAGGTTCGCTATTATGCTTTTGCATGTTTGTACAATTAGCATTCATTAATCATCATTAGCTAGATCCATTAGGTTTGCTCTTTTATTGCATAATGCATGCCTAATTAATATTCCATTTGCTAGCATGAGCATGTGCTTGAGCTAAAGAATCTTGCAAAAACTTATGTGTGTATGTGTGTGTGTGTGTGTGTGTGTGTGTGTGTGCGCATTCAATGCCCACTGTGTACTTGAGCTCCAACTAAGTCCAAGGAGGGCCCCACTTTGGTGGGAACCCATAAAAGGTTAAACAAAGGCCACCAAAAGGGGTGCTGCAAAACTTCAACTTGTGTATGTATATGTGTGTGTGTGCATTCAATGCCCACTGTGTACTTGAGCTCCAACTAAGTCCAAGGACGGCCCCACTTTGGTGGGAACCCATAAAAGGTTAAACAAAGGCCACCAAAAGGGGCACTCACACAGAAACACCCGCCCATGGGGCGGATTTGAAGGAGGCGGTAAACCTTTTTGCAAGAGAATTTCGGGTCCGATTGGACGAGGACCGACCAGTGAAACCCCCCCAACCTCGAGCGTCTGATGGTTGCCGCCCCGCTGGCTTAAAGCCTCACACCGATCGATCGCCTCTCTCTGTTCAGGGCCAAATGACGGGCTCCATAAGTGGTGAGCTGCATTGAATTCCTTTTTTGGGTCCACCCCTATGGGCCCCCCCTTCCCACGCCCCACTGTTGCCTGCCAAATTACCTAAACCTCGTTCCCATCAAGTGCTACCTTCCAAAGCACCTAAAGACTTGTTCCCATCAACCTAAGCAGTACAGGGGCATTCCTTCTCTTAGTAAGGTGTATCAAAACTTCAAGGGATCCAAAGAGAATTCAAAGAAAGAAAGAATCCTAAACACCTAATCCCATCGAGCTTCAGCAAAGCCAATCAAAATTGCTTCAGAGCCTTCAAAAGGGAGCCTTCCAAAAGGCATTCAAAGGTGGACCTCAAGATCTCATCAAAATTCAAAAGGACTTCTCCAAGCACAAATTTCAACCAAAAAAAAAACTTCAAAGAGCACTACCTATTGTGAAGAGGGGCTTCACTCTAGTGAAGAGGAGCTTCACAAAAGGGGATCTCTCTCTCTCTCTCTCTCTCTCTCTCTCTCTCTCTCTCTCTCTCTCTTGCAATGAACCCTAAAAATTTGCAACCAAGCTCAAAAATTTGCAAATAAGTTTTATATCATCTTCGAAGAGGAAATTATGTTCGTGTAAAGAGGTAGACACTGGCTAGGAGAATCTCCTAAGCTAAGACCCCTCTATTATAACAAATGGGGGACAAGGGAATAGAAAAAATTTCAACGGGGAAGGGTTTCACCTGGCAAACAAAATTAAGAGGATATATTATGAAAACATGTTTGTGGTCTGTCATCAGAACTCCCTTATAGCAACAAGCCAAACTCGATGGAGTGCACACTAGGGCATCTACACTCATAGCAAGTGCATAGAATTTGGCCAAAGATGAACAAGCGTTATGAATCATCATCACCTCCTTGCATGACAACTATGTGCATTTCATAGACGAATGTAAACATGCACACGAAGCCTGGCATGTCCTAGAAAGCAATTTTGGGGCCAGGGCCAAAATAAGTAAAGTTAGTCTCAAAAGACAACTTTACAAAATCATTATGGTTGAAGGGGAGGACATTGCTAGCCTAATAAATAGGCTTAAGAGCATTGTCACACAACTCACTTACATCCAGGTCGAAGTACCAAAAGACGACAAAGTGGCCGTACTATTAAGTGCACTTCCACCTTACTATGACCACTTAGTCACAATTCTTGAAGAAAAAGAACCGGCTCCACCTTTCCAAGATGTCATCAACTCAATCCATGCAGAAGAAAGAAAGAAGAAAGGTCCATTAACCTCATCAGGAGGGGCTTTTGTCACGACATCCTTAAGGGAAGATATTCACCATCAACATCATCAGCTGGAAGAAAGTGTTATGAATGTGGAAGAATGGGATACGTAACAAAAAACTGCTATACAAACAATCCTTGAAACAAATGTGGTAAGAAGGGACACCCTCCTTCTTGATGCTACTCAAATGGAGGTAGATAAAGCAGATTTTACATTTTGAAAAATGTTGGAAATACAGAAAGTACAAAAATTTAGCGTAAAATACAAAAAATTACAAGAAATGCAAAAATGCAAAAACAACAGATCTAACCATAACCTTGACCTTTCCCCAGCCAAACAACAGATATGCAAAAAGCATCAAATTTAAAAAAACTACAAAAAGAACAATAATCAATTGTATCGTAAGCTAAGCGCACAACACCTCCCCGAGAGAGGTGCCAAAAATGTCGTATCGTAGGGGACTTGTTGTGCACTACGCATGAGCCACTAAGTCTGCAAATACGCAACCCGTGTGCTGGAAAGATCAGGAATGCAACGGTGTGTCACTCACCTCTGTTTTTCTATCATTGCAAGAATCTTGTGCCACCGTGAAGAGGGAGCCTGCCATCGTCGATGCTCAATTGCCTCGCCGCTCCCGTAAAGTTGCTCGCTCACCCTCATTTGCACACACATGCTCTCAAACACTCACACACAACAAGAATCTATGATGCCAAGAAAGAGAACAAGAGAATGATACATTCAAGAATGAGATAAGAGTTAGGGTTACAAGCCCTTATGTGAGTTGTCCCAACCACACTTGGGCACGTACACTTGGTCGAAAATTAGTATGCTCTCTCTCTCTCTCTCTCTCTCTCTCTCTCTACTAAATGTGGCATGTGACTATCATTGACGATCACCCATGAATACATGTGTGGAGCCAACAAGCCCGGCCCATAGCTCAATAATAATAACAAGGATGACCAAAGTTAACAAGGAGAGAAGGATAACACAGACACTGGGTGCAATCTCCCCCCGTGCAAGGGTGAGCATTTTTCTCTTGTACGTATTTATTTATAGAATTCTTGAGTGCTCAAAATGGATACAACTTGTCATGTTGGAGATATTAATGACCATAGATTATAAAGAGCACTTAAATAATGAAATGTCCATAAATGTGATCCTTTTGCATAGCCCATAGCTCAGTCATGCTTTTATCTCCTGTCAGCTACAATAAGTAACTATATATCAATTTCCATTACATCCATCTCCCTTAGGAAAGAAACCATCCTTAGTTGTTAAGGTATCGGGAATATATTTTGGCGAGCATTTTTTGACAAATGCATTTTTGAAATCCGGCGAGAAGATTCCAGCAAAGATTCATTTTCTCTCTCAACCCTTCATAGTTGAGGATCCACTCCTTTTTCTCTCTCTCTCTCTCTCCTGATCCTCTAGAGAGAGTAATAGCAGATAGATAGATAGATAGATAGATAGATAGATAGAGAGAGAGAGAGAGAGAGAGAGAGAGAGAGATTTCAAAGTGCTTTAAATACATCCGACACAAAGCTATTTAAAAGACAAACATCCATTATTAATAGAAAATATTACATCTATATTGCTTCCAGTACTTAATGCAACACTTTCTATGGTCCGGCCACATTCATTTTTTGGAAGCCCTAGGGTTTGTAGAAGTGATGCCCTCTATAGGCAAGAGACGATTCACCATGCATCCTAGTTGCACCTTAAGTCTCCCCTCGTCCTCCTCTGTGATGATTCCAACTCTTTTCCAACAAGAGAATGCAAATTTTCACATCTCGTTAAAGCTCAGCAAAACGAGTGCATGTTGAGTTCTGTATGGCATTGATAAATAAGATACACCTCTACTGTTGGCTTGTGAGCCTCCCTAAACCATTTGGCTCCATATGTTTCCCTTCCATTGGGGATGGACTCTATGGCATCCCAATTAGACTTGATGTTATTCTCAAGATCGTTGGACATTTTAGCGAGATAGAGAAGCGCTCTAGGATCGTTGTTGATTGGTCACACAAAATACTACAGGCACTATAAATTTTATAGCATTTGGGAGTATCATTACTTTTTTTTACTAATGTGACACCCCAACAACCTCACACCCTATTGCACAATCTCTCTCTCTCTCTCTCTCATGTTGATTGAGCCCATGTAAAGAGGGATTTTTTTTGGGATGGATATGAAAATAGCATGAGGATGCTCTCTCTCTCTCTCTCTCTCTCTCTCTCTCTCTCTCTCTCTCTCTCTCTCTCTCTCTCTCTCTCTCTCTCTCTCTCTCTCTCCCGGAACAACATGGTACAGTACAACGCAGCAAAGCTGACACTGTTAGGGTTCGCAGCAGCAGCAAGAGCTGAGACAGGTGGGGTGCGCGTCAGAGAAGGCTGTTGTACATCACGAGCAGGAGCAGGCAAGAGGAGCAGCAGGGCAGCGCGAGCAGGAGTAGGCAGGAGCAGAAGGGCAGGCGAGCAGGAGCAGGCAGGAGCAGAAGGGCAGGCGAGTAGGAGCAGGGCGCACACAAAGCTCTCCCACTCTGATCGTACGCACACACGCTCTCTCTGCAAGCTCCTCTACACGTAGAAAGACTTTCTACGCGTAGAAAGTCCCGTCCTAGGTGCGCCCGGCACCCCCTTCATCTATGCGTAGAAAGTCAAATAGCTCCTACGTTAAAGTTTAAAGATTTTTAAGCTTTAAGATAAACTTTTAAGTTTGCCCTATTCTCAGCAAGGCTCATTTTTTGAAGGGTGACCCTAATCATTCATTTGAAGGGTATATTTTAACTATCCTTCATTAACCTATATTTAGACAAAAATGAGAAGGGCTACTCAAAGATTGTTCAATATTCTATCCTTCTTTCGAAGGGTAAAATATTTTTGCCCTTCCCTGAAGGATAAAAGTGCCTCCGAAGGGCGTCCAAGCGTTCAAAAATTAGGCCTGATTCTCAGTCCCTCACCCTAGTACCCTAGTACCCTACCCCATATTTGTGGCTCGGGTTCGATGGATCCGCCTACCGAAGGGGAATGGATAGCTACACCACCCCAAAAAAAACAATAGCTACATTTAAACATAGAAAATAGAGATACTGTACTATCACCAGGATCCTTACGAGTGGGGAAAACCTCCAGGATACATGATGAGCTAATGATGGAGAAGGTCCAGGTGATGCTCAAATCAGAGCTAAACTATATGAGGGATGACATCAGGAAGGAAATGCACGCGAGCGTTGAGAGCTACAGGAACTCCATGTATGGAGACATGATGAGAGAACTAAGGAGAGAGATCCGGGGGATACAGAATGAGGAGATTCAGATCTTGAAAACGAAATTACAAAACCTAATCAAGGCCGAAGTAAATGTAATAGAATGCGTTATGCAAAAGAAACTCGATGAGGCAGTAGCAAGTTTTGAAGCATGGAGAACAAATATGGAAAAGCACATGGGGGAAAAAGATGCAATAATCGAGGAGCTAAAAGGAGAACTTGCGGTTTGCAAATCTGCAACTAAGGAGAAGGGAGACGACCGACCCTCGGTGCTCAAGGAGCTCGAGGACATGAAGGATCAGATGAAAGCTCTACGGGAAGTAGATGAACAGAAATCGAAAATGGCATCTTCATGGGCGGAACGTCTTTTTAAGACACAAGAAAAGGCTGATGAAGCAGAGAAATGGATTGAGGACGCGAAGAAAGGGAAGGCCCAGATGCCCGAGACCACACCTACCTCCACCATTATTAATATGACCATTGAGGAAGAGTAGAAAAGGAAGAATCGGGCTCTGCATGTGCGGGTCATAGGAGTCAAAGACAAAGAGAATGTAGATGAAGAAGTGAAGGAACTGCTACAACGCATGGGCATCACAGAGCCTACTCACACAAGTGCATGGAGAGTGGGCAAGAAAGGAATCGATGAGAAGGGAAACGTAAAGGATAGGGCACTTATTCTCCGCTTCTCGAATATAGAAATAAGGAAAGAATTTCTAAAGAAGAGGTCAACTCTTAAGAAAACCGGTATTTTCCTGGGAGATGACCTTACATTGGCACAAGTGGCACACATGCAAGAGTTCATGCCAGAGATCAGGGCAGCAAGAGAAAAGGGGAAAATCGCCTTTTATAGAGGTGGGAAAGTAACGGTTCGAGACCTATGGGGCGACGCTCCGGATAGCGGCATGGAATTGTAATGGATCATATAGGCTAGATGTAGGTGCCTTTGAAGACAACTTTAGGGACAAAGACATAGTTTTCTACTTAGAGACACACCAGATACCGGGACAGCGTATGCCACATGTGAAGGGTTATTTGTGGGAAACAGCTGGTCGACCATACAAGAGATCTCTACGGGGTAGCCGGGGTTCAGGAGGAGTAGCAGTCTTATTTAAAGAGGAGCTGAAACCACTACTACAGATTATCAGGAAAGATGAGCAAGCAAGGTATATGTGGGTGAGAATGAGTGCCGAGACAGGTAGATTTCTATATATCGCTATATGCTACTTCCCTCCAACTACATTAGTCTACTCCGCACCTAAAGGACAGTCCCCTTTCTCCATATTGAATAATGACATATGGGAGTTCTCTAGAGATGGAGAAATCGTTCTCTTAGGAGACTTTAATGCCAGAACGGACAACTCTCAAGCAGTATTCTATGATACTTCTGAGGAAATGCTCAGAGAAGTGGATTTATCACATAGGGGGCTTACTAGAAACTCACAGGATAAAGAACAACTGAATATGGGAGACATCTCATGGAGATGTCAACTATACATGGTTTGGCCATACTTAATGGTCTAGAGAATTTCCCTTTATCTGGGGGACTCACATGCTTCCCACACAGGCATGGGGCCAGTATAGTGGATTATGTTATGACTTCACCAAGCTTTATTTCTAGTATCGAGGACTTTAAGGTGGGACCCAGACCGGTTGGGATTGCAGTGGATCATGCTCTCTTGACCTTATCAATCTCCTTCCAATACAATGCCTCTCAAATACAAAGGAATAAGACACACACAAGATATACTTTCACGCCAGAGACTGATTCGGTCTATGTGGAAAATATCTATAATAGGATGTGGGCAGCCAAGCCAGTATATATTGTAGAGGAGATTACTTCTCAGTTAACAGAGACACTACATGGAGCAGCACAAGAGGAATACCCACATACTCAACCTGATTAGAAGAGAGGATTTGGGAACATGCCTCAAAAAAGTTGGTATGACGAGGAATGCAGAGAGACGAGAACCCAGGTCCAGAAAGAGATTACATTGGGGATCATCACATATAAGCAGTCTCGGATTGCTCTTCGACGTATAGTACGTCGCAAGAAAAGGGCATTTTTAGCCAAACTGGAGAAGGATTTATATCAGCTCTTCTTGAGTCAAGACTCACATGAGGCCTGGCACTTATTTCACGAGCACTCACCACCTCCGATGATTACTTCTCCTGATATTTGGGGTCAATATGTAACATCATGATATATGGTATCTGGATAGCCTCCATAACCAGATCCGCCAGAGCCATTCCCTGCTACTTGTACTTTCTTTACTATGAAAATGGTGAAAAAAGTCATTGATAAGATGAAGACAAGAAGAGCATATGATCATGATGGTTTAGTAGCAGAACATCTGATCCATGCCAGGGATCTACTTTCAGAAGTACTTGCTCATCTGTTTAATCGGGTCATGTGTGAAGGATTACCTAAATCTTGGAAATGATCTACTATCGTACCTATTTTCAAGTCAGGGGATCCTATGATACCCGGGAACTACCGTACCATTATGCACACATTGACCGAACTGTACGCATCCATTCTTGAACAAAAATTGAGTAGATGAGCAGAGAATGAGGGCATAAGGGCAATAGGACAAGCTGGATTCAGGAGGGGTTATTGCACTTTAGATCATATTCTTACGCTCAGATCCATTATTGAGGAAGGAAGAGCAAGCGGGAGAAGGATGTATTGTTGCTTTGTGGATTTCTGGAAAGCTTTTGATACAGTACCAAGGGCCAGATTGATGCGGGAGGATGCAAGAGTTAGGGGTCCCCAAAGAGATTATTTGGGGGACCATGGCCTTATACTGGTCAGTAACTGGTTATGTACATACTCGAGAAGGGGATTCCAACATTGTTCATTCCACCGTTGGAGTAAAGCAGGGATGCCCACTGTCCCCTACTTATTTGGTATGTACATAGATGAGGTATCATATTACATTGATCGAGAGGGTGACAGAGGTGCTCAACGTGCAGGGTCATGGATCCCTTTGTTGTTGTATGCAGATGATATTGTATTGATAGCAGAATCACCAGATGGAATGCAGAGGCAACTAGATGCATTACATAAATTCGCGGAGGACAGTGGACTGTTGGTAAACTTGGGTAAAACCAAAGTTATGGTGTTTAACACCACACCGCAGTGGGTTAGGAGATCGGCACCTACGTTTGCATATGGCCAAGATACAGTAGAGTACACAGAGGCATACACATACCTTTGTGTGGTATTTGAAAGGCCGAAGTTTACTCTTAAGAAAGCAACGGATGCTAGATTATCCAGAGCCTCTGCGGCCTTGGAAGGGTTGGAGAGGATGTGTTCACAAGTGCAATTTCAGGAACCACGAACAAAACTTTGGCTCTTTGATACTATGGTGGCTTCAGCTATGCTTTATGGGGTTCATATTTGGGGACCATCTGTGGATCAGGATAATTGGAAGTCAATGGAGAGACCTTTGGTATCTATGATTTCCCGAATGATTAGAGCCAAGGTCTCCATACCACACGCGATTACCCGAGCAAAACTAGCTGCCCCTCCGATAGAAATTGAAGCTCTTACCAGATCATTGTCCTTTATACATGGTTTGTGGGATACAAATAAATGCCGATATACTAGACTGGCCCTCGAATCCTCTTGAAAATTAGCAATGAAAGGGGATACATCATGCTGGTATGCGCAACTGTCCTCGTGGTTTCAGAGACACGGGTTCAGTATGGAAAGATTACCCCCCTTCCAATACTCTCTTGAGGCTCCATCACTAGCAATTACATGAACGTAGATTAATAAAATCATCCGTCAGGATCTTATACCGTTGGATACTAAGAGGACATGGGTAGACCCTACACAAGAATTGGGCACGAAGATGGCCGACTACAAAGAAAACTTCCTACAGCTATCTGAAGATGGATTTGTGATTCGCCCGAGCTACATGGATACCCACCTGTCTCATGGTTTGAGATGTGCTATTGCTCAGATTCATACATCCTCACACCAGTTGGAAATTGAATTTGGCGGATTTAGGGGAATCTCACCTGAGAGCAGAATTTGCAAGTTATGCGGAATGGAGCTGGAGACAGAATTACACTACATATTCCATTGCACCGTATACTATGAGATACGTGGGCGTTTCCATTGACTATTTAAAGAAGGCTTTGGACCTCTAGATAGAGTCATGCAATACCAAGATCAAAGATGCTTAGTCTTGTACCTACTGGAACTACATCGGCACAGGGATCACTACAAGAGGCTATTCATATTAGCGACGCTCACACAGCGACGCTCAAAAAAAATTTTCCCGGCGTCGCTATGAGCGTCGCAAATTTACAAGCAAATTGTAAATTTGCGACGCTCATAGCGATGCCGGCTGGGCTAAAAAAATAACAGAGAGCGCCCAAAAACTCAGATCTCAGATTTGAGTTTTTCGGCGCCCTCAAGCAAGAGCAGGTAACGCTCTCCCTCTCTCTCTCTCTCTCTCTCTCTCTCTCTCTCTCTTTCTTCTCCACACACACACACACACACACACACACACACACACACACACACACGAGGAGAGGAAGGAGAGCCAGGTATGCTCCTTCCCTCTCCTCACTCTCATGTTCCCTTCCCCTCTTTCTCTCTCCCTCTCTCTCTCTCACACACACACACACACACACACACACACACATAGTGTTTTTGAGAGAGAGAGAGAGAGAGAGAGAGAGAGAGAGAGAGAGAAAGAGTACAAATATAAACAAAAATGCACACACACATACATAAAAAAAGAATGCACACACACATTGAGAGAGGAAAAGAGAGAGAGAGCATGCATAAACAAAAAACGCACACATTGAGAGAGGAAAAGAGAGAGAGAACATGCATAAACAAAAAACGCACACATTGAGAGAGGAAAAGAGAGAGAAAACATGCATAAACAAAAAAACGCACACACATTGAGAGAGAAAGAGAGAGAAACTAATTTAACGTCGTAGGAAACTAATTAAAATTAAAAGAACTAAAGATCTAGTCGACGAGGAGTTGAACTCAAGACCTATTATTCAAGAGGGAAATGGCATAACCAATCTATCATACTTGGCATGGGTGATAGAAAGGTTATACCATTTATCTCTTTTTATTGGCACACACATCCACACACGCGCACACACACAAGAAGAAGAGAGTTATAACGTCGTAGGAAACTATCCTAAAAGACGTTAAAGATTAGGTTAGATGTAGACTTACGTTAAATTAGATTTAGGTTTATTTAAGTTAAATTAGATTAGATTTAGGTTTATTTTTAGTTAGATTTACGTTTATTTACGCTAGATTTAGATTTATGTTATATTAGATTAGATTTAGGTCTCCATAGACTGCGATGCCTGCATGAAGCGGGTGAAGAAAGCCCTCAATGGAATATAGGGTATTGCTGCCTTCACTCATGGTGGGCTCCGTCGATCCAAAAGTACTGGTGAAATGTCTTCAGAAGATAGGGAAGAAGGTGGATCTTCAGGGCGGCAAGAGTCACTACATCCCCGACAATGACCATCTAGACAACCTCTAGTCATTCAACAACAACTTCAAAGTTAGTAACAAGAGCAAGAACGGTCCAAAGGGCCAATTGCTGTCGTCAGATGTGGATGGAGATGAGGCAGTGTCACCGCCGGAAGTTAACTCTCACATCTTTAGTGATGAGAATGCCAACTCTTGCCGAGTTATGTGAAAAATTAGTTTTAAGGTTCTTATAATCCCTGTTAGTTTAGTTCTTTGTTTTTAATATAACATAATTTACGTTAGATTTAGATTTATGTTATATTAGATTAGACTTAGGTTTATTTAGGTTTACCCACACACACACACACACACACACACACACACACACACAAGAAGAAGAGAGTTTTAACGTCGTAGGAAACTATCCCAAAAGACGTTAAAGATTAGGTTAGATGTAGACTTACGTTAAATTAGATTTAGGTTTATTTTTAGTTAGATTTACGTTTATTTAGATTTACACTTATTTACGTTAGATCGAGTCCACGCAAGAATTACTTACGGTTTAGGGTTTAGAGTTAGACGAACAATGAAAAGATCTACTGTGAAAAGATGTTAAGATGATGTGAAGTGCTACAGCTAGAGAAGAGGCAAATGGGTTTTGTCCACTACATGCAGTATCATGTAGATGTGGGTCTGTAGATTTCTTCTACCCACAAATACAGGTATTGACCAATAAAGACGAGATTATAACCCGGTGGTTCTGATCTCCGTGCACCTCTAGACCGAGGTGTGCGGGGATTGGACATGACTAGAGAATGTGTGTGTGTGTGTGTGTGTGTGTGTGTGTGAGAGAGAGAGAGAGAGAGAGAGAGAGAGAGAGAGAGATAAGACGAAGAATGCCAATAGAATATTAAATTTGTTGTCCAGGTTATAAGATTTTTATCCTCATTATGAGTAGTGACGAGGATGTGGGACCGTCCAACCGAAACACCTATCTCTCAACGAGGGTCTTATGTCCTTGTAATCAATGCAAGCATGCTGTACGACGGACAAGACATGTTTCTTTGCAGCACGTTCGCGAATTTGGCGAGTTGTATCCATCTATTATAGATCGAGTTGTTGCCAATTATAACTCGTCGGACTCTGACGCTGGCCAACAAACAGCAATCTTGCAACCCAATAGACGTGTTCGCAGGCGCTTTGGTCAAGCAGCATATGTGAGGCCACAAGATGTAGCCTCTGACAGCTCGGGGGATGATCATGCAGAGCACATTCCCAACGAGGCAATGTTTGAGCCCGAGATTGATGAAATGATCGAGACGATCATGGATTCAGAAAGGCTTATCTATGATGATATGAAAAGTGAAGCCGATACGCCATTGTATATGTTAGGAAATAAGACGTAGCTAAATAGATAATTGAGTAGATCACTTAATGGAGAGAGACAGATTTATATACACAAGATTATAGAGTAGAGAGAGAGAGAGAGAGAGAGAGAGAGAGAGAGAGAGAGAGAGAGTACACACGATATACGTGGTTCACTTAATGTGGGCTACGTCCACGGGAAAGCAGCCACTCAATGGCTTTAGTACTTCAAAACAAGAAGTAGTTTACAAAGGGATTATACCCTTAATGGAGCTCCCGCCTTGCTTCACTCTCACCACCTCACACTCACCTTGTTGCATCAACTTCACACTATGAAATGTGTGTAGAAATGGCCTCCTTTTATAGGCCAAAAGGGCTGCCCTCTCTTATGAGAGACAGCCATGTGTAGCCGCCCTTGTGCGAATAAGTCCAAATCGGACCCTCCAATCCGCCCACGTGTGGCCGCCCTTGAGAAGACAAGTCCGCTTTTGAATTCGGCCACCGGCCACCGGCCATTGACTTCCGACCACCGGCCACCGGCCATTGACTTCCGACCACCGGCCATCGGCCATTGACTACCGGCCACCGGCCAACCGACCGGTTGTTTTTCGACCACTTTTCGGCCGCCGTCCGGCCATAATATTCTGGCGAAAAAGAATATTCCGAGGCCTTTAAAGTTGCCCCTGATTCTTGTCCGTGAAAATTTTGGTTTCCGGTGAGTGATTTTCCTTCACGCACGATGGCTTCTCCTCATAATGGGGGCCTTACAAATGTGCGCTTTTACCACAGAAAATTACAAGGGTAAATCAGGCTCCATACTTAACAGTATAATGGAGCACGTATGTTTAGATTGAAAGCACTCCTAGTTCTTCTCAACATGCAGGCAAAGTTTGGATGGAGTGACACTAGCGTCACAACGCTTTTCAGGTGATCTATTACAATTAGTTTACTTTAATAAAACTCTAAATGTATAATGATCTGATAGATTTTCACACGATTGTATCGTATTTTTATGTTGTGTAGATTGCTTAAAGAGCACATACTACCAGCTGACAATGTGATGCCAGATTCCTGAGATGAAGCAAGAAAGATTTTGCGAAACTTGGGGATGGATTACAATTCTATCCACGCTTGTCCTAATGACTGCATTCTTTTCAGAGGGGAATACATAGACATGGAGAAGTGTCCGAAATGTGATTCCGAAAGATATCGAGTAGATCTCCACGGGACAAAAATTCCACAAAAGGTTTTGCGACATTTTCCTCTGCTTCCTCGCATCAAGCATTTCTTCGAATGTAAGTCCATGGTCGCCCTAGCATCATGGCATGAGGAGAATAAATCTTCGGATGGTGTGCTACGAATTCCTGCAGATTGCGCAGCCTGGAAACATATAGATGGAACATGGTTGGATTTTTCCAGGGAAGCTCGAAATTTGCGCTTAGGTGTGGCTATGGATGGCGTAAATCCATTTGGTCAAAGATCAACATCTTACAGTGTATGGCCCGTTGTCATCGTCAACTACAACATTCCCCCGTGGTTGACTACGAAGAAGGGGCACCTATGGCTAAGCTTGATTGTGCCAGGGCGATATAAAGTGGAGAATATGGATGTGTATCTTCATCCACTATTGGAAGAGCTACAACAATTGTGGATTGGCATAGAGGTGGTGGATATGAGCCGACACACAGGACGACGGAATGCTTTGATCAGAGGCATTCTAATGTGGACCATGCATGACTATCCCGGGCTAACAGAATCGTATGGAGCAATATTGGCCGCAAACAACGTCTGATGGATCGATAAAACTCCCTAAAGCACCATGGATTTTCACAGGAGCCCAAGAACGCAAAGTAAAAGAGACCATTCGATCTTTGTGGACCCCCACTGGCGTAATGCACTCGCTCCGAACGTGTTTTACTAAAGAAGGACAGCTTACCGGTTTGAAGTCACACGATTGGCATAAAATGTGTCAGGTACGTTCATAGTGGACTTTAATATCATTGCATAAAATGTGGACTTTAATATCATTGCTGCACATACTTTACAGTTTATTTTACCGGTTGCCATTGAGGGATGTTTGTCTCTCGACATCCGTAACACAATCTACAAACTTGCAAAGCTGGTGCAATGGATCTCACAAAAGGAGATCAACGTAGACTCCATATCATTCGCCAAACTAAATGCTGCGGAGCTTGTGTGCATGTTTGAGAAACATTTTCCTACTACCATGCTAACCATTCAGGTGCATCTTCTTGTTCACATAGTTGATGAGGTGGAAATAGCTGGCACAGTTCATTCCAGATGGATGTTCTTCTTAGAACGTTTCATGAAAACGCTTAAGGGATATGTGCGAGAGAACCTTGTGAGTATATATGGACGGTATTTTAGTTCATGTTAGTATGCATCAAGCCTAATGGAATCCACGGTTATAGGCGAGAAGGACTCTAGTTGGGTATTTTTGCCATAGAGTCTGACAACCATACTACAGGATGTTACAAATTCTAGTATCAAGGGCGGCAATTGAAATAAGTCGGTAAGCAAGTTCCACTTTACAATTTTGAACTAATCTGGTAGAAGTTTTTATCATGCCAACTCGACAAGCAAACATTGCTTTGGTCAAGCATACTTTAATAATTCGATAAAATATGATAGCTACCCTTCTTGAGCTGTCTCTTTCAGTATTGAGTAATCTATGTATTCTAAAAAATATGTATACTTCGGCAAGGCCAATTCTTTGTCAAATCTCGATAAGGTTGATTTTCTTTTGATTTGACCTTTGTGTATCAAAAGGAAATCTTGTTCGCTATGAGCACTCAAAATCCGTTTTGTATCATCTTTTTGATGGACTTCTGCAAAGCACTGCTTCACTTCAAGGCATACCTTATATAAACTTCCAAAGCTTGAAATATGATATTAGCATACGGACTTTGGGAAACTTGGCACAATGTCTATCTGATTTTCTCTTGGAGGTCGATATGACCCAAGCCACGATGGCTTGTTGGATACATCCAATAGCTCCAAGTTTCTCAATGTATAGCCAGCTTCAAGCAAAGAAAACCGCTCTTAGAGAGGCAACAAGGTTAGTAAATTTGAAGTTATACTTTTTCTTTTTGTAATTTAATCTATCATTTGTAAAATATTCCTCTATTGTGCAAAGCAAAGTGCTTTGCCAGCCTTCATGCAAAGCAAGGCTTCTATCATGTACCAATGTACTATTCATTGACTTCACATCACGGATAATGGTACAATATTTCTCACTAAGTGGATATAAGCTCATAGTTTGCAATTGGTAATGATGCATTGTGATGTATCCATGCTTGTGTAATTGTGCAAGGTACGTATAGCAATAGCTCACAAGGTTGAGACTGTCATTGAAACCAAGGACTTATCAATCTACTTTCCTGATATACATGCATGGCATGCGAATATGATGGAAGTATGTCCACTCCATCATTGTTTACACTTTCGCAATAACATCATCTACTCTGTCCAAGAAGATTTGAGACTGGTAGATGGACTTTCCATCGTTGTATAAATATACAACAATGAGCACTTTCCATCATTGGCTCTATGCACAAGGTGTAGCCGATTCCAACGACGGTTTCTATGGGTAGCAAATAGGCATGGCCTAGCTATCAAGTAATTGATTCATGGGAAGACATGAATAGATTAAGAGAGCCTCCTCTATCGAGAAATTTGTGGTCTTGCCAGGAAAGCACCGGGCTTTTGGCTGTGAGAGTTTGTGAGAGAACTCCAAAAACTATATGAACCATAGATGCCATGAAGGAGTTATACCATAGATGCCATGAAGTCTAGGGTTTGGAAGAAAGAGAAATCAAAGAAGTCCCACTCTTTCTCTCTTGCACTCACACACAAAGAAACAAAAGATAATATCAAATTAGCCAAAGATGAAAACATCAAGGCTATGGTCATATCGTATCATAGGTAATATGAAAGGGTTAATAAATGAGTTCATGGCGTTCAATCTTTGCCGACCAAATATGTTACAAATTGTTCTTTGGAATTGTAATTTTGTGCTTACCATAATATATATGTTTTGTCTAGTGATTCGGATTAATTGTATGTACAAATCCTCTTGGTTCATGTAGCAAGATAACTACACTTACTTCAAAAGAAAAGTTATAGTCTATAAGGGGTATATGATGGAATCCGGTGAAAGAAGTATTCCATTGAGCCTTTCTGGGCCAAAGAAAAATGCTATACGTGGTTGAAAGTGTATTTTACGGCTAATCCATATGTTAATTCTAATAGATCACATAGAGTGGAAGCATTAAAAATTCACATCATTTGGATTATTCATCTAGGATAGTATGGGAGAAATGTAGATATGAGAGAAGTGAAGAGTTGATAAGTTTCCCTCCCAAGCCCTATTCTTGCCCGTAGGCAATAAGGATACTGCAGTGAGAGATGTACTTGTAGCAAAGAGAAACTAGAATTTGTAGAGAGAATAAATTTCTAGAGTGAGAGAGATAGGTTTAGTTAGAGAGGGAGATGAAATTAGAGATATATGTTGGATTAGAGATGAAAAAGAAAACAACAAGCAATCAACAAAATATCAAAGTAGAGCATATCTTACTTGACAAACCCTTTGAAAGTTATCCACCATTTTTGATGGAGAGAGAAGAAGAGGAAAGACTTCAACTTTGATTGATGCACCAAGTTCAAGACCTTCTTTGATTAGACTTGATCTTCCAAGGATAGCTTACAAGAATGGCTAGTCTTCCTCTAGGAGAAAGTGTAGGCTTAGGCTTATGTTAATAGCTAAGTACAATTAGGGATCAATCCTCTCACCTCCTCATGAATTCATCTCATGAATGGCTTGAATGGTTTTCAAGGAATAAGAGGTCCCCTTTTATAGGTGAAGGAAACCCCCAAGGGTTTACACAAGAAGAGAAGAGCCAGTGTGAACAGAAACTGGAAAAGTTTGAAATGGGCTGCTCCTGCATGATGTGGGTAGACTGGGGTCTAGTATTTTGATCCTATCTCCTCAACCATAGCTCCAAATAAAAAATTAAAAGTATAGGCAGAATACTCAGCTCATAAGCTACAACTCCTATTATATATACTTTTTCCAATTCGGATTGAAACCTTGTGTTAAAAAATCATCAAAATAGGGTACAGTTTTGGCAATAAAAGTCTTCTTGTGGTCCCCTTAGCCTAGACTTTCATTTGATTCCAATGGACACCTTATGCGATATGAAAGCATGAAATTGCTCCTTGACAAAGTTTTGTAATCATGCTTGCAATAATGTAATAAAATAGGTGTATCTTTGAGAACCATGTAAGCTAGTGTCCCACTAGGATTTGATTGCTTCATAGTAGTTATTAAAAATAAATATAAGAAAAATATGAAAAATACATAGAGTATATATATATATTGAAAGTTACCTTAGATATAGGATCTAGCTAGGGTGTGAGATAATAATGAGATAGTAGAAAGAAACAACCAATACATTTTGCCCCTAGTTAAAGAGGCGGAGCTATTGACACTTTTCCCCATAGTACTTTTTGACGGTAAAGTAAGAATATGTTCCCCTTGAGATAGATAATAGGATGAATTAGAAAGCTTAATATTATATTTAGATATGCATATGTATATTATAGAAAATATACTTATGTATCTAAAAAGTCACAAGATATATATCTTGTAGCATTTGTTCCCACTATGTACGTTCCACAACACGACATCCACCCCCTCTAAACCTGCACATCCTCCGGTATGTGCCGCATTTGATCTTTGCAAGATCAATGCTCTTATAGATCTTCCATGATTTCATCTTCATTGATAGCTTCCAACGCTTCATCTTCACTTTGATCTTCATCTGTGTTTTGTTCTTCCTCCTCTTCAATATCTTCTTGATCACTGTCTCCTCTTCTCTAAAACATTTTGATCCCTATTTCTACAATGGAAATCTTTACTTCTATACCATCTAGTTCAGACAAGCTGTAAGTAGCATTTTCATGCACATGCTTTACAACATACAGTCCAAACCATCTTTTTGAGAACTTACGCATGACTGTGTGTTGGTTATCAAGGCTACTATCATACACTAAAACCCAATCACCTTTGTAAATTGCTTTGCTCCTGAGCCGATGTCGCTTATCAAAGTAGGCCTTGTTTTTTAGCCTTGTATTTTTGAGTCATTATTTTGCAGCCTCAATGTCTCTAGGTCTTCTCTCTAGTTGCCTTATACATAATACAAGGAGCTCTTCCCTGCTAAGCCCCTCTTGCCAAGGTAGTACATTCCATGTGGGAATTGTATCTTCAATCGGCATCATGGGTTTTTGACCATACATCAACTCCGCACGCATATAACCAGTCATTGAGCTATGTGTTTGACCATACATCAACTCCGCATGCATATAACCAGTTATTGAGCTATGTGTTGTACGATCAGTCCATAAAGCATATGGCAACTCTTCCTTAGCAAGACTTGACCAAAGCTTTGAGATAGGAGGATGCCCTCTTTCACTCTTTCCATTTCCTTCAGGGTTGTAAGCTATAGTAAGAGAAAGCTTGATTCATAATCTAGAAAAGAACTTCCTTGCTTCCTCAGCATATAGTTCACCTCTATCTGCAGTGATCTTTCCCACACAACCATAACGCCAAATCACCTCATCAAGAAGGAATTTGCATACAGCTTCTGTGGTTTTTGCTCTTAATGCTTGCCCTTCAACCTAGTTAGTTAGGTCCTCTCGTGCAAGAACTAAGTATCTCATCTGCCAGAGTCCTAAAGGCATTGTGGCTAGATCCACAACCCTTTTATAGTGCATGGCCAGTGGATATGTAGGGTGCAATCCATCACGATGTCAGACATTTGAATACATTTGACAAGTTACACACGACTCTACATTTGAATACATTACACACGACTCTACAAATTGAGATACATCTTTATACATACCCTTCCACCATTATTTCTCTTTCAACTTGGAGAAGGTTGCCCACACACCCCTGTGTCTAGCCCATAGACTCTCATGAAACTCTTGCATGAGATTTACTTGAGTCTCTTTTTTACATATAACCCTTTGTGGTGTAGCAACCTTTTGTTTGGGATGCTTCCACAAGTAACCATCCCTCAAAAAGTACCCGTATGCTTTCCTGCGTATCCTCGTGAATTCTTGTTCAGACCAATCATCCTGTTTTGTCATAGTACTCAAGTAGCTTCCAATAAGAAGTCAATCACCTTAATAAAGCTCTTTCAAGAAAAATTCAAGTGGATTAATCATGCAAACATTGTTACCTTTGATACGAGAGATAGAATAGAACTTTGTGCCTACATCATCTCCCTCGTCAATCATTTGTGACTCATCTTCATACCTTGCCCTTGATAGCATATTTGCCACTATATTGTATTCACCTGCAATGTGCTTAATCTCGGGATTTAAGGACTTAATGTAGGCAATCTACCGCAGCATAGCAATGTTTGGCATTGAGCAGCTTGTAATCATCCCAAGAAGTGGTAGACAATCTGTTTCTACAATCACACATGCACCAATTAGGTACTCTTTCCCATTTTTCAAGGATGTAACCATATCCCATAACTCTCTGTTTATCTGTGGGTAGTTTCTTTGGCGAGCACTTAGTAACTTTGCTCCAAATCTCACCACATACCTGTGTCCTTCTTTGTCATGTTGCCGGATTGCCCATCCAATCCCTGTAGGGCTCGTATCTACTGTCACAGTTATTGGCCTTTGATACTCATAGTCTACCTTTCTCAAAGTTGGTACCACACTGGAGCAACTCCTTTAGCTTTTTCATGGCTTTTACATGTACTTCTGTCCATTTAAACTTTTGATTCTTTCTAAGCAACTGATAAAGAGGATCAGCTACATGTGTATAATGTGGAATCCAAATAACATAAAAGACACACTCTCCCAAAAACCTTCTAACCTCAGTGATGCTAGTGCATGTTTCTTTCATTCTTTGGATGGCATCTACCTTTGTTGGACAAGGTTTCCTACCATATTGCCCGCACATGTGCCCCACAATGAGCACTTCATTGATACCAAACATAGACTTTTTCCCTGACAAAGTAAGATTCACTTCCTCCAACGTAGATATAATTTTATCACAATCATTTATATGATTTATTACAAACCTGTGATATCCCCTGAGATCTAAAGCTTCATCTTTGTCACTTTCTTCACATTCTTTGATAGGCAAATCATCAATGAAAGGTATTGTGATTTGAGGAATAAAGTCACGTAAGACCTTGTCCATCCCATTCATCATATGTGCAACCGAGTTGGTTGCTCCTTGCGGCAAGGTACACATTCTTACTAAACCCAAAGGTGTCCTCATGGTTGTCAAGTCTCTGCTTTTGATTGCAAGTTGAAATTGATCATACCCTGAATAGAGATCCCCCATCGAGTAGATTGCCCTCCCTGTAAACGCCTCTGCAAACTCATCCACAATTGGACCTGTACCTACATTTCTAATTATCACCTTGTTCACTGGCTGCATATCTTGGATGAAACGTAGAGCACCATTCTTCTTTGAAATTGTGAACCACCTATTTGAGTATGGAGCACAAGAAGGCTCCAAAATCCCCATTTTGATTTTTTCATTCAATAGCTCTATTAAATTGGGCAAATGAGCCTTTGGAGTCGGAATAGGCCGCAGATTCCAAGGCACATGAGGTATTGTAAAAATTACCATAGGAGCTACAATAGAAGGATCAACACATCCTATCTTATGTGGCTTAAATGCAAAAGCCTTACCATGCTTTGAAAGCATTCCTTTGAAGCACTTTGTCTCCTCCTATGTTAGAAACTCCTCTCAACCAAGACTCCTTTGTGAAGGTGTACCCAATCTTTTTAGGATTCCTCAAACTTGGTTGCAAAGAATCCTGCCATCCGTGATACCATAAGTGCCATCCATGTAATCATGTAAATCGTCTTCATCATTAGAGACACCAATGTTTACTAAGAAGGTCACTAGACACCTATTTAGTCATCTTGGTCAAGAGGGTAGTCTTGTGCAACCAGGGTGACATCCTCTACTAAGTATGGATTAGTTGTGGGCAAGAGATGTATCAACCATTCTAATTCCTCAAAATTCCTCTCACATGCTAGCGTACCTACCAAATCCCATTCACATGCAAGTGCCGGGTAGACTATGTGAAATACTTGTGCAAAGTAAAGAGGGTACCTCTCACCCAAGGCAAGAATGGATGACTCTAGCATACTAGCCATACCTATACACACAGATAGATGATGGTTAGAGTGCAAATTGTACAAGGGTCATGTCCTCGTGCATAATGTGTTTTTATGATTTTGTGTTATATATAGAACTCATAGGTTTCCCGATTTTTTTTTGATGGCTCTTGCTCTTTTACTTTCTTATTTTTGTTTTTTGTGAGTATAAGGCTTTATATATATATTCCCTAAGATGGGGAGATTGAGAGGTCACGGAGGAAGATTGAGAGGGAAGCAAGTGAATGATGGATGTCAGCAAACACTCCCCCTTTCCTTGGGTAGATCATACCTTTTGGAATGATGTCGTCACCTTTTGAAACCAATTGTTCCAAGTTGTTATGGGTGAAGTCTTTAACCAATAGTTTTCAACCACCCTATGCATTTTATCTAGTTGCAAGGGTGGTAAGGTACTCTCCCATGATTTTATTTGCAACGTTGTTGTAGATGGTGAACTTACAACGGGAGGTGCAAACTCTTCCTTGTTTGTCTAGATATGTACAATGGTAGGTGGAGGTTGTGTCAAAACTTCTTATTTTGTATAGGAACTACATGAAGAGCAAGAAGCTTCATTTTACTTCCCTCTTCCTGAGCTAGGTGGAACAAATTGTTCTTTCTTTGGTACCCAAACTAGCTCTGGAGCGGGTGTGTAGCATTCTATGATTTTTTTCTTTCCGCCATCGTCAAATTGTTTTGGAGCTACAGGATTGGGCTCACATGAGTCTGGGACATGTAAGAGCACAATTTACGTTTTGGCACCCAGATTTGATCATTTCCTTCATAGTAGCCTTGGCCTTCCAATAGTTTTTAAGGAATCCAATGCAATGTTTCTTTACATTTCTTGGGGCAAGTGGGATGTCTCTTACCAAGCTCTTGTCTTTTAGCACTAGCTATGGTTGCTAAAGATCCACTCATATGTTTTCTTTGCTATATTAGGATGGGTCTTGTGTGTCTCAAGCTTTTTTTCAACTATAACAGTTGAAGCTCTAGAGAGTTGGGCTATGGGGACATATGGTTCAACCTCTTGGACATGCAATGTTTTGGGTTTTATCTCCTTAAGAGGCAATATCTTAGGGACTGTGGATTGAGTGGCAGGGCTAAGAGTTGGCTTTTGCGTTGTGACACCCCCAGTCTCCCAATCAATAGTGCATTTTGTGGGTATCATCCACGTGCATACTAGGTTTATATTACCCTCCATAGCTCTAGTAGGCATGACCAAAAAGTCTTGAGCTACAACTCCATTGTCATAATTGACAGAAGTGTGTCAGATTCCAAAAATTGTAGTTTTTTTCTTGTTGAAACCCTTGACTTGGATAATACTCTCAGATAGAGGTGGCTTCCCTAATTGACACCAAACTCCATAGGATAATAGATTATACTTAGCACCCGTGTCCAACAAGGTGTTAAATAGCACTTTTCTATAGGTGCTATTTATCTCAATAGGGTATCGTAGAGGTGGCTCATATTCCAATGAATCATCATCAATGTCTTCAAAAAATGCTTTCGTGATTCCCAGATTAGCCTCTTGTTGCATCTAAGACGTTGTTGTCTTTCTCGAGCCTCAACTCTTGCTTGGATCTTTTTAAGCTCTGCTTGTCCTTTGACTGCTTTCTTTTGATGGATGGTTTATAACTCTTGGTTTTGTCGTCTTCGAGCAGCAATATGGTTTAGTTTTGGCTTTCCTGCAATCTCTAGTTGGGCGAGGTCAAGGGATTGTGAACTACCCCACATGAGATTTTGGAGGTGTTCACCCCAATTATCTACCAACTTTCGATGAGCATCATATGCCCCTATATAATTAAGCCATTTTGTGGTAGATTTATTTTCATTTATCTAGCACGCACATTTGCTTGATATCCTCACCTCTTATATCTCTTAATCTTCTCGTCTAATTTTTGATTACAGCCAATCTCTAGTGAAGAGTCACTAGATGAATCACTACTTGTGTCTTTTGCTCCCTTGGATAGATTGTCATCTAGGGCCCAGTGTGGCCCTGAATGGTTTGTCCCCACATTTGCACTAGGATTTAACTCAAGTTATTCGTCCTCAAAATCAATTTTAATTGATGATCTGAACCCAAATCGTGTGGGCTATAGTCTTGTGAGACGCTACTAGTTCCAATTTTAGTGAAACCTTCATCTTGTAGGTCATCGAAAGCTATATGCATTGCTTCTAGCATGTTTAAGGGTACGAGTGGTGGCATTTCATCCCCCTCAAGTGTTATGCAGGTCATCCCCCTATTTCTCCAAGTGTCTATGGTTGCTGCTAAGTGGACCCAATCCACATTGCCTGACTCAGTCATCCTAGGTAGTACATCCATATAATTAGAATCTTGCCCAAGATCAGTGTCCACCTTACGTGTGTAACAATACTACAATGGGGCTGAGTGAACTGTGGTGTCAGATCTATGATCAATTATAAACTTGTTTCCTAGAGAATGTGATCGACCAGTTACAAGATCCACTCGAATGACAAAATCTTGGAACTGCAAGTAGACATGGTCTTTAGACCAATCATGCACCATTTTTGCTTCCCTCATGAAAGGACATCCTAAGATCATCTCAGATGCCATAGTGTGCTTAGAGAAATCCATAACAATGAAGGTATTTCTTATTTTATGTCCAAAGACCTTGATCTTAAGATCTTCTAGCACCCCAATAGATTTAACAATAGACCCATTGGCCATCTTTACTACTATGGTTGTGGTCCCAAGGTGAGGTCTTCCCATAGTTTCCCAGAAATTTTTAGTCACAATGCTAACCCCAACACCACCATTAAGGATTCCCTTCATAGTTAATCCCTTGGTAGTGATTGGTATGATTGCATTGGATTCATCGCCCTCAAAGTATTGTCCCATCTTGTTAACAGGTATTTCTACAGCAGGGTTCTCATCTAGGTTGGGTTGTGGATCTAAGTGTTCCTTCTCTATTGGCATCTCCCTAGCTCCATACATCTGTGCAAATTGTGGTAGCCCAACCTTCAATTTTCCATTGAGGAAAGCTCAAAGAGCTAAGAATAGCCCAAGTCTCCATATAGTTTGGACATGATGGTGGTTCTAACTTCTAAAGCGATGAAATCTGTCAATTTGGCAATATTTAACGACACCTTTTGGGCTTCAATCCCTTGATGTGGGGAAGATGGAATATCCCTTTCTTTGATAGGATCAAGTAGTCCCTCTATAAACATTCTTTCCAACAAGAAGTGAGTACGACCACTTTCCCATGACTTTAAGTCACTTTCTTCTTGGATCACACTAGGTATGGCTAGGGGTCTATGGACTTTGTGAGGTTGTTGTTGCATAGGGAACAATGTGTCTGTAATCTGGATCTGCCTAGGTGCTGGTTCTAGATCCCTTTGGGTATCTTCTACCAAAATCCTTAATTGCTTGACTCACTTCATCTCCTCTATAGGGTTTGGATAAGTTCCTATCTTCTTCTTGGATGTTGGTCATTGTGGCTCATGACGATCTTCCTTGTTGGTTTCTTTCTTAGTGGTCATTTTCGTCTCCATGGTTTCACCTGAATCAAAATCCTCTTCAACGTCATTCATATATACGGGGTCATCACCAGTCCCTATGTTGGTCTTTGAACTGGGGTCTGACCTCGCTCCTTTTTGCGATCTCTTCCGTGTTTTCTTCTTCTTTTGAGATTGGGCAATTGATGCCGTGTCTCCTTCTTCAAGAATATAATTTTGTTTTTGGAGCATCAATCGTGTGAGTACGTTTATTGGTGCCACATGTGTACTTTGTGATGGCTCCTCGATAATCTCAATCAAGTTTAATGGCACAATCTTTGGTGCATTTGGATTATTCGGACATTGGGCAATCAAATGATCTATGCCACATCGATTACACATGAGTATCGGCATTGTAGACGTGCTCTCTTGATTGGTTTGCATTAGTGTGGCGTTCTTTTGTAGCCTAATCGGACACTCGGCCACACGATGTGGACCTCCACATTCGTAGCATTGAGGAGGTGGTCTCTTGGTAGTGAATTAATATTTTGGCCTCTTGTAGCAATAGCAGCTACTTGATAGACAATTTTTGACTTGTCCCCAATAGTCCTCCATGTAGTATTGTAGACTTTCTTCAAGTGCATCAATCCCATAGGCAATATTAGGGTCTATATCTTCCTCACAGCCTTCCAAACAAGCAATAGATGACTCACAACCCACTTGATTCACATAAGTGATTCTTGGATGTGGTGGTTGTTTGCGATCCTAGCATTGGAGGTGGTAAGGGCGTTGTTTGAACAAGATTTTGGGCCCTAGGGACCATGTGTTGTGACGTTTGTTCAAGAGGTGGGGCCAGTATCAATGCAAGCACTTGAGGTGTGTCTATCCATGATAAGGTTGGTCTATTGGCAATCGTGCGCTTAAATAATACGTAATCCTTAGCTTAATGACCATACCTCCCACAGGCATAGCAATTCCCATTGAATTTTACTCTAAAAGTAGGGAATTCACTGGTACTATGTGGACCATAGCATACTGAGCACCATTGTTGCTCCCTTATTGGATACATATGATTGTTTTGAGGAGCGCGATTGTCTCTAAGACTCTCTTGAATGGCCTTGGTGAGATCTGCTAAAGTCATCTTAGATATCTTTGTCTCCTTAGAAATAGGCTTTAGGGTCATTGGCCGATGCCCCGATGCTTGCGAGCTAGTAAATTTAGGCTCAACAGACACTCTTTCTACTAGAATGATTAAATTATCCTCCAATTGGATCGTATTGGTGATGACTGCTTCCCAAGCGGTGATACCTCTAGTGACGAGGCCATTGTAGATATCCTCATGTTGTAATCCCCTAATGAATCTATCAAGCAATTGATTATTATTGAAGTGCTCATTTCGATTACAACGGGAATTCAAATGCTTCAAGCGACTAATAAAGTCTCTCTCCTTCCTCTCGTTGGGGTTTCTGGAGTTGAGAGGCTACACCCCAAAGCACTCCCTCTCGTATGTATTCTTTTAAAAAAAATCTCCTAAGAGTAGGGTAAATCGTTTTTTCTTTCACCCTTAGGGTTCTATACCAATCCCCAGCCTTCTCACTTGTTAGGCTTAAAGCATTACTCTTATGCAGGTCATTGTGTTCTCCTAGAGAATCACATATTTGTTCAAACACTTCAATATGCTTTCTCACATCCCCGTCTCCACTAAATTTTTGTGTGAGCTTGGCTATTTGTACTGCCTTACTTTTAGGCTCTCTATCAAGCATGTTACATATATTCTCAGCAATAGATCGATTGATGCTTTGAGAAAATGCTGCCAAATCTCCTAAATAAGCAGGTATAGTGGCCACAGGTGCATGCACTCCTGAAACTACATGTGGGATGGGAGTTGGCCTTGGCCTTGGCATACGTGCGGCCCTCGGGTCCCATACCTCGTATGGTGGTGTACCACGTGGTGGTCCAAAGCTCATAGGTGTGGCCCTAGGCATAGCCGATGCCGATACGACGTGTTATTGCTAAATGGTATGACCCCAATTGAATAAGAGCTTGGATAATTCCATTGTGGAGTATGAGCCCTTGGCATAATTGGGGGTGTGGGAGCTACATGGGCATGAGGTGCGATAGGTACATAGGCTTGATGCACACCTGTAGGTATTGTTGGGGGCATTGTGCTACTAGGTAGCACAGTGCAGTGCAGTGCACTGTGCTACTAGGTAGCACTGTGCTACTAGGTAGCAGTGCAGTGCTAACAAATGAGGTCCAAGGTTTACTTTTTGTACTCATCACCGGAGTAGGTATCGTAGCCGTAGTGTCTCCAAGAGATAGTTGAGCTAGATTTGGAAAAGTAAAACTAATACTTGTGGGTTCAGGATGTACCGAAACTCCAAGCGACACAATATATGAAGGGTCCATTGGACTCACTGAAGGAGTTTCCATCGGTGATAGTGTCGGTTGTCTATCCTTGCCCATATCCAAGAATCTCATAAGGCATGTTGAAGGAATGTTAATCCCTCAGTTTTGCCTCTCCAATTGGATGATGCTATGGATGACATTGTAGACCATCTATTTCCGCTCCTCTAGACTTGTGGCGCTAGAAGTAGATTGTACAACTTCTAACCAACCTATATGGTATGTGTAACCCATGTACATGTCAGTCAAGGTTTTAGTTTGTAGGTCATATTCCCAATTTTTGTTGAGAAATAACCCTTCTATGCCCGGCGTACTAGAGGTTTCCATTGAGGTGGAAGCATTGTTGTTCCCCACAGTTTGACCCACATTGCCTACTAACTCTTGAGCATTCGATTTCTCGATTTCTATGCCTATTTTCCCAGGGGTCTTTCCCTTCATGGCTCGTCGCCTTTGTTCTAGGAAACTATCCATTTCCCTCTCCCTAGCCGCTTGCATATAGCGCTCAACTTCTTGCACCTCCGCAAGACTCCTACCATGGGGTAGTAGAACTTCGGGGGGTGATTGCTTTGCAAGGTCTTCCATGCAAGCAGGGGGCAGGATATTGACATGGACACTCTTGGGGAGTGTAGGCTCCCCCTGAGATACCAAAGGCAAATCGACCTCTCCCTCACCTTCGTTAACTTTACTAGCCACAGGTTCAGAGCGAGTAGCTCTACTAAAGGTTTCTATAAAGCGACTAAACACACTAGATCCAGGCTATGGGCCCCAGACAAGTACATTTTTGCTTACTTGCTAGAGGTTTGGTGTAGGATGCCTTTCCATAATATCGTTGTCAGATGAAGAGTCACTAGTCGCTATGTTTGGGTCTTGGGTTGTACTACCTTGGGTCCCCGCCGAGGGCCCGGAACCTAAGGTAGGTGGTGGGTATTGAGAACCCGGGTAATTCAAGTGCTTGCTAGTTGCTCGGCCTCTAGCACACAACCAGAGAAAAGATGCATGTGTCTTTGGCACCCTACAAGCTTGGCGAATACCCTCGAAAGTTCACCGCCTGATTTTTTGGGTGTTTTGCACCCCGTTTTCACTCGTTTTGTGATGTTTTCTTAATGTATTTTTACAATCGGTTTTTGGATTAGAGCGTGTGATAGCTCAAAACAAGCGTATTGCTCAAGGGGTTGTGGTGTGCTTTACAGCAGAGCATTCGGTTACTTGAAGCTCCGATGGTCCTCAAAAGGGTCGATTTTTAATTAGGGGTGAGACTAAAATAAGTAAGTCCAAAGGTTGATTGAGGCTTGAGCCTGGGCTTGGGCTTGGGCTTGGGGAATGTTCTCGATCTCGGACCTTTCTTTTAAATAAATAAATAACTAAATAAATATTTTACGGATAAAGTCAAGGCGGTCGTAAGTTTGAACAAAACTTCTTTATACAAGGCACATCTTCATATCATCTTATCCTTGGGCAACCCTACATTGTGGGAGTTTGAATGGAACCAAAGGTAATGCCATGATAAAAAGCAAAGATGGTAAACGTGTTGTTCAATTTCTCACAGTTTGTGTAAACCATGAAAGAAATTGTGACAACCTCAGAGATCATCCTCTACCAAAGGTGAGCAAAGAGTTTCATGGTCATAGGGAAATGATGGGTTTTGGCAAAGTACCATTGTAAAGCGGGATTGTAGTAGCACAAAAAGAAAAAGGGTCTCGCTTGATCCAAAAAGAGGTGAAACTCTCTCAACGGGCTCCTTGGTAACAAGGAATGGATCAGTATGTTTTAAAAACTTGAAGATTTAAAGAGATGTGAGAGGCAATATGTACATAATGTACAAATGCGCATGAAAGAGAATGGGTCGGTAGAGCCTGCTGAAAATGTTTTGGGTTTGTGTGAGCAAGTTTCAATTGTAGATACTAAGGGTGAGCTTGATGCTATAATGGAGTCTAGTTTGCATCTTGAAAATGAAGTTGTGGAAGTATGCTTGTTAACCACCGGAATCCACTTCCAGTAGTCATGGGCCGGGCTTGTTGGTCCAATAGGAAAATGGTAAGAGTGATCCGTGATGAGAGGTGCACTCTAACAGGAACATTTAAGGGTTAGTTGGCTAAGCATGGGCACCCAAGTGTGAATGGGAGATCCCATATAGAAGTCACCTAAACCTAAAAATCACTCATTCTCTCATTGGTGCAATTGAAGAGTGCTCTTGCTCCATCTCCATCTTCTTCTTCATCTCCTTGTGTGTGTGTATGCGTGAGAGAGAGAGAGAGAGGATTGCGATGGCAAGACGGTTGAGTGCGACACGACGGTAGCTCCCTCTTCTTTGCGGCAAGGAATCCTCCACGAAGGTGAGTGTAGGGTGGTGAGTGACACACCCTTGCTCTCTTGAGCTTGCTAGATTAATTTGGTTGTGTACTTGCAGCCATTTGTGGCTCGCACATAGTGTATGGCAAGTCCCTTGCTTTGACATGTGCGACATATGCGCACATTTTTGGCACAGTTTTTGGGGAGATGCCCTACACTAAGCTCGAATAGCACTCTATGCTACTTTCTGGTGCAATTTGAGATGTAGGAAAGGTAGAGAAAGAAGGTGTGTGGCTGTTGAGAAAGATTTGTGAACTTTGTTTTTGCTGCAGTGTACTGTTTTCTATCAATAAAACGTTGCAATGTACTATTTTCTATTGACAAGGTGTTAGATTTAAGGTATTAGATCTAAAATGTTAGATCTATAAGGTGCAATAAGTAGATTTGTTAGTTGATTAGTTGTTATAGTACTGTGTTAAATAGTATGTAACGATATCTCTGTTAGTTGCAAGTAGGTAGGTTAGGTGTGTGTGCGCGCGCGGTAACCTTTACACTTGGACATGCTGCATACAATTCACCCGATGAATTGTTTGCCACTTTGACCATCCAACCATGTTCTGTGTCCATTGGCCATTTACATTTGTTGTAAAGTGTAAGGTCCCTCCCTAAACCCTAGAGCCATTCGGAACTTTTTCAGCGTATAAAAATAATTTAGAAAAAAGCAAGACCGACAAAGAAGCCATGCGGACAACGAGACTTTACTACATAATGAAAAGATAAGGATATTTTAGATAAGAAATTACGTCATCGCTATATTTTTCCTTTCAGATTAAGATCATTTTATACTTCTTTGTCAAAAACCGCGTGGGAACTGATCTAGATCGAGAACTAGGAGAAAAAGGGACTAACTTAATTGAAAGGTAAAGTTAAGAGATAAGAACTAAGAAGAAAATTGGGGTCCAATAGCATTTGAGAAGAGAATTTAGCGTCCAATAGCATTTGAGAAGAGAATTTGGGGTCCAATAGCCTTTGAGAAGATAAATTGGGGTCCAATAGGAATTGAGAAGAGAAATTGGGGTCCAATAGGAATTGAGAAGAGAATTACACACACCTTTTTCCTATATAAGCACCCCCTCTCCTTTGTATTTTTAAACACATACATATTGCTAAGCTACTTGCATACTTGCCATGCTCAAGACTATGCTTAATAACTCAAGGTTTCCATTAAACCTTGCTCTTGCTCTCTCCCTCTCTTGAAGGCCAAACCCTCAACTCTCTTCCTCTCTTGAAGGTAAAAAAACCCTTGAGGGTTTTGTGAAGAAGCTCCTCTCTCCTTCCTCTTCACCATAAATCCCTTCCTTCCTCCTTGAACCTCACATCTCTTCAAGAAGGACTTCAACCCCACATCCCTCTTGCTTAGAGGAGGTAATCTTCATTCCTAGTAGGTTTAATTAAATGTGTTTTAATACTGGGAAGGTTTATGTGCATCATTTTAGTTTTAAGCTTTAATGGAAACCTTGTAATTAGGGTAAGTGATAAGAGTATCTATGCATCATAAAGCTAAGCTTCAAAGGTAGATTTGCATTCGTAAGCTAAGATTTAATGGTAACTTTTCTCTTAGATGTAAGCTTTAGCGATTACCTTGCATTTTTAGGTTTTAAGCTTTAATGGAAACCTTGCAATTAGGGTAAGTGATAAGAGTATCTATGCATCATAAAGCTAAGCTTCAAAGGTAGATTTGCATTCGTAAGCTAAGCCTTAATGGTAACTTTGCTCTTAGATGTAAGCTTTAGCGATTACCTTGCATTTTTAGGTTTTAAGCTTTAATGGAAACCTTGCAATTAAAGTAAGTGATAAGAGTATCTACGCATCATAATGTTAAGCTTCAAAGGTAGATTTGCACTCGTAAGCTAAGCTTTAATGGTAACTTTGCACTTAGATGCAAGTTTTAGTGATTACCTTGCATTTTTAGGTTTTAAGCTTTAATGGAAACCTTGCAATTAGGGTTAAGTGATAAGAGTATCTACGCATCATAAAGTTAAGCTTCACAGGTATATTTGCACTCGTAAGCTAAGCTTTAATGGTAACTTTGCACTTAAAAGTAAGCTTTAGTGATTACCTTGCATTTCTAGGTTTTAAGCTTTAATGGAAACCTTGCAATTAGGGTCAAGTGATAAGAGAATCTATGAATCATAAAGTTAAGCTCCAAAGGTAGATTTGCTCTCGTAAGCTAAGCATTAATGGTAACTTTGCACTTAGATGTAAGCTTTAGTGACTAGCTTGTATTTTAGTTTTAAGCTTTAATGGAAAGCTCGAAAACTGATAAATTATAGGATGACCTTCGAGCTTCCTAAAATGGAAATCTAGGTATCATAAGAAAAGAGTAGTTGTTTAAGCTCAGTAGAAGTAGTTCAATTTCTGGTATTGAAGAGTATTTCTAAAGATTTCAATTTCACGTTTTTTCGCAAATACGGGATGGCGGAGATAGGGGATAACTTCGCGGAATTGAGCTCTGTGTTGTTTAAACCGAAAACTCTACAAGCTTCCATGGAGATGCCTCATGGATGGCAAAGGATTGTAAAAACCTGGGAATCGACAAAATGGGGATTGAACTTAAAAAGTTGGCATTTCCGAAGAGACATCAACCATCACATGCCTATGGCAAAAACTCGTTTGTATTTTCTAAATAAACTTGGCTGGTAGATAATTAATGAAAGTAGGAAGTAAGGTTGATAAATGAATGAACCTGAAAATTACCAACTAGGAGTTAAAAAGGAATCTCGAGAGGTGATAGGGATAGCCCATTGCAAAACATAGATCTAACTAGGAGTTTTGAAGATTGTCTGGATGTGATCGGGAACCAATATGGATCTTCTTGGGGTCAATTTGATTGAAAGGCCGGCCCATTGAGAGGATTCTCTTGGGAAACTTGTCGGAGATTGGCCCTTTTCGGCTAGGGCAGTGTAACCGGAAAGTTGTTATACCTAGGTCATTCATGCCCGAGGGATAAGGGATGAATGGGTTTGTTTTATTTTTGCCCGGTCAGGTAAAGTACCCGCGGTATCTTATTGGAAATCGGCCATAATCCGGGTATGGCGTGATGCCAATGGTTGGATGAGAAGGTTATACTCAGGGAGGATGATGTGAATTTAATTAAGAAAATTTGTTCAACTTGGTTGCTTAAAAAGGAACTGGAAAGGTTAGGAATATAGGGGCTATCCTGTGCATCTGTCACCAGATGGTGCTATACCTCTCGAAATACAATGATTAGGAAGGAATGATTAAATTACTTGATGAGCCTTTCCCAAACACTTAATTCTGGGAATATTGTGAAGGTGTTGTCATTTTGATAGATGTAACCGATTATCTTGGCCTAAATGGGAAGGCAAGATGAATTGGGTTAAACTAAATGTGTTGCATGATTAGTAATAAAACTAGTTACAAGCTAATTATAGCAAATAAATGAAAGAAAATGAATTAAAAGTTCTTAAATAAAGATCTGGTGGGAACAACCAGATGAATTTCCCTGAACCAGGGTATGCAACAGATTGCATACTGCTTGTTGTTTGATGATGTCTGATAGACTGTTGTCTTCCTGATTTCGTAGTAGTTAAGTACTACCTCGAGAAGGGATTTTCATGAAATGGTTCGGTGGGTGGGCGGATCTGGAGGGTCAGATGGCCGGATGTTGATTTCAAAATTTTATGTTAAACGCTAGGATTACCTGGGATAAAAATAGGTAATCGGGGACGAGAGAGATCAGGTAGAATTGTAAGATCCCTCTTCTTAGGGGAAAGTGATAACTACCGTGCCTGCTTGTCAAGAAAAAGGGGTTATCACCATGAACCAAGGGAGAACAAGAAAGCAAGAGCAGATCCTCAAGTTAAAGATAAAGAGAATCAAGACTAAGGACCACGATTTTGGGTGCGGAAAGCTGTCGAGGACAGATTGATTATGAGAAGCGGATAGAATCATTGAATGATGGGATGTACCCCCTTGGGTTGGCAATCGAGATAGGCCGGAGTCCTGTCTGAGTGTCGGTCCCAAGTGGGAGGGATACCTACAGATAGATCTACATCATTCCCTGGAACGGTCTTGGAGAACTGAGGGAGCTGAGTAGGGTCGAGTCTGGGTATGGCCCTCACATTGGGTTGACGTTCGAGATAGACCGGAGTCCTATCTGAGTGTCGGTCCCAAGTGGGAGGGATACCTGCAGATAGATCTACATCACTCCCTGGAACAATCTTGAGGACTGAGGGAGGTGAGTAGGGTCGAGTCTGGGTATGGCCCTCACAAGTGGTATCAGAGTAGATTGTACCCCCTTGGGTTGGCATTCGAGATAGGCCGGAGTCCTATCTGAATGTCGGTCCCACGTGGGAGGGATACCTGCAGATAGATCTACGTCATTCCCTGGAACGGTCTGGAGGACTGAGGGAGCTGAGTAGGGTCGAGTCTGGGTATGGCCCTCACAAGTGGTATCAGAGCAGATTGTACCCCCTTGGGTTGGCATTTGAGATAGGCCGGAGTCCTGTCGGAATGTCGGTCCCAAGTGGGAGGGATACCTGCAGATAGATCTACGTCATTCCCTGGAATGGTCTGGAGGACTGAGGGAGGTGAGTAGGGTCGAGTCTGGGTATGGCCCTCACAAGTATAATCAGAGCCTAATTTTGAATCTTGGACCTTGGAATTTAGAATTTTCGATTTCAAATTAATGCATGAGAGAAAAACAACTCAGTCTAGCACCCAAATTTCAATAATATATTACAAAATAAAGTCTTGATGTTCCAATAAATTATTCAAAAAAAATTTAAGAGGCCTGGGGATCTGTCAAAAGAAATTCAACGGATTATCTATGAGAGGAGGGAAATTGCGATGCTAGAGCGAAGGCTCGCTATGCTGGAACATTTTGAGAAGCTCATAAATGAAAGATTTATGAAGGTTGGAATTTATCAGGATTGGAAAAGATTACATGGAATGGCAAGGATGGCATTTTTTTTTACATCAGTACAATGAAAATTGAGTACTTATCCACTGAATTGAATAAGTCTTCTTGAGCGCAAGAGTTGCGGATTTTCCAAGTTTTCTATTGTTAGGACTTCATGAGAATTCAAGATTACTGTAAATCGTACCACGATAATCTTCAGAGAGAAGGATGTTTTAGATCAAGTTAAGAATTGGATTGCCAAATTGCAAGTCATAAGAAAGAATCTTAAGAGTGCAAGTGATGACCAAGTGTTTCTTTTTAAGTCCGAACAAAAGAAATCCCTTAAATATGGGAAAGTGCAAGAGATAAGCTCACAAATTCTGCGGATGATTTAAAGACTTGAGAAGAATAAGAAAGCAAACTTATGAGTTAGCCAAGAACTTTAAAGTGGGAATCTTTACTCAAGACTATTGTAGACGAAAGACCATTTGCAGAAATTAAAAGTACACAGTAAAGAGAAGTCATTAAAAACTCATTAGCAATTGAAGAAGAGAGACTGACATTTGAAGAAAAGGAAATACTGATAATACTCAAGTTTTTTTCAAAAAGGGTTATTTCTTCAATTAAAGCCAAAAAGGATTACAAGGGAAGAGATAGTAAGATTACATGGAATCCCTACAAGAATCATCAGTGATCGGGATGCAAACTTTACTTCTAAGTTTTGGCAAGCCATGTTTCGATCTCTAGGTACCCAACTGAATCTCAGGTCAATATATCATCCAGAGACTGATGGTCAAACTGACCGAGTGAATCAAGTCATTGAAGATATGCTTCGAGCATACTGCAACCTATAGCCCCAGAAATGGATCAAGTTTCTTCCCCTAGTTGAGTTTGCTTATAACTCTTCTCACCATCACAGCCTGAGAATGTCACCCTTTAAAGCCTTGTAGGGTCAGGAATGTTTAGTCCCTCTTCGATTAGCTGACCCAGCTCTTCATGTTCTTGTCACTAAGTCTACCCTATAAGAGATAGATCATCAACTTCTAGTCATTAGAGACAACTTGAAGAGAGCTAGTGATAGGCAGAAGAGCTACGTTGATCTTCACCGCTCCGCTAGAAGCTTTAGCAAAGACAAACAAGTTTTCCTCAAAATCAAACCCAAACGCAACTCCTTAAAGCTAGGGAAATTCCATAAGCTTGCATTCAGATATTGTGGACCTTTTGGAACCAAATCATTACCTCCTTTTTGTCCAAACCCTTGATCATATTTTTTGTTGGTTCTTCAGAATAACTTATAATTATTCTTCAAGATATCGATGGCACTTTTTATGTGAATGTAATCAATCATTATATTTATGGAATTCAAGCATCTCTAGTCAGTCAATTCTTTTGAAGATTCAAATCGCCTATGGTGTTTTACAAGTCTAGTTGTCATGATACGTGAAATATCTGATTACCAAGTGAAAGATAAGACAGTAATCTATAGACAAAAGAGAAATAAGGATGGAGGAAATAAATTGGGTACACAAGGCAGGAAATATTGCAAGATTAATTGAAAGATCGGTATGAAATCCTTAACTGTCAAGAACATGATATAAGTTGGATGATATCAATAGAGAAATGAGTCAACGCTCAAAACAGAAAAAATTTAAAGTATAGGTAAGAATGGTAAGATTTTTACAAAGCGTATTAAGGCTAGATGGAGAGCAAAGTGAAAAAATGATCTTCAGACCTAACAAGAGAAACACAATCCGATCACACCAAAGGAAAAATACATTAGGAAAAATTTGGACTCACAAAGGGGCCCTTTAAGGAGTTTGACTTTACCTCTCTCTACCAAAACGGGCGCATGGATAAATTTTTTCAAACAAACTCCAAAGTTGGCAGAGGTTTGACAGTTAGAATGTCCTCTTCAAGCTCTATCTACTGATATATAGCACGCCATGAGATTCCTCATATTTTAGAAGATTCTTTTTTTGATTCACCTATGATGTGACAACTCTGTCAAAATCTAGGTGAATTAAAAAAAGAATCCTCTAAAATATGAAAAATCTCATGGAGTGCTATATATCAGTAGATAAAGCTTGAAGAGGACATTCTAACTGTCAAACCTCCGCCAACTTTGGAGCAAAAATTTATCCATACGCCCGTTTTGGTAGAGAGATAAAGTCAAACTCCTTAAAGGGCCCCTTTGTGAGTCCAAATTTTTTCTAATGCGTAGTTGAGTAAGACCACACTCAGTAATTAAAGTAACCCCGAGTCATTAAGACTTGTTTATGGTTAAGACTTTTGAGTCAGCGCAAAAAATGAAAGATAAGTGTATTATTCAAGGTCCATACCAGCTTCACTGTCCTTTAATCTAAATACCCTAAAGTTACTGACCATCTTCGATCATAATTTGACCAAAGATTGAGTCTGTCTACTCTCTAAAGCATGTCCCGAGCTGAGGACAGCTCTTTCTTTTTGTTGGGGAGTTTGTAAGGTCCCTCCCTAAACCCTAGAGCCATTCATAACTTTTTCAACCTAGAAAAAAGCAAGACCGACAAAGAAGCCATGCAGACAACGAGACTTTACTACAGAATGAAAAGACAAGGATATTTCAGATAAGAAATTACATCATCCCTATATTTTTCCTTTAAGATTAAGATTACTTTATACTTCTTTGTCAAAAGCCGCGTGGGAACTGATCTAGATCGAGAACTAAGAGAAAAAGAGATTAACTTAATTGAAAGGTAAAGTCAAGAGATAAGAACTAAGAAGAAAATTGGGGTCCAATAGCATTTGAGAAGAGAAATGGGGTCCAATAGCATTTGAGAAGAGAATTTGGGCCCAATAGCATTTGAGAAGAGAATTTGGGGTCCAATAACCTTTGAGAAGAGAACTTGGGGTCCAATAGGAATTGAGAAGAGAAATTGGGGTCCAATAGGAATTGAGAAGAGAATTACACACACCTTTTTCCTATATAAGCACCCCCTCTCCTTTGTATTTTTAAACACATACATATTGCTAAGCTACTTGCATACTTGCCATGCTCAAGACTATGCTTAAGTAAAGGTTTCCATTAAACCTTGCTCTTGCTCTCTCCCTCTCTTGAAGGCCAAACCCTCAACGCTCTTCCTCTCTTGAAGGTAAAAAAACCCTTGAGGGTTTTGTGAAGAAGCTCCTCTCTCCTTCCTCTTCACCATAAATCCCTTCCTTCCTCCTTGAACCTCACAACTCTTCAAGAAGGACTTCAACCCCACATCCCTCTTGCTTAGAGGAGGTAATCTTCATTTCTAGTAGGTTTAATTAAATGTGTTTTAATACTAGGAAGGTTTATGTGCATCATTTTAGTTTTAAGCTTTAATGGAAACCTTGCAATTAAGGTAAGTGATAAGAGTATCTATGCATCATAAATCTAAGCTTCAAAGGTAGATTTGCATTCGTAAGCTAAGCTTTAATGGTAACTTTGCTCTTAGATGTAAGCTTTAGCAATTACCTTGCATTTTTAGGTTTTAAGCTTTAATGGAAACCTTGCAATTAGGGTAAGTGATAAGAGTATCTATGCATCATAAAGCTAAGCTTCAAAGGTAGATTTGCATTCGTAAGCTAAGCTTTAATGGTAACTTTGCTCTTAGATGTAAGCTTTAGCGATTACCTTGCATTTTTAGGTTTTAAGCTTTAATGGAAACCTTGCAATTAGAGTAAGTGATAAGAGTATCTACGCATCATAACGTTAAGCTTCAAAGGTATATTTACACTCGTAAGCTAAGCTTTAATGGTAACTTTGCACTTAGATGCAATATTTAGGGATTACCTTGCATTTTTAGGTTTTAAGCTTTAATGGAAACCTTGCAATTAGGGTTAAGTGATAAGAGTATCTACGCATCATAAAGTTAAGCTTCACAGGTAGATTTGCACTCGTAAGCTAAGCTTTAATGATAACTTAGAAGTAAGCTTTAGTGATTACCTTGCATTTCTAGGTTTTAAGCTTTAATGGAAACCTTGCAATTAGGGTCAAGTGATAAGAGAATCTATGAATCATAAAGTTAAGCTCCAAAGGTATATTTGCTCTCTTAAGCTAAGCATTAATGGTAACTTTGCACTTAGGTGTAAGCTTTAGTGACTACCTTGTATTTTAGGTTTAAGCTTTAATGGAAAGCTCGAAAACTGATAAATTATAGGATGACCTTCTACCTTCCTAAAATGGAAAGCTAGGTATCATAAGAAAAGAGTAGTTGTTTAAGCTCAGTAGAAGTAGTTCAATTTCTGGTATTGAAGAGTATTTCTAAAGATTTCAATTTCACGTTTGTTCGCAAATACGGGATGGGCGAGATAGGGGATAACTTCGCGGAATTGAGCTCCGTGTTGTTTAAACCGAAAACTCTACAAGCTTCCATGGAGATGCCTCATGGATGGCAAAGGATTGTAAAAACCTGGGAATCGACAAAATGGGGATTGAACTTATGTTGGCATTTCCGAAGAGACATTAACCATCACATGCCTATGGCAAAAACTCGTTTGTA
The DNA here is from genome assembly GCF_014529385.1 of Adiantum capillus-veneris. NCBI lineage: Eukaryota > Viridiplantae > Streptophyta > Polypodiopsida > Polypodiales > Pteridaceae > Adiantum > Adiantum capillus-veneris. Next base: position 131,370,251 of record NC_140942.1, on the reverse strand, counting down.
GTTTCTAAATAAACTTGGCTGGTAGATAATTAATGAAAGTAGGAATTAAAGTTGATAAATGAATGAACCAGGAAATTACCAACTAGGAGTTAAAAAGGAATCTCGAGAGGTGATAGGGATAGCCCATTGCAAAACATAGATTTAACTAGGAGTTTTGAAGATTGTCTGGACGTGACCGGGAACCAAGATGGATCTTCTTGGGGTCAATTTGATTGAAAGGCCGGCCCATTGAGAGGATTCTCTTGGGGAACTTGTCGGAGATTGGCCCTTTTCGGCTAGGGCAGTGTAACCGGAAAGTTGTTATACCTAGGTCATTCATGCCCGAGGGATAAGGGATGAATGGGTTTGTTTTATTTTTGCCCGGCCGGGTGAAGTACCCGCGGTATCTTATTAGAAATCGGCCATAATCCGGGTATGGCCTGATGCTAATGGTTGGATGAGAAGGTTATACTCAGGGAGGGTGATGTGAATTTAATTAAGGAAATTTGTTCGACTTGGTTGCTTAAAAAGGAACTGGAAAGGTTAGGAATATAGGGGCTATCCTGTGTATCTGTCACCAGATGGTGCTATACCTCTCGAAATAAAATGCTTAGGAAGGAATGATTAAATTACTTGATGAGCCTTTCCCAAACACTTAATTCTGGGTATATTGTGAAGGTGTTGCCATTTTGATGGCTGTAACCGATTATCTTGGCCTGAATGGGGAGGCAAGATGAATTGGTTGAAACTAAATGTGTTGCATCATTAGTAATAAAACTAGTTACAAGCGAATTATAGCAAATAAAAGAAAGAAAATGAATTAAAAGTTTTTAAATAAAGATCTGGTGGAAACAACCAGATGAATTTCCCTGAACGAGGGTATGCAACAGATTGCATGCTGCTTGTTGTTTGATGATGTCTGATAGACTGTTGTCTTCCTGATTTCGTAGTAGTTAAGTACTACCTCGAGAAGGGATTTTCATGAAATGGTTCGGTGGGTGGGCGGATCTGGAGGGTCAGATGGCCGGATGTTGATTTCAAAATTTTATGTTAAACGCTAGGATTACCTGGGATAAAAAAATGTTATCGGGGACGAGAGAGACCAGGTAGAATTGTAAGATCCCTCTTCTTAGGGGAAAGTGATAACTACCGTGCCTGCTTGTCAAGAAAAAGGGGTTATCACCATGAACCAAGGGAGAACAAGAAAGCAAGAGCAGATCCTCAAGTTAAAGATAAAGAGAATCAAGACTAAGGACCACGATTTTGGGTGCGAAAAGCTGTCGAGGACAGATTGATTATGAGAAGCGGATAGAATCATTGAATGAATGGATGTACCCCCTTGGGTTGGCAATCGAGATAGGCCGGAGTCCTGTCTGAGTGTCGGTCGCAAGTGGGAGGGATACCTGCAGATAGATCTACATCATTCCCTAGAACGGTCTTGGAGGACTGAGGGAGCTAAGTAGGGTCGAGTCTGAGTATGGCCCTCACATTGGGTTGACGTTCGAGATAGACTGGAGTCCTATCTGAGTGTCGGTCCCAAGTGGGAGGGATACCTGCAGATAGATCTACGTCACTCCCTGGAACAATCTGGAGGCCTGAGGGAGGTGAGTAGGGTCGAGTCTGGGTATGGCCCTCACAAGTGGTATCAGAGTAGATTGTACCCCCTTGGGTTGGCATTCGAGATAGGCCGGAGTCCTGTCGAAATGTCGGTCCCAAGTGGGAGGGATACCTGCAGATAGATCTACGTCATTCCCTGGAATGGTCTGGAGGATTGAGGGAGGTGAGTAGGGTCGAGTTTGGGTATGGCCCTCACATAAAGACTTTTTGACATTATATTAATTTTAGAACCATGGTCAATTAAGTCAACAAATGGTCCTTCAAGATCATCTACCTTGATCAACGTCTCTGTAGTAGCCCGTGCCCAATGGCTTTTAGAATAGTGGCTCCTAGGAATACTTTGAGATTCTTCCCCATCATCAGCAAATTTCACTTGCGTGACATTCCAAGAAGACTGGCAGCATCCCACCATAGCTTTTTCACCTTCTTTACCACGCACTTGTACTCCTTGTGTCTTCATAGTATCACCTTTAGCTTGTGGGCGAATAGACTCTCCAAGTGTTTGCTTTTTTCTCTTGACGACGTCGATAATTTCTTCATGAAATTCACGCTTGGCTATGCCAAGCACCCCACCCAAAGTAAACTCAACCTTTCTATTCAAAATCCTCTCCTCTAGAACTTTATTCAAGTCTGTAGCAAGATCAATGTAAGATTGTAGTTTGTAAGCTGGTCCTTTTGTCTTACCTTTTGTTGGCTCCTTTTTCTTGTTGTAGATTCCTCCATGGTCACTTTATGCAAAGCTACTATTGATAGTGATTTAAATGGCGAGCTTGCAAACAAGCACAAGCAAGTTTGGGTACATTTTGATAAAATGGTCAAGCTTATGGGCCTTAACAACATAGCAAAAGAACAACGCCAATCATTTCAAGAAGCCTTGGCAAATGTTACCAAGGTCTTCACCCTTTCTTGGGGTGAAAATAACATCACATATTACACGGTAAGCCATGTTACGTGGTGAACTTATTACAAGGGATTGTTTTCATTAAATAATGTGGATTGTTTACTCGTATGAACAACATATCTTGTTTTCACATGGTGCATGTTTTATGCACAAATATGGTTCGCTTGAGATTTTTAGAACTCAAGGCATGGAGAAGTCCCATTATCGAGCAAGGGGGGTATACTTTAAAAATACTCGACATGGTGGTGGAATGGTGCAATCCAATTATTTGGAGGATATGTTTAGCTAATTTTTTCGCACAACATTTGCTTGTAAGCTCACAATGGAGCGTGCGCGACAATCCAAGATTGCTAGGGAAGTGCGAAAATGGACTCATCAAGAGCACAACAGCAAGTGGAAGATGTCGGAAAGCCCCGCCAAGCATGCTGCATGGCGCCAATGCAGAGTGCAACAATGGTCTAAATTGATTCTACACGAGTGACTACACGTGCATGCAGGGTCCAACTCTTGACATCTTTTATAGAAAAAGTTTGGTACATCTATTAAAAAAACAATAGTTTTCTTCCAAAATTAGTGTGAACACGGCACTTTTAAAATGGGCCCTTATAATTATTGCATGCTCTCATAAATCACTCATTTATTAAGCACAAGTGAGCTCTTACCATACCCAATGGCGTGCACCAAACAAATCGCAAAAGAGCATCCGCCTGCCAATAGAAACACCCTCCAAGGATGTGAGAAGCCGGCATGGCTTAAAGGCACAAGAAAATGGCCATGAACACTTGGCCGTTCCAGAAACTCTTCTAGTAGTGGGCATGGTAGTCGAGCCCAGGAGACGTCAAGGGCAGAAGAGACTTCACCTGCTCAAAAACAAACGCCTCGATGTAGAGTGAAGCAACGCGCCCAGCGCTGGCAAGAAGAGCAGGCCCAACAAGCACCAAAGTCTAATAGGGAGGACCCGCCACGCCACAATTTGCAAGCAGAACCATCTAGAGCTCGGGTGGTCCATACAAATACCGAGAGAGAGCCACCATGGTAGCGAGCTGATATACCAAGCACACACCGGGTGCCTGTTGGGGGGAAGACATTGCCTCGTGGCTAGGGAGCTCTCCCCATAGCACAAGATCGGGAGGCAAGGGAAGAGGATGACTTTGAAGAGGCTACGGATCAAGCCCCAAAGCATGTAAGCAATCACAAATCAAAGTTTTTCAAGAAGCCTAAATGCTTCCAACCATCAAATGTGCAAGTGTCCCCAAGATAACCTCAACAGCATCGAAAAATAGCAAGGGCATTTGCAAAAATCCGGCACTACCAGAAGACTACAGAGCTTTTAATTCGATGCATCCCCTTTGCTGGCACGGTCAAGGAGGTGCTTCAAAGCTATGGAAATCAGTATAGGATGCAAGAAATAGCACTAGAGTCTATTCAAGAAACTGCAGAGGCCCACATCATATCAGTGTTGGAAGATACCAACCTATGCGTCATACATGCAAAGAGAGTGACAATACAGCCAAAGGATATGCAGCTTGCATGCTGATTGTGATGGGACTTTGAGCATTAGCCAAAGTTACACGTCCTTTTTTGTATTGAGCACCCTTCTCTTTGTAATCACTGATTTTGCAATGACAAAATGATTATGAGTTGTCTAATGTCTTTGTCTACTGTCTCCATAGTCATTTGGCTTTTCGGACTATCCATCTGTTTGAAGGTTAGTGTTTCTGGACATGAAGAGGTACATCTAAATCAAATATCAATAGTTTTGGTAACCTAAGGGGAAAACAAGGCTAGAAAATGCAAAAAAAGGGTGGCCACAAGGGCGCATAGGTGAGCCATCCAACAGTTTTGGATGGTTCACCTACGCGTCCTTGTGGCCACCCTTTTTTTTGCATTCCCTAGATTTTTTGCCACTTAGGTTACCAAAACTGCTGATATATAGTGAAACCAGATGTTTATGCACCATGATACTAGATTTTTATACTGTTGAATGTGATTTGGTCTTTTGGTGCAGGGAACTAGAAAGTTGATTTGAAGGAAGGCATACGGTGCTTGGAAAGTTTATTCTCATGTTCATCTCACCTTTTCAAGGTTCTTGGGGGGCAGACAAGGCCAAAAAATGCAAAAAAAAGAGTGGCCACAGGGCGCGTAGGACTGCCATCCAAAAATGCTGAATGAGCCATTTGCGCGTCCTTGTGGCCACCCTATTTTTTGCATTTTCTGGCCTTGTCTGCCCCCCAAGGTACCAAAAAACATTTAGATTAAGTGAAAGCAAATCTTAATGCAACATGACAGTACAAATTCCACTTCTTTTTACTCAGATGTTTTTTGTATTGTCCTCGGAATTAAGGTAAGTTGAAAGCAGATATCACGTGCATCCCACTTCTACTGTGTTGTTACTTTAAGCAAATAAGACACAACTTATTGAAACACATCACCAATTTCAGCAACTTACAAGATTAAGGGATCACATTAAAAAGAATGTACAAGATAGAGAAACCGTTCAAAGTATATTTTATTACTTCTAAAAAGTTGATTTTACATCATACATTTGAGGAGCTCATAATTTTCTTGACCATATCTTCGTGCCTCTCTTGCACGTAAGGCAACTCCCCAGTGAGGAGGGATTGTGCTATCGCCTTAGGGTCAGTTGAGGCAAGAGAAGCATGTATCCCTATTTGGGCAAGTGCTAGGAACACAAGAGGGGCAGTCTGAGCAATGGTGCACAAACACAAAACCTTGCTCAGATCTTTCAACGACCACGTCATAAAATGGCCTTGGGGAGTGAATTCATTATGTACCATGGCAACATCACCAGGGGGAGTTGTCCTAGGTAATGTGCAAGGGAAGACTGAGGTCCAAGACTGAGGTCCAATGCCCATCCTCCGGCCACCCGTCCTTGATGCAAACTCATCAACCTCCGAGACGTCCTATCATAAACCAGTCAAGGTTAAGAAAAAAGAAAATGAAGGGTAAACCAAATAGCATAAAAAATAGGATAGAGTTTACCTCCTGCTCCTTGTCGTCCTCCTTCCTGCTTCCCTTTCCACCCAAGTCAATGCGCCCTTGCACCACACCTTTGAGCTTTGGATCATCAGAGGGGGGGTTATGCAATGGAGTAGGCATCCTAGCGGCCTCAACCTTGGCTTACGTGGCCTGGAATTTTTCCTCATCCACATGCAATTGCTCTGCTGCCAAGACCTCCACACAAACAAGTGCAATAGTGTCGATAACAGAGTCCCCAAGTGGCAAGAGCTTGCTTTCAAGGGCATCTGGCGCACTACCTAAGGGAAATTTGGTGTTGGTGCATAGCACGCTCAAGCATTTATCCATGCGTAGACCAAATGCTTTCTCTAAGTCATGCATAAACACATACTCCTCCCCATCCACTAACACTGAGGAGAAGTAGCTGATTTCTACCTTTGGGATACCCTCATCCGTTAATGGTAGTGGCACTGGAGTGTCACTAGGGCCAGCCACAATGATGGATCTCTCAACCACCTCCTTGAGCCCCCTGGGGTACTCAAGCCGAAGTGTCTGTCCTTCCACTGCAAGTTTCATGGGGTCAACCTCATGCTCCTTGGTGTCCTTGATAAAGGACCCAGCCTGAAGGTGTGGTAGACGAAGCTCCTCCAAATTAGGTTCTTCGCTCACCAGGGAGATGAATGTTGCCAGTCAATAAAGGTACTCCACCCCCAACTTGCGCTTCTTGAGCGCTGACACCCCTGGGGCTTGCTTGTCCAAGAAATGGTCGGTATCGGTGGAAATTTCTTGGAGCTATCTCAACGGCTTGGAGAATGGGCAATCACCTTTGTGTATGTAGCACAAAAGATTGCAAGGCACACAGATCCCTACATGTGGGGAAATAGATACGGAATATTTTATGATGTGCTCCTCCATGAACGTTGAAATCTCGGTGAATGCATCCATGTGAAGGGCAATTGTGGCATCAAGGTCAGGGAGATGAGTAAAGAAGGTGTGGAGGTCCAACTTTCCTTTTGTAATTGGTGTCCTCGAGGAAGAGGATAAAGCGTGACAAATGGGTGGATGTGGGTGCAAATGCAGAGGCTGTGGAGGCATCCATCTCTAGCCTAGGATGCAAACAGAGAGTGGAGGAGCTCAAGTGTTGCAAGGGTAAAAAATTTGAATGAGTTATGCAGCCCCCCTTTTATAATGGTCTTTTTTTTAAAAGAAGGCACTTTAGCGGGTTTTGAAAAAAGGCACTTTCACTAAAAAATGAACTTTCATCTCTATGTGAAAAATTATATTAAAAGTCATAATTTGCCTAAGCAAATCATGTTGATTACATCGGGCATTGTTTCCAAAATTGCTAGAGTTACAAAGCTATAAGAGTGATAGCATAGTTCCATCCATGCCCCAGTCCTCCTCGACCTTCAATTTGTCTTCCATTCTCTTCCCAATATGCGGACATTCAATTACAATAAGTAGCCAATGATCGCCAAACTATCATGTATTGAAAATGTGGTGGAAGGATTCTCACCTTGTGACCTTGCAAACGAAATTGCGCTTGTTGAAGGGTCTCAAAACCCATAATAGCCAAATTTTCTCGCACATTACTGAGAGTCCAATGTTTGTTCACTTGGACAGCCTCCAAAGCATCATTGGGCATCCTCGTTGCAATGTCAAAGCTTGCAATAGCGCCGTCTACACTCTGTAAGGGAGTCCACACTCCAAGCTTGCACATCCAATGATCATAGTGAAATTGTATGTACAAGGAGGTGCGGGATTTTAAATAGCGCATCCCAATACCTGAAGCTCTAACCTTACAACGGTACCTATCCCCATTGTGGATGTCCTCCACAAAACCCTAGTCCTCTTCTAAAAGCCTTCCTAATTCTTCATAATGCACATCTTTACATACAAGCATTGTGGTAGTCTCCACAAATCCAAACTCCTTAAAAATGTGCTCGAAACAATGAATAGGCAAACACCAACTCAAGCCCATAGACCTAGAAGCTTTAAAGTATTTCGAAGAGTTTTGCACATCTATTATCATCTTTTGCTTGAAATATGCTACTGACCATAAATATGGTTGTGGCCATTCCATACTTAATAAGGAAGATACTTTGATGGGTTCAAGCTTTGCAAACTCTTGTGTAGAAGTAGGCACAATAATAAGAGTGAGAATAGAAGAAAATCTTTCTTTGAACCAGTTTGGTTGGGCAAAGATGTGCGAAAATTGTTGCTCCAATATCCGCATGTATAGCATTGAATGTACCGGAGAGACTATGTAGTGGCTTCTCCTCCACCAATGTGGATGGAAATATGACTTTAAATGCATGGCAAATCTTAAGTATGAATCCACAAAAACATTACACTGTGATTTCACACCTAGATTTGTATTCTCAAAACATGTACTTACAATGTGTTGGAAATGGAGGTGGTTGTTGCAATAGCATGCTTGACATTGAGAAAACATGTTGCACAATGGCTACGGTCCCCTTGTCTTTCCAGTTCTTGAATCCAAGGAGCTTTCCTTTCCAATGATGATCCAAGTTTGCACGATTTTGCACACAGTGAGAGCCAATAGCAAATGGCTACATGTATACCCAAGCACCTTTGGTGAACTCTTGTGGCACCCACTCATCATCTATACCTCTTGTGTTATGGCATGTAAGTGCTATGACCTCATCCTTTGGTCGCCTTTGCGGAGTAGAGCTGGCCATGGTTGAACAAAGACAATTAGAAGGAGGAGCATGACCTTGCTTGTTGCTACAATGTAGGTTGGAGTAAGTAATAGAAGAAGGTGGATAACCCTTTCTTGGTGTGGCAATGGGAGGTGGTAGAGGAGGAGAGAGGAGCTTTCTTGCTGTAGCAATGGAGATGGTGTAGAGAGAAAGTGTTGGAGTAGAGGGTGAGTGTGATGGTTGTAACCGAAGAGGGGTTGGAAAAGGGGTTCTAGAGAGAGAAAATCACTTTTTGTATGAGGACTAGTTTTGGGGGGGCTTTGGATAGTAGAAAATGATGTTTCAAAAATTTTTGAAAAAAATTGTATTTTAGGGTTTTTTTGGTGCACGCTTTGACATTTTGAGGTCAAAAAATGCATTTTTGACCATAAAATAAGTTTAAGGAGGTTTTAAAACAATAAGATTTGAGTTTTGGAAATTTTGAAAATTTTGAAAATTTTGGGATTTTTTCTGAACCGGATCGAAAAGGAGGAAGTTGGACGTTCCATATGGACCCCCCCCCCCACCTTCTCACTATGTAAGAGGCCATTAAGAAGTGTAAGACTACTTTGTTCCCCTACTTTTTTGAGGGCATAGAGTGTGTCCACCACCCTCTTCTCATTGGCTTGCCTTTAATTAACCTTAATCCCAAAGGGCCCCTAGAGGGTTAATATTTTTCCTAATGACACACACACACAATTTTCTTTCTCAAATTTTAGGGTTGATGAATATCCTGTAGTAAGCATCATGCCTTTGTGTTCACAAAGTGGCTGCAAATCAATTGATAGATCCAGGCAAGAAATCACTATTCTCCAAACAAGTCAAGCATATATAGGAAGCGCAAGATATGAAGTAAAAGCAATGAGTTTTTTTGTAGAAATCATTATGTTGTTTTCATTGGATGCAAAGGGAATTCCTCTCTGTAGATGCAATCACCTATGCTTGCACTTGGAAGACATACAATCTTACATAACACATTGACATGGGGGAGAGAATCCACGACGAGATTGCTCGTCAAGGTAAGGCTTCTGAAAAAATTCACGGTAAGATTGCTAAACAGGGGTTGTTAGCAGAATATGTCATGCTTGGTATTGCTATAGTCAATATGCATACCAAATATAGTGCCATTACAAAGGAACAAAAAGTTCTTGATGAGAATTTTGTCTAAAATATGTTCTCTTGGAATGTGTTGATTGCAAGATATGACCAACATGGATTTTGCAAGTAAGCTCTATAATGTTCTAATTGGATGCAAAGGGGAGGCCTCTCTTATGGTGCAATCACCTATGCTTGCACCTTGAAGGAATGTGGCCTACAACCTTACCTAAGACAAGGTGAGAGAAATCACGATGAGGTTGAGTAAATGTTGTTCTTGGAGATGCTTTGGTCGATATGTATGCCAATTGCTACTCTCACAAAAGCACAAGAGGTTCTTGATGAGCACCCTCTTTGGGATGTGGTCTCTTGGAGTGTGCTCCATCAAACACATCGTAAGATGTATCACCTATGCTCGGGTTTTGGAAGAAAGTGTTCTTTTGCACAGTGGTATGTGGCCAACCCTAGTCACTATGACATTATTAGCCCCAGGGGCATCTTGATAGAATAGACCATGTTGGGCATGTTTTGATTGACTTGTATCTTTTGAGAGTATTTCTTGGAATGTATTGACTACAAGGTATACTCATATGAACAAGCCAAGAGGGGTAACAACAAAATAAATAACGAACATTCAACCTAAAAAATATTGCATTGGTTATTGCAACAATCGACAATTGAATGTCGGGATAGAAGGGTATGTAAATGTCTCGAATTCTTTACACATTATTGACAACACAATGAAAATTTACATTGTCGTGGAAATGACACGTTCCCACGTATTGTAATAATTGGGGAGAACTATGAAATCTTTCCCTTACAAGGAAACTTTCATGTTTTCTTTTTTCCCTTCAAACATAAAAAAGAGAACAATATATAATAATAATACTGCAAATGATTTAGAACCACATTTTCTTTTTTGGCAAAACTCACAATTGATGAGTGATTGTATTAAACACATCATAATATTACAGAACCAACCTCAAGCTCGGATCAAGACTTGAGGTGCAAAAGTTTACAAGCTGGATGTTTACCATCTCGTAGTGAGGCCTTTCACCACCAAATGTGAACAAAATTTATAGGCTTTACTTACGGTCTGTTGACAACAAGGCATGAGTAGTCCTAGACCAATCTTCCAAATTTTACTTGCACCCAAGCGTCCATATTAGCACTTTGTTTTCTTGTATAATCTCTACAAATCCTGCCACCTTAGGATCTCCTTCAAACACCGGGTGGTTCCTTGTATGCCATACAATATAGGAAGAAGAAGTACCTGACATTTTGAGTGCTAATGAGGAGGGTAGGATTTCCCAACTTCTTACCTCCAAGGAATAAATTAGTCTTGAAAAAACCAATTTTCCATGTCCTTTGTACTCACTTGCTTATTTTCCCTGCGAGGCCTCTAATAGCCGAGCATTCCATGAATAGATGGGCGAGATGCTCACTAGCTAATCTACACCCCAATAATTGATTTGGCCCAATCCCTCTCTCCTATATCTTCACCCCTGTCCAAAGAGCACCCCACATTACCTTCCATAGAAATACCTTCATGTATTGCGGCGACTTTGGCTTCCAAATGTTCTCCGTCACTTGCTCCCACCATTCCTCAACCATTGTTTTTTCCATATCTTGTTAAGGGGGCTAGATCAATTCTTCTTGTGCATCATTGTATGATATATGCCTTTTGAATGGGGTTTCCATAAGATACTGCTTCCGGGGCGTCTCTAGGCATTCCATTCAAACACTGATTCACAGATTGGCATCACTACACTGTCAAGCTCTTTCATCAATTTGTTGACTAGCATTACCTCCAAGCCATTAAGTTGGAACTGGGCTACCAAAAGGTCAATGGTTTTCCATCTCTTGCTGTCACCATCCAGAAAGTTCCCAAGTCGATTCAGACCCTTATTATTCAGTTTCATGGTTGTTTCTATCCAATAGGGACTTTTGTGGTGGATCTACAACTTTAGAGATCCAGGGGGACTGGCGCAAAATGGAGTTCTTAAAGTATCTGGTTTCTTCCCCCACTCTAAGACTTCCACTGTTGTGTTGCATTTCCTTACCAATTTGCTTGAGATGCCCCTCAGACTTAGGGTAGACCATGTCGGGGCTAATAGTTTGTCATGAACCTCTACCCCTTTCCACTTACCACCTTTCGAATGAAGTTCAGCTGCTTCTATCATATCTTTGATCATGAAAACCCAAGCTTGATCCTATTTAGCCAATGAGACAAAAAAATTTGTGCAACAGCCTTTTGCATGGGCCACACGGTTGAGAATTCAGAGGCCTCGTTGATCTATTGACCGAGCGACCGACTCCCAACTGGCCCATTGCCATGGCCTGGAGGATTTCGTCTTGTTTTTCCATAAAAATCTTTTTACTGGTTTTAAGAATTCTTTCCAGTGACACTTAGCCATCTTGAGAAGTGGGCTAGTGAAGGCAATATAAGGGAGTTGTTACCATATACATGTGGTAGTGATGTGTGTGAACACACTAGGACCGCCGGGGCATTTTTTCCCTCTTTAGGAGGTTTTTTCCCCCGTGCATTGTATATACACCCATCACTCTAGGCTATCTATCTTTCCATTGCACACTAAGTAACACACTCTCTATTGTGTGCCTTGAGCTTCCTTCGTCTTCTCCAAGCTGTGTGTGTTTCTCTGCAACCCTAATTCCAACAATTGGTATCAGAGCAGGTCACGTCCTCCCGGGCTTAGTCGCCAGCTGCTCCAGCACACGCCTGCTCACTTTCTCCAATTTCAGTGAGCTTTGCCAGCTGCTCCAGCACACGTCTGCTTAGAATTTTGATTTGGGCTCATTTCGGCCTTCGTTTCCACTACAGGCAGTACTGCACAGGTTATTTCGTCATTTTGTGCAAATTTTCTGTCAGTGCCGTTTTCTGCATAACAGGTGCCTTATAGTCTTCTACGGTTTGTGCTATATAGCACAGGTTGTTCCCGCTCCATTTCTCCTATTTTCGGGCAGTTTTCACATCAGGTGCAGCATTTACCATGGCTGACAACAACAACACAGATGTGTTCAAGATGTTTGCTGTTGAGGACAGGTTGGATGGGGACAACTACCCTATGTGGGCTTATATGATGCAACATGTTCTTGTGTCAAAAGGTGTCTGGAACATTGTGTAGGACATTGATGTACGTCCTGGTTCTGAGGATGTAGGCGATGTTGAGGATGTTGCAGGTCTTGCTGCAAGGATTGCAGCTGTTAGAGTTGTTTTGCCTACGGCAGAACAAGCTCGTTGGGATGTTAAGGATGCGCAGGCTCATGCATTGATTGCGTTGTCTGTGAAGCGCACCATTATTCCTCACATCCGTTCAGCAAAATCTGCAAAACAGGCTTGGGATATTCTAGCAGGTCTTTATGCAAGCCGCAATGAGGCTAAAATTGCTTTGCTGCGTAAAGAGATGGAGTCGAAGATTATGCATGAGGAAGATGATATGGACACTTTCCTTGCTAGTGTCAAGGATATCAATGAGCAGACTGTTCCCTTGTGCAGACTGTTCTTGATGCCTTACCAGATTCCTACTAGACTTTTGCTAGTACTTGGAGACTGATGACCCAAGGAAATCTTGAAGTTGTCAAGTTTGATGCATTATGCACATTGCTGTTGCAAGAGTCACTTTCTAGAAAAAACAGGACTAGGCAGCGTGCAGTTGAACAGGCTTTTATTGCTTCTCAAATAAAGGGTGGTAACAGTAATGCAGCCACTTCTTATGGTTCTGCTGCGAGTGGCAAAAGTTCTGTTCCTAATGCTTCTGGTGGCAGCACTTCGTCTGGCAATTCTGGTGATAAGGGCAAAAAGAAGATGCGTTGCCATTATTGTAAAGCCAATGATCACTTGATCAAGTCGTGTCCTAAGTTGAAGGCCAAAGAGGCTAAGAAGAAAGAGGGTGGTTCCACTGCAAATGCTGGTTCCACTACAAATGCAGCCATTGTTGAGTCTTCTGTAAAAGGAGACTGTGATGCTGATGTTGATGCAGAATGGGCTTTTAGCGTAGAGTGCACTTACAATCCTGCTGTCCATGATGCATGCTTGTCAGTTGCTGCAGATTCACATGTGTGGTATTTCGACAGTGGTGCTACAAAGCACATTACCTCACATCGTGAATTGTTTACCTCTCTCGAGTCTGTCCCTCATGGGAATTCAGTCACGTGTGCCAACAACGCCTCTTATCCAGTTCAGGGAGTTGGAAAGATTGTGCTCACTGCTGCTAATGGCAGTTCCTTCACACTTGTTGATGCACTTTATGTACTTGGGATCAAGAAGAATCTCTTGTCTCTATCCGCACTTGCTAGACTTGGACTTGTAGTCAAATTTGTGGATGACAGATGTACAGTTCATGATCTCAGTTTTGGTGATGAAATTGTTGCATCTGGGCTTTTGTGCCGTGGGCTGTATATGAAATTGTTGCATCTGGGCTTTTGTGCCGTGGGCTGTATAAGCTCACTTTGTATGACAAGTGTGGACAAAATTTTGCAAATGCTGTTGCAGATTCAAGGGCTATTTCAGATGCAAAACTTTGGCATGCACGTTTTGGTCATCTGAATTTTGCCAGTTTGCTGCGTTTGCAGAAATCTGATATGGTTGCTTCTTTGCTGCCTCTTGAAGCACCTGTCAAACATGTTTGTGAAGGCTGTATTCTGCGTAAAATGAAGCGTTCTAAGTTTCCAAAGGATGGTTCAGTTAGGGCCACATGCAGGTTGCAGCTTGTGCATAGTGATGTTTGTGGGCCCATGCAAACTCCGTCCTTGGGCAATTACCTGCACTTCGTGACTTTCATTGATGATTACTCCAGGCATGCATGGGTATTTCCGCTTAAAGCGAAGTCCGAAGTTTTTATGTGCTTCAAACAATTTTTGGCTATGGCTGAAAATGTCTCAAAATGTACTATGGGCACCCTCCGTTCCGATCGAGGGGGGGAGTATATGTCTCATGAATTTAATGCATTTATGGCTAGTCGTGGGATAAAACACCAATGTACAGTGCCTTATACACCATAGCAAAATGGTGTTGCTGAGAGGAAAAACAGGTCACTAACGGAAATGGCACAATGTATGGTCAAAAGTCAAGCTTTGCCGCATTCTTTTTAGCTTGAGGCCATCATGTGTGCCACTTATGTACTTAACAGGAGTCCTACGAAAGCTTTGCAGTCTATTACTCCATATGAAGCATGGCATGATAGAAAGACTTCTATTGAGCACATGCATGTTTTTGGCTGTTTGGCATATGCTTTGGTGCCACAAGTGCAGCGCAGAAAATTGGATGATAAGGCTGTCAAATGTATTTTTGTTGGTTATAGTGCTGAAAGCAAAGGTTACAGGTTGTATCATCCACAAACAACACGTATTCTGGTTTCACAGGATGTAGTGTTTGTGGAAGATTCTGTTCAGCCCTTGCTGTCATGTACTAGAGACAGTAATGTAAGCTCACAGGACATTTATGACACTTTGTTGCCTCTTTTCAGTGGTGGAAATATGAATGTAAGTTCCAATGAGGCAAATGTACAGCCTATGGGGGTTTCTGAAAATGTTTTAGAATAGCCTATTACTGATGCAGATGTACATGATGTACTTGATGAGGAAAGGGCTGAAAATGAGCAGGCTAGAGGTATGCCAAAATGGCTGGTGCACACTTTGCGTGACAGTAAATTGGATGCACCTTTGTCTAGTCGTACTCGTTCAGGCTCTCACCATGCATCTTATGCATCAGATTGTTATGCTTTGGTTGTGTCTAGTTTACATGATGTTGAGGAGCCTCTGTCTTTTGATGAAGCACAGAATTCAGAAAATTGGATGGCTGGCATGCAATCAGAATATGATGCACTTATAGAGAATGACACATGGACTTTATGTGATTTGCCTCCTGGAAAAAAGGCCATTGGTACGAAGTGGGTTTACAAGTTGAAACGCAAGCCGGATGGTGAGATCGATCGCCATAAGGCTCGACTTGTTGCAAAGGGTTATGCACAGCAAAAAGACATAGATTATGAAGAGACTTTTGCTCCCACTTGTCGTATGACTACTCTGCGTTTTCTATGTGCATTGGCAGCTCATTTTGGTTGGGATGTACATCAATCAGACATTGTTACTGCTTTCTTGAATGGTGACATATTTGAGGAAGTTTATGTAACACAGCCTCGCGGTTTTGTCATAAAAGGACAAGAGGACAAAGTGTGCAGATGTAAGAAGGCTTTGTATGGGTTGAAGCAATCTCCTCGTGCTTGGTATGAGAAAGCTGACACTCATTTGGTTAAACAAAGCTTTCGTAATAGTCCAACAGAAAGCACATTGTATGTAAAGCGTGAGGATGATGTATTTCTCACTGTGGTTCTTTATGTTGATGATTTGCTGATCACTGGACCAAATGAGAGACATATTGCTGAATTTAAGGCTGATTTGAATGCTACTTTCAAGATGAAAGATTTGGGGTTGTTGCATCATTACTTGGGTATACAGTTTAAGCAGTGTGATGGTGGTATTGCCTTGTGTCAGAAAAGTTACATAGAGACATTGCTATGTAAGTTTGGGCTTGAGGATTGCAAATCTATTGCCACTCCCATGGAAACAGGTTTGAAGTTGAGTCTACATGATGCTGGCGATCCTGCTTATGTCACTCTTTACCAAATTGCTGTTGGCTACCTCATTTATGTATGCAACACGAGGCCAGATATTCAGTTTGCAGTCTCGCAGGTCAGCAGATTTATGCATAGCCCAGGGTCTAAGCATTGGCAGGCTGTCAAGAGGATTTTCCGCTACCTTAGTGGCACTTTACATCTTGGCTTGTTTTATCCCAAGGGGGGATCATTGCCGCCAGACTTACATGCTTTTTCGGACTCAGATTGGGCTGGTTGTTTTGACACGCGAGTGTCCACAAGTGGTTTTTGTTTCATGCTTGGCAGTTCATGTATATCATGGTTGAGCAAGAAGCAACCTACTGTGGACACTTCGAGTTGTGAGGCTAAGTACAGGGCAGTCTTCACAGCTACGGTTGAGTGTGTATGGCTCAGACGCCTTATGGCTTATTTGGGTGTTGGACAGGACACTGCCAACACTATCTACACTGACAGTCAGAGCGCATTGGCAGTTGCGAGGAACCCAGTTTTTCATGCTCGCACAAAGCACATTGAGGTGCATTACCACTATGTCAGGGAGAGGCTCTCAGCAAGAGAGATCAGCTTGGCTTATGTGCCAACACAGGACAACCTTGCAGATCTTTTCACAAAGGCTTGTCTCGTGAGAAGCTTGAAGCTTTCCACAAAGCTTTGGGCTTACTCCCCTTTGTGGACTGATCCTGTCCTCAGGGCATGGCACTTCCCTTTACTCATGTGCCAGCTCTCGTTCACCGCATCACTCCAGGGGGGATTTGTTACCATATACATGTGGTAGTGATGTGTGTGAACACACTAGGACCGTCGGGGCATTTTTTCCCTCTTGAGGAGGTTTTTTCCCCCGTGCATTGTATATACGCCCATCACTCTAGGGCTATCTATCTTTCCATTGCACACTAAGTAACACACTCTCTATTGTGTGCCTTGAGCTTCCTTCGTCTTCTCCAAGCTGTGTGTGTTTCTCTGCAACCCTAATTCCAACAGGAGTATTAATGCATAACACTTTAATCTGGCTTGGGAATGGGAGAAGAGTCCCACCTACTCATTTTTGTTCTGATTTGTTTTAGGACCCATTGAAATCTTTTTTTGTGAGTTACTTCCGTCCCCAAGGGGGTCCCTAGATGTCTAAAAATATTCCCTTTTGAGACAATCTCCCCCAACCAATCAGAGGGGTCAAAGGAGTCATTTTTTGATAGAGAGATCAACCTTGACTTATCTATATTACACTATGATCCCAAAGCCACTGAGAACATTTGCACCATCTCCAGAGCTTTCCTGACAGCTCGGGGACACGCCTTCAAGAAGAGGAGAGAATCATCTGCAAATATTTTTTCTAATAGTTGGTTATTCCTTGGTAAAGCTAGGCCTTGCAGCTCCCCTCCCTTAACACTATCTTTGAGCATCATGAGTAAAGGATGTGATCCTATGGAGAAAAGTAGGGGGTGAGAGGGCATCCCTCCTTAATAGACCGTTTGACCTCAAAGGAGCCCACTATTCTATCGCTAAATAGGAGCTCTAACTAGCTACAAGCCCCCACATATAAGGCGACATAGGCCTCGGGGGGTGCATTATGCAATCATGTTAATGTATAAGGTGAGTTTGATAGGAGGGGGTTTTTAATGCAAAAATTTTAAGCAATTTAACAAAGATACATTAAAATATGGGCTTTTCATATTCAGTTTTGAAAAAAAATCCTAAAATAAGGGGTCATTTTATTCATTTAGACATGTTAAAAGAGATTTTTTTTTTAATACCCCACGAATGCACGTTATATAGGGGGGTACTGAAAGGTGAACCCCCCGAGACATAGGCAAGGTCCAAAGCCCAGAGTTTCGATGACGGCTTCTATATATGACCATGTTATTCTGTCATAAGCCTTGCAGAATGCACTCTTGCTTCGTGTAAGGTGCGTATTCGATGCCCACCATTGGTGCCAAGATGTTGTCATAAATGGAACTTTCTTTAATGAACCCATGTTGATGGGGAGAGATGACCCTGTTAAGTAAGGGGGCTAGTCTGAGGGCTACTTCCTTAGCAATAATTTTGTAGGCTATCGACATCATTGTAATAGGATGCCAATACTTCAGTTGAGAACAACATACCTATTTGGGGATGGGTTTGATAAGCCCTCTCTTCACACTTATCTCCAACGACCCTTTGGTAATGGATTTGTTGGCCAGACTTGTGACTGGGACCTTGAGATCATCCCAAAATTTTGCCGTCATTCCATCCAAACCAGGGGACTTTTCCTTGCCAAGGGCTTGCAATGCTAGTGGACATTTATCTTTGGAAAATGCCCCTTCTAGGCTATTGGCTTCTAACTAGGGAATCTTCTTCTTGACACTCTTAAGTAAGGTCCCTCTGGCTTCATCCACTTCTTGGGACCGCAGGTCTCTGGCTGTCCAATGATTTGTCTAAGATAGTTCAACATCAGACCAACCATCTCATCTTGGTTTTGAAATGCTATCCCTTTCTTGTCATAGAGTGAGTGGACGTGGCCCCGGATCTTCTTGATTTTCAGAGCCCTAATAAAGTGAGCTTGATTAGAGGCTTTCGTTTGCAAGAAAGTGTCCCTGGAGAAAAGCCTTGCCTTTTTTATATCTTCTAGCTGCCCATTATCAAGGTTAGATTTGGCTTCAAGCCATTGCTTGTGCTCATCCTCAGTAGCAAGCCTATTAGCCTTTATGGAGGTAAGCAACTCCACCTCAGCTGTAAGATGCAAGAGGTGTGTCTCCCTAGCTTTTTTTATTCTGGGACCCGATCTTTTCATTGCTTTTTGAACGCTCCAAGAAAATAGGTCCCACGCATTGTGTTTGTTGAGATCGATATCTTTTCTGAGCTTAACCAGTGCTTTCATGGTTAGGTTTCCAAAAAGGGGGTCTTTAATTAGGTGTACCTCTGTTACTACCAATTTTTTCCCCGCTCTTGGGGTCTGCTCCTCCCCTTTATTCTTCTTGAGTTGTATGTGATTTGATAGGCTTTTTGTTGGGGCCACCTTCATCTCTAGCATCGATGGGATCCAGTCAGCTTGGTGTGAGCAATAACACCTGTCCAGTATGGAGTCAGTGCGGGCTTATTGGAGACTTGTGTAGGTGAAACCAGGCGTGTTGTTCCATGGACCGACTTCCCATAAGCCGGTCATCTCCCACTTCTGATAACCTTTGCCATTTAGTCTTTTCTGAGCTAGTCAACGTACTGGTGGAACCTGTTTTGTCCTTGTTCTTCTGTACCATATTGAAGTTGCCAACAAACAACCACTCTCCTTCAATAGAAGTATCTCTGGGATGCATCCATAATTTAGCTCTATCTTTTGCATTGCAAGGGCCGTACACATTCACAATGGTGAAGGAATTCCCTTCCCATCTGATTCTAAACCCAAGGACTCTGCCGGAGGGGTGGTTCAAAACCAACTTCGGCTCCAATTCCTTGTCAGCAATGCTGAGGACGCCACTAAAAACGTTACTTCCTTCTCCATAGAATACAAGTTTTTTTCCTAGATCCTTCTTTCTCTTTCTATGAGCATACAAGTGGTAGTCCTAGATGGCCCAATAGTTGATTGCCTTCTCCTTTTTTATTTCCTCCCATAAGAGGACACTCTTCTTACGGGTTTTCAAACCCTTCACGTTCCAATATTGGATAGTGAGAGACTCCATCATTATTAGTGATTCATTAGGATATAGGGATAGATTCTTCAGCATCCGAACCATGCCCACACCCCATCTCTTTGGTCCCGGGAGAATCAGGGGGTTCCAAGTTAGGGGATTTCTTTCCTTGGAGTACTGCAAATGAAGTGGGACAGTATACCCGCCTCCTTTCAAAGGGGTGGAGGATGGAGCAGATCCTTTCACCTTAAGTGTTCTTGCATCTTCAAGCAATCTGGAGTCTCTTGCCACTGCCTTCACTCTTTTGGCTCTTTTCAGACCAGGGACTTGAACAGTTGAGGCAGTTGTTATCGTCAATAGTTTTGGGGTAGAAGAGGAAACAATGATCACATTATCCTTGCATGGGCCTACAGGGATTCAATACGCCTGTCCCCTATCGCTAAGCGTAGGTTCAATTTCTCCACAATCTTTTCCTGCAGCTTGATATCCGTTTTGTTACATACCATATGCTCTTTATCTTCCCCTGTACTTGCCCCTTCGTTACTCTCTCCTTTTTCCTCCAACCCTTCAATCGGGGTTTCCCTTTCACTGGGGACCTGTGTTGCAGGCCTGCAGTGCCATTAGCCTTCATGGGGTAAAACTTGGCGAAGTGTCCAAATTTGTTGCATTCAAAACATGCTCCAAAGTATGTCCCAAAATTGAGCGGAATAGTAACAAGCCCAGCTCCAATATTGATTACCATGCTCTTAGGTGGCGTTTTAAAAACATTCCAGCCTATACAAACCCTATTTGCGACCCCTCTCTTGTTAGGTATAAATAAGGGGGTTCCCAATTGAATGGCAAACATCTTGAGATTTTTCCACAGCCAGCTAAGCAGTCCCACAAACTCAACCTAGACCGGGTGGAACCCTTATATGGATTCAGCCGAGTCGAACAGTGGCTCCAGTGGCACCACATAGATCGTAGTCCTGTTAAAAACAAGGGGCCCTTTGTCAAGGATCTTTTCCACGTTAGAGGCCTCTTTGATCGCAGTCCTGTAATAGCCTTGGCAACCTCCACCTGCTGCGGCAAAGACTTTTTTAAAGCAGAAAAGGCCCGATATGCCAACCCGTCTTCAACCAACCCACTACAATCTGCTTGGGAGCAAGTTCTTTTGTTGTTGCTAGGGCCGGTCTCTATCATTTTATTGACTTCCTTGAGCTCTTGTTCGAGTCTAGCTCTTGCAATCTGCAATTTTTCAATATCTCCTTCTCATGGTTCTTTCTTGGGAGATACACATATCGAGATTGGGACATCGTGATCCTCATGTTCCAAGCATGGTACCAAGTAAAAAACTAAGGTACTATGCTTTGATGAAAACAAAGCATAATCTCTCTCTCTCTCTCTCTCTCTCTCTCTCTCTCTCTCTCCCCCCCCCCCCCCGCCCCCCCCCCCAAAAACATATGCTAACAAAGCACTTTAGTTACTTCGTTTAGGATATAGTTCCGTTCAAAACCTTTCTTCCACATTGCTCCACGAGGCCTTGTCCTTTTGCCAAAAATGAATGGATGTCGGCTCTCTCTCTCTCTCTCTCTTCCCTTCTCTCCAACGTGACCATGGCTCGTTGTTCACGCATATTTATGAGAGAGCACAATGTTGAGTGCGTGTGAAAATTGTGGTGCCCTCATGAAAGTTATTTGAGGGGCTTTTGTCCGAGATGTCATCTCTTGGTATGCACTGATTGCAGAATGCACAAATGGCAGTGGCAAGACCTCTTTGCTCTAGTGAAAAGTGCCACGGGTTTTGTGTCCACAGAGCGGTGGCAAATCCACAGCATGGAAGAAGCAATATTTGCTACACAAGTCGATGCCAACTGTGGTGCCATCGTCTCCAGAACGTCGTCACTTGGAATGCCCTGATTGCAAGATATGCCCAATAAAGTTGTGGCTTTTTTCACCAACTCCAGCGGCAAGGCCTCTCTCCAGATGCAGTCACCTTTTCTTGTTGCAAGCCTCCTGCAAATGGGCGAGAGATTTCATAATGAGATTTTTAGTCAAAGGGCTATTGAAGGAATATGTCCTATCTGGGGCACAAAAGGTCTTGATGGGAGTCCTCTCTTGAATGCAAGATACACCCGACAGGGCTGGGACAAACAAATATATGATTTGGAATCTCATCATTTGGAAAGCATTGATTGCAGGGTATGCCCACCATGGATGTGGCAAGGAGGCTTTGCATTGTTTTCACCAGTTTCAAAAGGAGGGCCTCTCTTCAAATAAAATCATTTTTGTTTCCACCTTAAGGCATGTGGCCTTTCACAAGAGATTTACATGTGTAAGATAAATCATGATGAGCTATCTACTTAGGGGTCATTGTTGCAAAAAAAAGATGTGTTTGACAATGCTTAGTTCAATATGTAATGTGCTGCCATCACGAAAAGTTCTGATGGGCATTCTCTTTGGAATGTCATCACTTTAAATGTATTCATCGCAGGATCTGCCCAACATAGTTTTGGCAAGGAAGCTATGGGCTATTCCCCAATATGAAGGGAAGGCCTTTCTCCATGTGGCCTTTGGTAAAAAATTCACATCGACACGCTACAACTTTTTGCTACTTTTGCTGAGTCATAACTTTAAAAATGCACACTTTTTCAGTGACCATATTGGTTCAGGATGAGATTGCGAGTTAGGGGCCCGTGCTTTGATTTTTTTTCTATCTTTTCAGAATCATAAATTTAGAAATCCAAAATAAAAAAGATGCATATTTGTTGTGAGCATTTTGGTCCACCATGAGATTGCGAATCAGGGGCTGGAGATGCAGGCTGTGCTTGGTAGTGCTTTGACAGAGAGTCTGCATATGTTGTGCTTGGCGATGCTTTGGTCGATATGTATGCCAAATGCGGTGCCCTTATGAAAGTGTTGTTGCCTCTTAGAGCATGTTGATTGCCTATTTCAACCAAATGCAAAGTGAGAGTTTCTTTCTCAGCAAGGCTAGTTGAGGAAGCTTTTGTTGGATGCAATACAGATGGGCACCTCCTCAACTGCAATAACTTTTTCTAGTGCCCTCACAAAAGCACGAAACTTTCTTGATAAGTGTCCTCTATGGGATATCGTCTCTTGGAGGACGACGATTATAGGATATGCCCCACATTGTTGTGGCAAGGAAGGTCTGGGCTCTTTCAACTACATTCAAAGGGAAGGCCTATTTATAGAGGCAAGCACCTATGCAAGACCTATGTATGTACCTTGAAAGCATGTACCTTTTGTAAGATGTTGACATGGGTGAGAGAATTCATGATGAGATTGCTAATCAGGGGTTGTTGAGAAAGATGTTGTTCCTGGTGGTTCTTTCCTTAATATGTATGCCAAATGTGGTGCAAAATGTCACCTCCTTGAGCACATTGATTGCAAGATATTCCCAACATGGCTGTGGCAAGGAAGCTCATGGCTGTTATAACCAGATGTAAAGTGAGGGTTTCTCCCCATATAAAGTCTATTTCTTCAGGGGTTGCCGAGGAAGCCTTGAAGTGTTCTCATGGGATGCAACACAAAGGCATCTCTCCAATTGTATTCACTTTTCTTAGTATGCTCAGTGCATGTATTTAATCAGGTCTGTTGGATGAGATCCAAGTACTTTTTGATAGCATGAGGGAAGAATATGGCTTTATCTGAGACTCGGGACACTACACTAGCATGGTTCACCTTTTCAGGCGGGCAAGGCATTCTGGCAATGTTATGAGGGAAAGCATCAAAATGCCATCATTTGAGGATCCTTCAATTTGGTCAGCTCCTTGAAAGCCTATGGCCTTATGGTCTGCAAAAAATCTCTCTCTCTCTCTCTCTCTCTCTCTTTGTGGCTCTATCACTCGCTACACAATTCAAGCATATATAGGAACAACATGATGAGCAATCAAAAGCAGCAAGTTTCTCAAAAAGCCCATGCTCCAAAATGGAAAATCTCTCTAGCCTTTTGAACCTGCAAGAGACAAGGTCAAAGAGGAGGAGGAGAGTTGACTACCGAATGCTTTGGAGATGGAAAGAATGTGTCAGGCCTAGGGTAAGACTGGGTAGGCCAAGGGCCAAGACAAACATGTAGTAAAGGGGGTCCTATAAACACCATGGCCAAGGGACTATATAATGCATGGTTCGGTGGTAATTTGCAGGTGCCAGTTCCCTCAGTCTCATATTGGGTATCAGAGTTCAAGGTAGAGGGGCAGCCATGGAGGAGGAAAAAACAGGGCATGGAAGGCTTGGCTTGATGCTTCTCTCTCTCTCTCTCTCTCTCTCTCTCTCTCTCTCTCTCTCTTTGATGCTCTCCCTCTCATCTCAAGTCGCCATGGCATGGGCATGGTCCCTTGGGTCATGCTAGGCAGGCCGATAGAGCCATGGGAGTGACCTCCTGCACACATAGAGGTGCTATTTCCGATGTGCATAAAGCTGCATGAAACCCTTCTTCATGGGATCACCATGTCATGGGGAGGCTTCTACGCTTCAATAGCACCATTGTTTTGGGCTCGTAGGCACCACCTTCATCAAGAAAAGCTTGGCACAGTTATGGCTTCATTGCTGAATACCATGACTTTTAGCAATTTCACACTTCTTGATTTTTCTTAAAGCACCCTTGGGACAATCCAAAGGGTCCATCCCATGGGCAATAGCTACTTGGTGCAGGGCGGGGATGTCAGATGGTTTTTAAGGGTTGGTTGTCCCAAATAAGCAGTGAACTCAGGTTATCCACATACAGTGGCACGTGACGCAAGTTGAGGACCACCCCGAGATGGGTTGTGGTTTAGGCAAGGCAATCTTTTAACTCTATCTAATAAGTTCAATTTAAAGCATACTATTTGTAACTTATTTATCTTGCAAAATTTTCTACAATGCCAACTTGACAAGAAAATGTTGCTTCTATCAAGCAGAGTTGGGACAGTTAGATAACATTTGTTAGCTAAGCTTCTGGAACTACCTCTTTCAATAATGGACACTCTCGTGATTCTCAATAAGTTGCATGCTTTGTCAAGGTCGATTCCCTCTGAAAGCTCAACTAAGGTCGATTTTCTTTTGCTTTGATATTTCTGTGTCAAAAGGAACACATGTTATCTATGAGCACCTAGGATCCGTTTTGTCTCATCTTTCCCATGGAGTTTTAAAGCAAGTCTTCACTTCAGAGCATATTGCATGTAAGTTTTCAAAGTTTGGAACATGATATTAGCACACGAACTTGGGAGAACTCGGCATCATGCCTACTTGATTTTTTCTTGGAGGTCGGTATGAACGAAGCTAGAAGGGCATGCAGGGTACATTCGATAGCTCTAAATTTCTCAGCATACATGGCTATGAGCTAAATTTAGGCAAACAACTGCTCTCAAAGGAGCGACAAGGTTGGACAATTTTAAGTTCTACTTATTTTTTTGTCTTTAATTTTTCATTTGAAAAAGGTTTCTCTATTGTGAAAAGGAAAGTGATTTGACAAACTTGGTGCAAATCAAGGCTTCTATTACGTGCCAAAGTATTATCCATTAATTTGGGATCAACGATAAACGACCACAAGTTTGGCAAATGGGCAAAAATGGGAATTGAGCTCACAATTATGGTTAGCAATGAAGAACTGTGATGTATCTATGCAAGCACAAAGCGTGCAAGGCACGTATGCCATTGGCTCAAACCATTGAGACCATTGTGAAAGCCAAGGGCTTATTATTTTGTTTTCTAATATGCACATTATGATCTCACCACAATTGTACTTTCATGAAAATAAGTCTTGAATCTGCCAAGGGTAGTGGACAAGTTAAAGTTTCCAAGTTGATTCCAATCACTATTAGACGTGGTAGACTGTGTGGTCACCGTTGGCTACTAGTTTGAGAAGTATTCATACAGAGTCCCCAACCAAGGGGTTTGACATTACATATTTGAATGAAGGGGTTTGAATTGCAAAGGCAACAACATCCAAGGTTACCAATGTGCTACTACTTGATTTTCACTAATCTTTCAATTAATATGACTAGGCCCTTTCAAGTACAAGATTTGGTCATGTGCATTTGACTACGGGTTAGCGAATGTTATGTTCAACCTCCAGCTGGGTACACATATATTTGGCTTTATTTTATTTTTGAATATGATTTGATTGATTTTCTAAGTAGGATGTATAATCTTGACTGCTTTCATCCATTTTTCTCTTTAGCATCATGACAAGGTCATGTAGGAGAAAAGAATTTTTGTGACCGTAGTGTCCCAGATACATTTCTACATTATGCAGTTTATGGACCTACATGGTGGGGTTTTGTTTGGCACATGTTGTCACAAAAGGAGCAACATGGTTTAGAAACTCATAGAGTTTGGTTTAATCAGTGTGGAGGAAAGTTTATGAGGGTCCCTCTCACTCATGTCACTGAGTGTTTACAGTTAACTCCACACACACTAATGTTTCATACTTGAAGGATGTCATTTTTTTTAACATCCATATATGAGACATATTCCACATGTGGAGAATATAAGTCTCTCGGACTGACATTGGTGCCCGTAATTTCAATTATGTGTCACGACGACATCCCTAGGTGCCGATTGAATCTATTTTTTAGACCATTTTGAGCACGCCATATCAGGAACAATTTCAGTGGCAAAAAATTATCAGATACCTAGTAAAACTTGTTAGGGTTACAAGTACAATTAAACAAATTTAACGGTTGGTTGTTTATACATGTAGCAAAGCTATGTTCTGTTAATGAAAAATTTCATTTGGTACCTAGATGTGCTTGATTTTTGCATTCTATTATAGTCCATATATGTTAGCGTGGCTTTCACATGGAAAATAAATAGTTTTTTCCTTGTTGAGGACTCTGAGCATAATGTTAGCCATAAACATTGGCAAGTAGGGTCATGGATATGTAGGTTTGGATCTGCATGCATACTTGGAGTAATGGGACCTAGTGTTTATCAACGGATGATTTGGAGCGGCATGCACATTCGTGACATTCTTATCTTTTAAAGCATTGTGCACTCTATGTACACTATGTCTATGAGATTACTCGTGGATTTACCAATCATCAATAGAGGTCATGACTTGCTTTGGGTGCTTGTAGATCTCTAAAGTTAACCAAGACGATTGTTCATAACATTGTTTATCACTCAACAATGTTTCAAGGAATTGTATTCCCTATTTACCAATCATTTTGGAGGACTGTCTATAAGCGATGGAAAAGCACACCTCAGTATTGTCAATTATCCAGAGAGGATAGGTAGATTACAAGTGGTAATCTTGTGCTTAAGGATATGCTAAGCGCATATATTAGCACCAAGAAATCCAATTGGAAATGTTATCTAGGCTAGTTGGAGTTTGCTTACCATGCAACAAAGCATGTTGTGACTAAGTTTAGTTTCAGTTATGGTGGGATTGTTTACTGATGAGAAATGATAACTAGTCAATTACTTAATCTTTTATGATGAGTTATATCACCATGTTACTTTCATGGAAAGTAAGAAGAGGTATCTTTTAGACACCTCTTAGTTGTGGTAACTCATTTAAAATACTCTAGTGAGTTATAAATAGAGTTTACACACTATGTTGGATAGGTCGGTTACACGAAATGGTTGCCAAGGGACAACAATGTGGAAAATCAAGATGTTCTTCTTGATTTCATTGAGCCTCCTACTGAACGACGCTCTGGTCAAATGGATAGTTGGATCCATGAAGGATGCCACTATGGAAAAACATTAGTGTTCCTATGAAGACATCCCCACTTTCGTTTTTGAGGACGAAAATTCTTCTCCAAAGGGGGAAGTAATGTTAGGCCTAGGGTAAGATCGGGTAGGCTAAGGGCAAGGATGAACATGCGGTAAACAAGGTCCTATAAATATCATGTTCAAGGGCCTATATAGGGCATGGTTGAGTGGTGATTTGTAGGTGCGAGTCCCCTCAGTCTCATAGAATGGTCAGTGCATTTTGGGTAAACGTAAAAGCATGAGAAATTCTTGATGAACGTCATCACTTGGAACACTTTGATTACAAGATATTCCAATTTCCATCATGGGTGTGGCATGGAAAAGTTTTGTTGTCTTCATAGGATGTGAAGGGCAGACCTCTCTTGAATGCAATCACCTATGATTACGCCTTGAAGACATGTGGCCTCATGCAAGATGCTGACATGGGTGAGAAATATGTTGTGTTTGGCAATGCTTTGGTTGATATATACATCCAATGTGGTTCTTTCATGAGAGCATGAATAGTTCTTGATGATGTTTATCTCCAAACTGTCATCTCTTGGAACATGTTACAAAGTTCTTGATGAGCTTTGTGTCCAAAATGTCTTCTCTTGGAGCTCGTTGATTGCAAGGTATGCCCCAACGTGGCTCTATGATATTTTCACTAGATGTGAAGGGAGGTCCTTTCTTCAAATGCAATCACATATGCTTGCATTGTGAATGCGTTTGGCATTACACAATACATGTGAATGAGTGATAGAATTTATGAAAACATTGCTAGTGATGGGATGTGCAAGAATTTCTTATCGAGCTTCCTCTCGAGAATTTCATCAATTGGAACATGTTGATTATAGGATATGCTAACAATGGCAATGCATATGGCAAGGAATCTTTGGCCTGGTTTAAGCAAACAGGAAGATAAGCCTTTATCCAAATGGAATCTCCGATGCTTGCACCTTGAAGGCATGTAGCCTTATGCAAGATTTTGATGTGGGTGATAGAATTCACAATGAGATTCCTAGTCAAGGATTCTTGGAAAGCACAAAAATTCTTGACGAGTTTTTAGTTTGAATGCTTGGAGTGCATTGATTGTAGGATATGCCCAACATGGTTATGGAAAGGAAGCCCTCGGCTATTGCAATTTAACAAAAACTCTCATGTAGTGCTCTTCTAACCGGACTAAAATCTTATGCTCAAGAGAAGAAATGTACTAAGTCAATAGGAAATAGAAGCGGATAGGTCACTTAAGGGTATAGGTGAGTGTGTATGCTTGATGTGGTACCCTTACAAATGTGCAGAATTTTCTCATGGCTTCTTGTCCAGAATGTCATCACTTGAAATGTGTTGACTACGATATCTACCTAACATGGCTATGGCATGCAAAGAGACCTCTCACAATTATTTGCTTTCGTTGATATGTACGTTCAATGTCATGCCCTTTCAAAAGCACAAAAAGTTCTTAATGAGCTTCATGTCCAGATTGTGTATGCCTTTGGCCTCTTCATATAGAGAAATCTCTTGGAATGCATTCAATGTGGGATATACTAATTTCAACAAGCTACAAAGCATGTTCATTAGCTCATTGAAAAAGGTTTAGTTGACAATATTGCAACGGTTACAACCATTAGCAAATGAATGTTGAAATAATATGATACTTAAGCCTCTAAACTCTTTAGTTGGTAGTAAAATGCAGAGAAACGAACACACTAAAAATTTCACTCTGCCACATATTATAAAATTTTGAGAGAACTGTGCAAACTCCCCCATCTAAAGAAACTTGCATGGTTTCTTTTTTTTTCCACTAAAAAGGAAACAATGTTAAATTAAAAAATCATGCTACAAATGATTGAGATCATTGATCTACATACATTCTAACCCTTCTTATGGTTCTTTTGTGAGGTGTACATAGCAAAATTGGGGTGTCACAATGATGCCTACTAAGCATTGAACCAAGTCAAAAATAAGGTAACATGCTTTCATGAAAACAAAGCACAAGCTCTCTCTCTCTCTCTCTCTCTCTCCCCCCCCCCCAAACACCACCACCAACAACAACAACAAAAGCTTCTTGTTTAGGTATAAATGCATATGTTGAATGTCGAAGTAACCCAAGCACAAACCAATAGGCACGTTCATATATGGATGACAAGAACGCAGATACTATAGTGAGATTGAATTAGAGGAATAGTATTCTTTTAAAATTCAAGAATAAATGTAGACTTTCTCTTTTTGGCCAGCCGTAAAAAAGGGGCTCACCGTGTTTGCTTGAAGATGGATCTCCTCTCTCTCTCTCTCTCTCTCTCTCTCTCTCTCTCTCTCTCTCTCTCTCTCTCTCTCTCTCTCTTTTCTCTTTACTCAATTGCACTTGTTCACACAATCGTGCCTCGCCTACTTGCTACTTGCTCGTTCATCTGCTTGTTTGCACTTGTTCACCCAAGTACACCTCACCTATTGCGAGATACAAATTTCACCTAGCAACAACCATCCCCTTGATCTTAAACACGAACCTTCTTAGGATGCAAGAACAACTCAAGCAGAAGAATGATTTCCTTGGGGTAGCTGGGGAAGGTGGTTTTGAGGAGTGTTCCATGTTGAGGGAATAAACAATGAAGAATCAAAGACAATGCTAGACATGACGGAGAGATTCACAATGGGGTGGCAATGGTTGAAAAAGGAAAGACGCCAGTCATGCAACCGATCGAATTTGCATGAATTCCAATTGGGCACCCACATTAGGACATGTCTTTGGGTCCTACAAGTTATGGTGCTATTGATTGAACATGTGCACCCTATCCAAATTACCACAATGGTCACGCAACCTACTGGGTACAAGTTAAGAATCTTAGGAGAACTTTGTCTCTGATATCCTAAGGTCTTCCATGGTCTAAATTCTGCAATGGCATGCTTGGTTACTCAAGGTAATGTATTGTTCATGTTGTGAAGTGCTCAAAAAAAAATTCATGGGATGTCTATGAAACTGCTTTCACAAATTCAATTGAAAAGACCATTCTATTCGATTCCTATGTGCAACAGCCTGCAAGCCTCAGAGCCACTCACAGTTTTATCGAGGATAGTCCCCCGCCTTAGCTTCTTTCTTCATTATCAACTAATTTACCGGCTACACACTAAAGAAGATGAGTCGCCAGTGAAGAGGCCATGAGAAGAGTTGCAATATTGTACCCACAACACAAAGTAGGACTCATGGGTGCCCATTCTTCAACGTCTTGTCCTTGCAAAGTAGGTACCTCTATGTGTAATAGCAAGCATGCGCGCGCGCACACACACACACACACACACACACACACACACACACACACACACACACACAGCTGGATCACACTCTTGCATCCCCTTCAACTCGCAATTTCCTCACTCGCCCACAATCCCACTCATCTTGTTATGATTCAAAACCTCTAAAACCTTGCTCCATTCTTAGCGGGTTGTCACGATCAACAGACGTCTGTAGCATAGCTACCTAGCACTAACATAATATGTCAATACTCACGGAAGTGACTCGGATGGGACACAGAGTGTTTGAGGTTGTCAGTCCTTAAGAAAGTGAATCTAAGAAACAAACACATCAACTGAACAAGCAAACTACCACTCTTTGATAAAAAACTATCTATTTTCTTTTCACCACTCTCGATCATCATGCCATTTTGTCAACTAAATGAACTGAATCATCACGAAACTTTAAGGGAAGCTTCACTAAACCTAAAGAACAAGTCTACAAAGTCTGGTAGCATTCCCACAAGGTACATGTATCACGATCCATCATGAACCAGCTCATAAAAACTTTAGCAAAACATCCCGAATAGGTTTCCCTAAGGTCTAAGAACACTCTCCTATGGTCAAAACGTCAAAAAATAGTGATTTAAGCATTAAAATATGAAGATTAGGCTCATAGACGTTGATAGCTGTTTTACAGCTCTCCATAATTGCCATAGTAAGTTACTCCACCCTACCAAATTCAACCAAACGCTATGGCTATCCCTACCATTTCACTGTACATAGGCATGTGTGAGTTAGGGGGCTTTTCCCATATCTTCTTAAAAACCCTCAGCTAGCTAGTCACTGGGCTAGTTGAGCAAAAAAAATAAAAAAAAATAAAAAAATAAAAGTTTGTTATGGCCTCTTTGTGTGTAAATATTTCATTGTATATATGGCCTAAATATAGGGATTTTTTATAATTATTTTGGTATTTTATTTAAATATTTCTACTTAGGTGTGTGTTTTATTAAACCTATGTACACCTTCTTTCATCCTCTTACACCATAATTATATTTTTTGCCAATATGTACATACTCTAACCTCATATTTTTTCTTTATACAAATCACTCCCACATTTTCACCCTCACCCTCGTGAAACAAAAAATTGATTTCTACTCATTGGTTACGTTTATTATATTATTTACTTGCATACCTTTTCCTCTTTCACCCAAAATAATTCAAGGAGGGACCATATCATATGATTCCAATATCTTTCCATATCCATAACTCCTCCATATTTTTATTATTATTTTTACTCATTATTCTAACACCATGTGCTCATTGAGCTAAAGTCCATGAATAGTCCATACACTAGTCCCACCATGTATATATTTCTTTATTCACCAATAATCCTCCTCCATGCATGGGTCAAGGGCAACTTGGATGCTTTGTATTATAATATGACAAAGGAGGGGCTCACTCTTGGATGCATTGTACAAATTCAACAAAGGAGGGGGCCACTAAAAGACTTTTGCAGGCATAAAAACAGGCTTTTTGGTGAGAATTTTGGCACCTATCTCCACTCCGAATTTGGAGCGGTGGTCAAAAGAGAAAATGTAGCCCACACTCTGAATAATTTCCTCAAGTTTTTTCATGATTTTTGGAGCTACCAGCGGTGAGATATGATTTTTTGAGTGGACCCCAGTCTGCCCACTTTTCTCACAAGTAGCCCTTAGTCTTCTCTCACCCTTCCACACACCTACTCACTCTTACACATCCCTCCCTCTCCTTCCCTCACTCAAACTTGCAATTTCCATGGATTCTCCCACCCTCTTCACCATTACCCTTCTCTCTCATCCCTATAGTTCTTTTATGAACCTCTACATACATACACCCTCTCCATGTCTCTCTCTATTGCTTCTATGTTACAATTTCATTTACCTCTCCTAAAAATATCTAAAATTCAGCATCTTAACCATGATAAATTCTGAAAATTGAGGATTTTTCATCAACAAATCCTTTTTTCATCGTGGTGGTCAACCGTGGCGGCGGCGTAAAGAAGCGAAGAAGAAGAAGAAGACCAGCGGTCATTTTTTCCACAATCTACACAAGGGTGAGTTCAAGCTTCTTCAAAGCTTCACCATCTCAATGATTCTCTTTTAATTCACCCCTCTTACTTCATCAAATCAACTCATCCTACCCATTGTAAATGTATCACTAACAATTCTAGTGATTATTACCACTAACAACTAACTTCTCTTGTAAAAATGCACCCACACTATCAACATATGGAGTAGGCAACCGCACAAGTAAACCAAATTCATTCACTCCCATGGAAGTTTCTCTCCTTTCACCACATCAATAATTCTCTTACTTGAGCCCACATCCATGTGACTCAAGAGAAAAGAGAGACCCCATTATCATTTGAAATTCATAAAAATTCATAATCCTTGATCTTTCCTAATAAAATTGATTAGGCTTAATCCTAATCAAGGCTTCTAAAACCTATAAATAGAACCCATTCCTCCTTGTAAAAGACATCACTATACCATTGCACACTAGATTGAGCGTACCACACGCCAGTTCTATCTTGGTTGTAAAGAGAGAGTAAGCTTTCTATA
Organism: Adiantum capillus-veneris; assembly: GCF_014529385.1. Classification (NCBI taxonomy): domain Eukaryota; kingdom Viridiplantae; phylum Streptophyta; class Polypodiopsida; order Polypodiales; family Pteridaceae; genus Adiantum; species Adiantum capillus-veneris. Next base: position 131,337,246 of record NC_140942.1, on the reverse strand, counting down.
CACCATCACCTTGGTGCATGCATAGAAAAGCTTGAGATAGTTTGAGTGAGTGCGAGTAGAAGATATTCTTCCTACCATTGTTGTATCTACCCCAACATCAATGAATTGGTAGTTTTGGGTCCAAAGGCTCACGCTTCTCCTCCAATTTGGCTTGGCAAACTCATTCAGCTTCATAAGGTGACTTGTTTCATTGAAGGTTGTTGTTTTGTTGCTTGTGATTCATTGGCTATTGTTTGGCTACCATTGTAAGAGGGTGGATGGTGAGAGGGCTCCCATAACCCTAAGACAATGTGCTAGTGATGCTATAACCAAATCTTGTCACTTGATTCCGCAAGCTCTAAGTTCCTTTTTGTGCAAAATATAAAGTTGAAGCTGAGTTGTACACCATCCCTCTCTCTCTCTCTCTCTCTCTCTCTCTCTCTCTCTCTCTCTCTCTCTCTCTCTCTCTCTCGTGTTTTAGTGTGTGAGAGTGTTCCATTGGTGTTGGGGTTAGTGTAAATTCCTTGCTTGTTTGTGGGTTGCTCTAACGATTCTCCTCTTTTGCGTCCTAGTTCGCTCTTAAACTAGGTGGTGCCCCTTGTGTAGTTGGGATTTGGCTGTGGGTTTGTTGTTTTGGTTTGTGTTGTGTTGTGCCCTAGCCCCATTGAGCAACACGGGAACCTTGAAGGGTGTCTAGAGGTTGCTCTTCTTGTTGCCCGCCCCGGACCGCCTCAACGTGTAGTCGCAAACCACAACAGAGTTTGCAATGCTTACACGTAATTGAAAGAGCAAGGAAAGAGGAAAACAATGCAAGTTTTAGATTTGAAATCGGATTACCCAATCGTTTGAAAAAATTATTACAAGTCGGAGCTATTTGGACGCTTGAGCATACGTACATAGAGCTCTTCTTCTCCAAAAGATAAGCCTCCTTTCACATTAAGGTTATTGTCTTTTACAACTAAGGTTTTCTAAATGGTCAATGATTGGCTCACATGGGCCTTTACACTTCCTTAAACTTCCAAATAAAGAGGCCCTACTAGACCCCATTCTCCTCCTAATGCATTCACCAAACATTCCCCCCTTCCTAGCTTGTGCCATCCCTTAACATGACCATGTGCAATCTGGTCATTAGGGATGTCTTCATGTTTGTCTTTATCTCTGAAATTTCTTTGTAGTTGATGAAGCTCCCCCTGCATTAAAGTGAGATATATCTACTATGTTCTGGTTGATACGTGAGTTGGGCTTCTATTGTCAAGGAGCTTTGCATTTTGTTACGCATTCTCCTCTTTGTTACCTTTTTTGGCAATGAAGATGGCTATTGGTGTTTCCAATCTTTCTGGAAACTAAACCTCTTTGGTCGTTGACTTGAAGATGGATCTTTCCCTTTGGTTCCACTACAATGTGAGTCCTCTGCAATATTTCACCGACTTTGAAGCATTGTGTGAGCTCTTTATGATTGTTATTGATAGCTCTCTTTTTGAATAAGCCATTACTTGCCAGCTGATTTGTAGATGTTGTTGTATGCCATTCTTTGACTTGCCATTGTTTATTGGAGCTTTATTGTTGTCCTTGAAGACTAACGTAATTCATACTTGGAGCTATTGCTCTGATTCATTGATGAATGATATGGGTAGCAATATCCTTATTTCTCATGTAGAAGAAATATATACAAGAAAACTTACCTGGATGAACAAAGACAAACAACACAATGGAAAAAATGTTCCTTCGGTATATGCTCTTATTGAATTTGAGCAGTTGGACTTTAAGTACATGTTCATGTAAGGTGAGTGCTTGGGAGAAACAAAGGAAGAGTGCCTAACACAAGTACCAGTTATGGGACACTCTATTTGCATACGAGAAATCTGTCAAACAAAAGTATGCACGCAGTGTGAAAGATGGAGTTGATGGGTGCTTGAAGGAACAAATGTAGCACATGTGACATTAAAGGATGTCACAATAGCTTCCACGTTTCCAAGAAGGGTTTTCAATGTACAAGCATCTCCACTCATAATTCACTGTGCTCAATGCATGAGTGTCTTTTGGACTTCCTCCTTCACTTAAGCAGACTTAAAATATATAGATTTTGACTATTGTGCTCACCTATACTAGCATGAGCAACACAATATAAGTATGCTCAACTCTTCCAGCTTGACCACATAGAATATTAATTGAAGCTTTGGAATTAACACCTCACTCATTTAGTGGCTTAGCTTCTTGACTTTGACTCTTATGCCATGTATCTTTAATGGCAACTTTGAACGTATTTGTTCAAGGCCAAAAACCCAATTCCATAGGTTCTTGAGATTTGGGCATCTTCCATTGTTTTGGTCTTTGGATGCACCATTTTGTCCAATAGGCTAGCATACTTTGTCTCCTCTTGGTTTGTTTGTCATAGGTTGATTTTGCTTTGTGACATAGGTTCTATGGTTGTAGTAGGGATTGATGGAGCCTTTGATGTATCTATCTTGAGAAGCGGTTGTTGTTGTTTGTGGGTGCTTTGTGTTTGAGTTTCCAATAGAAATTTTGGAATCCACCTTGTTTGTGATCTCTGTTTGACCTTCGTTTGAATTTGCCCCTTTTACTCGATGATTGATGGACACTTTGCTTTGGTATCCATATCTGACTATTACCATTGTAAAAGCCTTGGTTTTGTAGTTGAAGATGATGTATCCATCTGGAGGTTGTAGCAACATGATTTTGTTGGCTCTTGGTTGTGATTGCTTGCCTTTGGGTGGAGCCTTGTGCTACATGACCAATTTTACGTGTTCTAGGTTGAGCTACTAATTTTGGTAACCATATTTGAGAGTTACCTTCATAGAATCCTTGTGTTTCAAGTAGCTTGGTTGAAATCATTCGCAGCTTCACCTATCGTTGTTGGATAGATTTGTTGAAGTCTGACCTTGGTACCCATACTTGTCACATTGATTGTTGCTTTGAGGTCTTCTCTTTTTCCTTTTGTTGTTGTTCTTTCTCCTGGGGTTGAGGTGTTTGTCTTTTGTTGATAGCTCGGCTTTCTCTTCTTTAAAAAAATCTTGGCATGAGTAGGTCCAAGCTATTATCTTAGGCTTTTTGGCCCAAATATGAATGTTTCCTTGAAAGTAGCCTTGAGCGTTAAATGACTCATTTGATGCTACCCCCTTTGGTTGTTGAGGCTGAACTTGTGATTGGTGTATCCAAATTGGATCTTTGACTTTGATGTGCTCTTTGGATACTAACACTTGGTTGCTTTTTCTTTGGCTTCTTTTGGAGGCTTTTTTGTGACCGAAACTTTGGTTGAGAAACTTTTTGCTTAGGTTTCCATTGCATTGTCGCGATGATTTGGCTTTTGATGTAGAGGCTATGTTGGAAGTTTGATGGAGATGCGTTGAAGGTAAAGTTGACTTTCAAGGTTGATGTTATTTAGCAGCTACTTTAGGTTTACCTCTTTCTATTGTGGTTGGCTATTTCTTTGCTGTATGGATTTGAGATATTGTTGGGCTTCTGTCTGTTGTTGTTGTTGAAGCTATGTGTTGTTGTCAAAAGAAGATGTTCATCTAGCTTTTTGTCAGGACTAGATTTTCTTTGATGTGATGGGAGTCAATGATGTAGAAAATGTTCGTGAACTTCCCGGTACTTAACTTGAATATGGCTTTAGCCATGCCAAAGCTAGGAATTGGTGTTTTTGAACTTGTGTACATTGTCTCTTCTAGCTCTATGATTGATGGCTTTTCCATCATTATCCATGTGCCATAAGTCATTAAATTCTTTGTTGCCTATGGACCTATTGTAGGTGAACATGTAATTTTCAATTTTGTTTCTCCACATATGTTGAATTTGATCACTGTAGGGGATAATCAATCTTTTGCCTTATCCTTGTTCTGCTCTTGATCTTGAGGTTATCTGCTTTCAGTTGTGCATTTTCTAGAGTTGAATTCTTTGAAATTGTTGTTGATTCTTTAGGGATGTCAATGATGATAGACTCTCAATTGCTTTTCTTCCTTCATTTGTTCTTTTGCATCGTGATCCATGATGTATTTGTCTGTCTCTTTTTTTTTGCTTTCAAACTCAGAATTTTCATTAACTTCCTTCAACGCTTTTATCATAAAATAAGGAGCTATGTCATAGCCATCCTAATTACAAAACTTTGTAGGCATAATTGTTTAGCTCTCAAAACATGTTTGAAGAGAGACATGAGTGTATGAGTCTCCAGACCCATTGTACTTTGTGTACTTTGTTTTGACACATTTGGCCATTGAGATTATCTCATTTGTGGTGGTTCAATCACCAATCTCACCAATTTTGGGTCTCTTGCAAAGATGTCTCCCGCTCTCTCTTCTTGTCTTGGAGAAAATCCTGGTGGAATCCTCTCAGATATATACTCAAGCGTCGTTTTTGGAAATCTATGTCCAAATTGTGATCCCATTGACCCCCCAAATGACTCGTTTAATCATGTTCTTCCAATAGATTGAGTCTCAATTCCTTGCATTTTGGTCCCCAAGATCATTGGTGCACTCAAACTCGACTGAAAGTACATAGAGATTGGACTACCCTTGTAAGTATATCTCTCTAGGTCATTCGGATCAACAAGTTTGTTCTCTTGGCCATACTTATCTACTATCAAAGCTTGCACTCCATGGGCATATGTATACATGAATGCATAGAGGTTCTTATGGTCTGTCAACTCTCTAGAATTGGGTTCTACACACTATGTTGATCCTCGTTTGTGAACCTATACAAGACCTCATGAGCATAATCCATTATAACTCTCATGGCTTTGTTGGTTTTGATGAATCATACATTGTGTTTGTTGGTTAGCGGATGCTTCTCCTCTAGGTCTTCATAAATTATTACACTTGAATGTGTTGCAACATTTCTTGTGGCTTTCATGTCTGCGAGTTGAGTAAAAAGACATTACTCAATACTCTCAAGATAGTCTTTGACCAGCCCATCTTGGCTTAGTGCAACTTATCCCTTTTTGTCCCTGGTCAGGTCTCTCAAAAGTCAGGTCTTTGTGACCCTTTGATCTATGAAAACTAGTTTTGGATACCCTAAAATTTTAGAATTTGAAAAGCTAAAAATATGTCTTTTGTTGTATCATATTGCTCACATGATTCCATCCTAGCCTTAAATGACTTGGTTTGGAGTTGTGTATCAAAAGTTAGAGCAATTTTGATGAGTTGCACTTGAAACAACAATCAAAACAGTTTCAGGATCAGGAATAAAAAATTTTGCTTGTATCTTAGACTCTAGAGGATATTTTTAGCTCAAATCTGAGACTTGAGATATAATCAAGTATATATACAAGCTCATCAAGTCAGATACCCCCACTATGAAGAGGTACATGGATCGTGATCCATGTTCCTTTGTCAAATTTTGACAGTAGCTAGACAAGGTCATGCACATGCTTTGTACCAATTTTCACCAAGTTTTGAGGTTGGGGTACATGGATCGTGATCCATGTTCCACCACTTTTGGACTTGATCTTCAGTGAGCTTGTTACGCTCTATGTCCACAAGCTATATCTTAAATCTTTTTGGATTTGGAACTATTTTGATAGGTCAAATGTCAAACCTTAGATTTGCCCTGCAATTTTGCGTCTGTCTTCAGTTTTGATACCTTTTGACCTAAATTTACTGATTTTTTTTCCAAAATTTGACTTGAAGATATGTTTCCTTATGTTTGCACTACAATTTGGGAAAGTTGCACGTCAATCTCTCACCATAGGTACATGGATCACAATCCATGTTTGGAGGCCAAATTGAGTTCTCTTAGTACCATTAGGATCAACATGATTGCTAGATTCTATGGTCTCAAATTTTTTGGGTTTGGACTTTTGGATTGGAAATTAGGTCAATGTTTGCATTTTCTCAGAGTATTTGGACAATTTTGGAATTTTGACTTGGGTTTTGATGTCTAAATGAGATGAAATTTTGGGATTACGCTCGAAATAGCATGTACAACACAGTGGCTAGGTTTTGGCTCAAAATTTTGAGAAAGGTCCATGGATCGCAATCCATGTTTGGAGAGCTTTTGATCCCAAACTTGAACCACTCATAGATGCAGGTATTTCTAGGGAACCCCCAAAATCTTGTTGGATTTCGACAAGTTTTGGCCAGTCAAAAGTGAAACCCTAGGTGTGTTTTAGCGGTTTTTCACTTTGAAGTGTTTTTGACACTTCTGACCCATTTTTTGAACTCTTTTGACAACCTTGTTTTGGGAAGTATTGCTCATAATAGTCTCTACTACAAGCTAGTAAAGTTTTTGTCGCAAAACTCAAATGAGGTACATGGATCGTGATCCATGTTCCATCACTTCTAGACTTGGGATTTGGTGTACTGATAGACTATGATGCTTGTAGCCTATTCCCAAAATATTTTTGAATTTGGATCAATTTTGGTCAATCCAAAGTGAAATCTTGGGTTTGTCTTGCAGTTTTAACTATATTTTTATTTTGGCTATTTTGACCAACTTTTTTGACAATGCTCCTTTTGAGAAAAGTGCTTCAAATAGGTCTCAACTACCTATTGCTCAAATATCAGCCAAAGACTATGATGAGGTACATGGATCATGATCATGTTTAACCTCCTTTTGACATGAAACTTGGTCAGCTTGTAGTCCTTACTATTTTGAAGCTATTCCCTCGAAATTTTTGGATTTGGATCACAAAATCTCAATTTTTGTGTCTGAAATCCTTGTTTCTTCAATTTTTGCCCTATCAGTCAATTTTGATGTAATTTTTTAATTTTTCTTGCAAATCAATTTTATCATAGTAATATCCTATTGATACAGAGTGTCCCTGTTCACTTTTTTGAAAAAAATGGCCTCTGAGGTACATGGATCGCGATCCATGTTCCTCCATAAAATTTGATGAAGCTTTCTAGATTGCTTCTAATAAATATTCTAAGGCCCTTGGACACCAACTTTTTAGTATGGATCAGCTTTTAGGCCTCTACCATCAAATATTTAGAATTTTAAAGTTATGGTTGTCATCCCTTTTTGTTGCGATCTTTTCAGCCCAATTTGATGGTGATGGTTTCTACTTACCCCACTCGTATGTACTAGAAAGAAACAAGAAACAAAACGAACAAAACAACGTAAAAAAAGGTCATAAATAAAAACAATACAAGACTCTGAAAGCAATGAGAAAATCAAAGAATGAAATGCTTCTGGCTATCTCACTCACAACTCTCTTTACCTCTCGAGAATAGGTCTAGCTAGTCCTCAACTTCTAGACTCTATTAAGTACTAAACCCCCTTTAGCTACTTTGCTGCTAGTGTAAATGGAATGGAAAGACTAATCTCTAGAAAACAAAGCTCAAAATATGTGCTAGGTCACTGACCATCTAAGGATCATTCCCAAAAATGGTGCCAATGTTAGTGGGTCCGCCACGATCAGACGTCAGTATGTATGTACACTAATCTCTTCTTCTCCAGAAGATAAGCCCCCTTTCACATTAAGGTTGTTGTCTTTTATACCTAGGGATTTCTAAATGGCTATTGGTCACCTCACATGGGCCTTTACACATATCATGACAGAATTACAATGTGGTGTCCGGCTAAGTGTCCGACTAGGTGAGTGTCCGTGTGATGTAATGGCCAAACATTTTCCAAACAATTATCAAACATCCATATTTCGAGTTTCCTCTTGCATGCCAAAGCATGTGACCTTCGCACACACGAACCAAACAAAATGATGAACAAGAGTAAATCTAGAGAGAGAGAGAGAGAGAGTCTACACTCTAGACTTAAGACTTGCAGAGAATGGGCAAGAAATATTTACTAGGTAAGAGTGTCTGGAACAAAACAAAGGGCAAAAAAATTTAGTTAGGAATGGTGAAGCTTATCATTGTAATTCCAAGGGTGCCCAGTCAAGGAGATTCCAGTGTCTTACTAGAAAAATCCACCGTCTGATTCTGAGATGGAACTACTTAGTATCCTTCCATTGAACCCGCTTCCTCTTGCCCTTCTTCTGTGTTGGTGCCTCAGAAGTCCCAGTGCCAGCATTGTCCTTCTGGATAAGTCTGTAAATGGCCTCCTGTTCAAGCTGATCCCTCCTTTCAGTGGTGGACATCTCAAATTCATAAGACGTGAGAGGATTGTAGGTTTTGGTTTCAGGATCATACATAGTGCGTTTTCTCTTTGTCAGACGGGTTCTGGCCAATTTATGACAATGCAAAACTGTGTGGATCCATCCCTACGGAAGAGGATGATTCATCTTGATTCTAGCTTCAAAGAGAATCTCAGCCATTTCTCTATATTATGGTCGCGGTCCTGGTTTAGCAATGATATTCCTTTCAGGGTTCTTGGAAGACTCCAAAGTCAGTTGAAGAAACTAATTTGTGATGTTCGTTAAACCTCGGAGCTAGATCTTCCACTGTCCCATACAGAGTTTGACCCTCTAAATTTCTCCCTGCAGTTCCATGATGTCATCCAGTTTGAGAGCGTCATTGATCATTGATTGCTAGGTTTTCCATTCCACAGTGGCTCGCTCATACCAGTCCTGAAGTTCATTAGTGATATTGAAGTAGGTGAGCCGATCCACTGGTTCTGAATGATGAGGATACAAAGCTGGGGAGAATCTAGGTAGTTCAGGATCTTTAGCAGGTAATGCATACAGGAGAACTGTAGAGTCAGGCACAAACTCCAAAAAATTGAGAACAGCTTGGTTCTCCTGCTGCATCATCTTCCGGGTAGCTCGGACGATCTAAAATGTCTTTGGAGAGTAGTTGCCTGTTCTCCTACTGTCATTTGAGTCCAAGGTCCTTTGCTGCTAGAAGAATGGTCTTCAATGATAGCCTGCACCCTTTGGTCCAAAACTCCTTTGGCAATTTACATCTAAAGTAAAACTTCTTTCAGTTGAGTTCTAACTTCCTTCATACACCTGTATGTGGGCCTGTTTCCAAGCAGTAGGTCTAATTCAAGAGCTAGTGAGTGTGTCTGCAATGGGTTGTTGTTGCCAATGTGGACTTACTATCCTGTCATCAAAAGTCAGCACCCACTCAGGTACCCTTTCCAACAGCTAGATTCTGTTGGGATGGATAGGCAATTGGCACAATTCTTCATCATGGAAAGCAGTTGATTTCTAGTGTTGAATCATTTCTCTGGCTCCAACATAAAACATTTGAAAGCGTTTTCGATCAAAGATCAGAGTATCATCCTCCAAGTACATCCTAGTAATAGGAGCTTGTTGATGTCTTAATCTCTTGTTTAGTTTGATGAGCTGTAATGAATGTTGCTCATCACCCTTGAAGGACTCAGTCACAGCATTGGCTTTTCCTTTGCTGTTGCAATGTGCCGTGACTAGTGCACTGGAAAATCCCCAGTGTTGCCCGTTTGTCCACTACCTGGATGCTGATCATTAGATTGCTGGTCCCTCAACTGCTAGTCTGGTTGGTCTTTGTTGAGCTAACTCTCCCCTGTGGCAGTTGATCCACCAGCTTCAGACCCTGAAGGTGGGGAAGGAGGAAATTCATCATCATCATCATCATCCGGTTTGTCAACCGGGTTATCCTCCCCTTTCTCATTTTTCTCTTCTTCCCTCTTAAAATCCTCATCAAGATTATTTTTCTTTTCAATATAGTCGATGATGGCGTGATTTGGTAATGTCATGTTGTATTCAAAGATCTTGTCTTGTAGATCACTTTGCATGGTTTCCATAAGTGCCTTCAGATTATCCATATTCAAAGTGATGTTGCCTTTTGGACTCAGAATATTAGCAAGATTATTATAAACATATCTCTCTGTAAGAGAAGCCTTTACTTCCATGTGAGCTGTCATCAGTTCTTTGAAGTCTGTCCGCTTCATTCGAAGTAGAGTCTGAAATCAATCAGTATCTCTCAAAGCTATTTCCTTGTCTTCCTTTACTTGACGATTTTCTATTTCTATCTTCAGCAACGTTTGCAAATCATTAATTGTCCTCAATGACTGATTTTCAATAATAGTATGATTGAGTCTTTGTGCAGCCACATCCTTCTGAATTTTTTGAACATGCTCCTAGCTGCTTTCCAGTTCTTCTTTAAGCTTAACCACCTGCTCATTAGGAGCTAATGCATCCATCATCTTGCCTAAGGTATTGACAATGGTGTGCCATGATGATTGGATAAGCATTGAGCAACCATCAGCTACGTTTGCCTGGTCAGATTGAACTGGCTCATAAACCATTACGGGAACCATGTATGGTCAGTGTGCCAAATTAGATGTTTGAAAGGTCAGTTAGCCTTTGAGGGGGTTATGCTGCAGCTGTTGTAGTTTATCCTTCTTGGCTATGGACAAAGCCAATTCACTGAAAGGAGTTCTATTGGCTAGACTATCAAGTATTGGGCCCTTTCCCTTATCTTTGATCGCCACCTATTGAGCACTTGTCGTTTCATTCTGGCCTTTTCTAGTGCTACTGTCTGCTAGAGTCTGCTCCTCCTACTGGCCCTTCCCAGCACTGGTCTGTGCTGGAGTCTGTTCTTCAGGTGTGGCTGAAGTTTGGCCTGCTACAGTTTTCTAGTAGGTAAAGACTTTACTTGATTCTCCAGTCGCTTTATAAAAGTAATGCTTTTGGCCAATGTAATCTTTGGTTTCTTTGAGCCACTAACTTCCCCCTGTGTGGCCTTCCTCTTTCGTCTAGTTAGGGCCAACTGATTGGCTGGATCTTCTTCATTTGAAGATAGCTTGACATTGTTAGTCTCTGGAATAGGCTTCAGATTCCAAGCCATCCTTAAATGCTCACCCTGATTCTCTAAATTATGCTATTCTCAAAATCATTAGCTTATGGCGCAGCTACCCAGTATAAAAATTTCCATACGTACCAAGCTTTGAATACACTCTAAGATTTTAACTTGGCAGTCTGCTGGAGCACATTGTGAGATAAAACCTGACATAAATTTATGTTAGCTGTATCATTTAATCGTTTTGCCAACAACATAGCAAACAACTTTTCTGACACATACGTGGGATTATTCTTCAGGCTAGCAGCCTCAGCAACAAACCTGTAAGCCAAGGGGACGTCTAGTCCTGTTACTAGAACCCCTTGTGCACTGGCCTTGCCTTTCTTCTTGGCTGATTCATCCTCTTTCAGAGCCGCACTTATCAGTTCAGCAGATGTTGTGGTTGACTTTGGCTCATTAGGCATCTTGAAAGCATATCATATATGCAATGTTGTCAGGAGTTGTTGTGACTTTAACACCATTGACAATAGCACTGCCATCCTCGGCATTAAAAGAATCAAGAACTTGCTTGATTATGGCCGAGTCAAAATCTATCCTTGTGGCATGTACCACCACATGCAAGTCCCATAGTTGTAGCAGTGCTTTGGCCTGCTCAGTGAATACATACCTTTGTAACTTGCTATGTGGAATAAGTGGTAGGGAAGCTTTAAGAGACGTGATGATTGCTGAAGTTTCATCTATGGTATCCTGTATCTTCTTTGACATTTTCTTTCTACCTATACAATGTGAGGATGGTAAGTTTGTAGAGGAAGAAGACTTACTTGGACATTCAAAGCCATAGCCAGGTGTGTCGAGTAGGGAGAGGTAGTGATCAACAGATTTTGCTGGCAAGGAAGTTTGTTGTAGTGAAGAATCCACAGATCTTGGCAATGGCAAATGTGTAACAACAGGTAGACATCACGTAGGAGATTTATAAGAAAGAATTCCCACTCTCCTTACTATTATACGCGTTCGCACCATAAAAGATCCACTACTTACCATTCCCAGATTTTTGTGCACCACTTACGTGGCATACATGCATTGGCCTATACTTCCCATGTTCCCTTTAATAATTATCACTAGCCCTTTTCCCCATAAAAATTGGTACTGACTCTGACACAAGCATTGTTTTGTCATTCTGAGACTTTTCTGACACCATGACTGGCTCTGGTACTAGTTGTACATGGAAGAGGTTCAGAATGGCTGGTTCTGAAAATTCCTAGCCATCAGTACCTAGAATGCGTCTCTTTCTCTTTAGGGTAGTATAGCTTGATCTTGGCCTCATTATAAACACTTGGTAGTAGTAATCCAAATAAATCTTTCAACCTTAATGTGCCATTGGAAAACACCTAGTCCACTTCATACGGACCAGTCCAAGCTATCTTTAAGTTTGGTTTCTTCGGGCCCGGTTTGGATTGATAGAGCAAAACCAATTTGCCCTTCTAGAATTACCTAACTTTGATTCTCCTATCATGCCAGTGCTTTCTTCTTTGCTGAACAATTTCCTCTTCCAGCCTAGCTTGTTGTCTTAAATCATCCAACTGTGTTAGTTCCTCCAGTCTCTATTTAAAATTGTGATTAAAATCCAATCCATACTCAATTGCCATCCTGAGACTGGGAATCACGAATTCCATAGGCACTACAACTTCAGTACCATACACCATTATGAACGGTGTCAGTCCCGGGTGACTTTATAAGCTGTCCTGTAGGCCCATATTCTGGAGCTTAAGATCCCATTGGTGTGGCTCCTTCTGCACAATCTTGGTGAGAATGTTCTTGATGGTTTTGTTACTGCTTTCAGCTTGCCCATTACACCTGGGATAATATGGCATTGACTTCCTGTGATTTATTGAAAGCATTTCTAGCATAATATCCATAGTATCATTAATAAAGTGTGTCTCTTGATCAAACACAATCTCCACAGGGCATCCATAACAATAGATAACATCAAATAAGAATACAACAATGGACTTTGCGGTATTGTCTGGAAGAGCCTTGGCCTCTACCCATTTGGTGACATAACAAGTGGCCATCAATATATACCGTTTCTTCCTTGGAGTGATTTTCTTGAATGGACCCATGAAGTGCGTACCCCATTTCATAAATACTCCTACTGGTTGAACTGGAGTAAGTGGACTCATATATGCTATTGTTGGTCTACCCATCCTTTGACATATATCACATGTTTTGCAAAAACTTTTAACATCATATATTGGAGTTTGCCACCACAATACAGCCTGCAAAATCTTCTTGTAAGTAATATTAGTGGAGAAATGTCCTCCAGAATCCCCATCGTGTGCTTCAAAAAAAACTTGCATTCTTCCTTCCATCAACACACACCTTCGAAGAACCCTATCTACTCCCAGTCTATAGAGCAATCCTCATATGATGGTGAACTTCATACTCTTAATAATCCGAGCCTTCTTTTGATTTTGAGTCCAGTTTTTTGGGAATCCTCCTTTGGAAAGGAGCTTATATATATCATATCATTCTGGATGTGTGTTTTCCTCAGCTGTCATCTGAAACAGCTCTGCATCCACTGGGTCATCTCTTGAGGATACTTATGAGTAACCTTCAGTGCTTCTGGATAGGAAACCAACTCCACAATGGGATTTACCGGGCTTATGAAATATGAGGAATTCAAATTCCACCAGGAAGAGTCATCCATCTAATCAATCTGCCTTGAATAATAACTTTGTTAATCAAGAATAATAATGCCTGATGATCCACATAAATGAAACAGCTTTCCCATCAAATAATGTCGAAACTTAGTGGCACTAAAAACCATTCCTAAGGTTTCCCTCTCCGTAGTAGTCTATCCTTGTTCAGCCTGACTGAATCACCGACTAGCAAAATACACTAGATAATCAGTCCTCCCTTCTGGTTGAGCCATGATTGCTCCCCTTGCCAATCCCGATGCATCAACATGCACATGGAAGATAACTTCTCAATCAGGTTGTCGGAGTACTGGCTTATTGATAATGGCATTCTTCAAACATTGAAAACGCTCCTCAGATTCAGCAGTCCAAATGAACTTGCTGGTTTTCTTTGTGAGCTCATACAAGGGTAATGCCTTGGAAGCAAACATATAAATAAATCTTCTATAAAAATTGATATATCCCAAGAATGAACTTAATTTTGATTTTGTGCGGGGTGCCTTGGCCTGCTGGAGACTCTGGATTTTATCATTGGCCATCTCTATGCCATTCCTGGACACTATATGTCCCATTAGTTGTCCCTTCCAGACCAGGAAAACAGATTTGAATGGGTTCAAACAGATCCTCTTTTCCTTAAATCTTTGGAAGACCATTTCAAGGAATAATAAATGCTTCTCCTCTGTCAAGAAAACAGTGAAATCATCCATAAATATGGCAAGAAATCGGTGCTGGAATTCACTGAATATTTCCATCATACACTGTTAGAACGTTGTTGGAGCATTGCAAAGCCTGAATGGCATGACCAGATACATGAATGCACCCCATTCAGTAATAAAAGTGGTTTTACTCCGATCTTCAAGAGCAATCTTTAGCTGATTATAACCACTATAGCCATCCATGAAGCTATACATATCATGGCCTACAATCTCATCCAAGAAGCATGTCTGTAAAAGGTAATGGAAAAGGATCCTTGATCGTTTGAGCATTCATCTTTTGATAATCCACACAAACTCTGAGCTCTCCATTCTTCTTGGACACTATCACAATTAGAAATAACCAGTCACTATTGGCTACCTCTATGATGAATCCAACCTTCAAAAGGTTGTCGATTTCTTCTTTGACCTTCTTAGATTAATTTGGATTCATTCTGTACCGTTGCAGACAAACTAGTCTGGCATCTGGCTTTAGAGGTATTCTATGTTGAAAGACCTCTGGATCTACACATTTTAGATCAGTATGTTCCCATGCGAATACGTCTTTGTACTTTTGAAACATGTGTCGGGCTTTTTCTTTCATTCCTAGGTTCAGATGCTTGTTTACCTTGATCAATCGAGGATTTTCCTCAGAACCCAGATTCCATTCTTTGATTTCTTGATCATCTGGAAGCAACCAGTTAGGCCCTTCTCCCTTCCTTTTGGTTGACTCCTCAGCATAGTTCTAGGACGGACCTTGTAGTTCTTAAGTGTCATTCTAGGCTTCAGGAACTTCTTCAAAGTGCACCTCTTCAGTAGCCGTTGGTGTATTGGAATTTGAGAATTCTTCTTTGGACTCAACTGGTTTCTTTGGCCGTCCAGTTAGTTGAACTGGCCGTTCTCCAATATTCAGTTCAGTGAACTAATCTGGAAATTGCTTCCTTTGCTTTTCAGCCTGATCCTTGTCAGATAATACTGCATTTAGATTTATATCATCCAATGAAAAAATATTCATAGCCACCAGCATCCTCTCAATTTTCTTGACCCCATACTTCTGGCAAAGCTCTTCTGGTCGTAGTGCCTTTTTCCCAGACATCCTATGTGATTTTGCACCAGGTGTTTAGGGTTGGCATTTTGGTTCATGGACCTTAGGGAGAGCAACCTATTGGTGTTAGTAGGGTCTCCTTCAAGTTCTGTGGCGTTTCGAAACCGTTCGATGGGTATTTGGCTCTTGGAATCGTTGTAGGAAATCTCCTCTTATGCACCTGAAGGCTGTAGCTTAGACATTGGGTAGAGACCTCTGTAGGAATTAGTCGAGAGTCGATCGAGTGTAGGTTGACACCCTATGCTTGCTTCCACGCGTTTGCGGGTCGAGCTTCCTCCTTAGCTGACAAATCTTGTTAGGTGAGTTCTCGCTGTGCTGACGTCCGTCGCGGCATATCCGCCAATATTGGCACCACTGTCGGGGATGAAAACCCTAGGTAGGTGACCGAGACTAGTCCTTGATGATAGGGATTCTCTGGTTTGCCAGAGTCTCGTTTTACATTTAGATAGGATCAGAGGGTGGATGACTCTTTAGGTCTTAGAGGGAGTCTAGGGAGCGTGTGTCTGGCCTAGATCCTTCGACTTAGGTATTAGTTGAGTTGTGGTGTAGAGAGTAGGAGTTAGAGTGGTAGAAGTGGTGAAAGGAGAGCTTGAGAGTCCGGAGAGGCCAGGAAGCAACCGTACACCATTATCACCATTTCACATGATGAGTAGGAGTAGGAGTAGGGTAAGTAGGACATCATGATTTATGATCTGGAGCCCTTCATGCATGTTATACTTGCTGCTAGGTTCATCACAAGGTTGTAAAAGACGCAAAAGAGTGTTTGAAAGCTGAAGTGAAGTTCAAAAGTTACTGTGAATGTTTCCGATAGAGTGGGAGAGCATCAGGAGCATTTCTGTCAGGAAAAAATTTAAATCTTAAGCCAAGAGACATCCTACGTGTAGGATGTCTACAGGGTGATCTGGTGGAAATTTTGAAATTTTGAGTTGATCAGTGTGTTCAGAAGGTAGGTTTTACCCTATTTTCACCTGGAAAGTCGAAAATTGACCATATCTTGACAGGATAAGACCAGATAGACAGAAATTGCCAGACATCCTACCCAAATTGTGCCAAGGCATTATTTTAAGACCAAAACCATAGGATGGTTGCATGAGCATGATGTGCATGATTTATTGAGTGCCTCAGAAAGGTTTCATCTCAATTGGGTGAGAAAATTTGGGTTTTAAGCATACTTTAGCATCTTTGACTGAAAAGGGCTAGAATAGCTAAAATTGGGGTCTTTTGAAATCCAAACTAAAATCTAAGCATAGCACTGGATTGCTGACATCAGAGGGAAGTTGTGGCTCAAGTCTGGGGTCAAACAGGCCAAATAGACATCCTACACGTAGGATGTGTTCTGTGTGATTTAGCACTCCAAATCCAGATTTGAGCATTATACCAAAGTGATAAGCACCTTAAGAGGAGTCTGTGCTTTGCATTTGAAACCATTTTGAGCAGTTAGACATGCTACGTATAGAATGTCTAAATCATGAAATTACAGCCAGAAACTGACTGTAGGAATAACAGGGTGTTGTATAGCTTGAGGCAAGCCTCCTAGTCAATTTTGGTCCAAATTGGAGTTGATTTGACTGGTCAGACCAACATCAGGCTGCTGGAACAGATTTCTGATCAATTGACCAGCTTGTAGGTGTCCAAATCAAAAGGTAAAAACAGCTGTGGACTCAGCACATTAAGGGGAATATATAGTGTTAAAAAACAGGCAAAACAGTGCAAGAGACATCCACACATTAAGGGGAATCTATAGTGCAAAAAAACAGGCAAAAGAGTGCAGGAGACATCCTACACGTAGGATGTCTACAGGGGCTTAGTGAAGATAAAAGCTGACTGAGGAAATAGGGTGATGTTCCAATTGAGTTGAGGGTTCTAGAACTTCTTTCAGAAGTGAATTTGGACCTTGTTTAACCTCTTGAGTGCCTTTCGATCAAGGACAATCCATGCTTCATCTGCCATTGTTGCGGGCTTCTTCGCAAGACCGCCTAGTAGCAAATAGAGGTCCTTCTGGTAGAGATAGTCTTCAATCTGCATCTTCCAATGTTGGTAGTTTTTGCCGTTGAACTTCTCAATCTTGAGCTTCCCTTCCTCCGTCATAACTCCCACTCAATTCAAGGAATCCTTTCCTTGAGATAATTTAGCTACGAGCAAACCTTGCTCTGATACCAGTTGTTAGGAAATAAGACATAGCTAAATAGATAATTGAGTAGATTACTTAATGGAGAGAGACAGATTTATATACACGATATTATAGAGTAGAGAGAGAGAGAGAGAGTACACACGATATACGTGGTTCACCCAATGTGGGCTACGTCCACGGGAAAGCAGCCACTCAATGGCTTTAGTACTTCAAAACAAGAACTAATTTACAAAGGGATTATACCCTTAATGGAGCTCCCGCCTTGCTTCACTCTCACCACCTCACACTCACCTTGTTGCATCAACTTCACACTATGAAATGTGTGTAGAAATGGCCTCCTTTTATAGGCCAAAAGGGCTGCCCTCTCTTATGAGAGACAGCCATGTGTAGCCACCCTTGTGCGAATAAGTCCAAATCGGACCCTCCAATCCGCCCATGTGTGGCCGCCCTTGAGAAGACAAGTCCGCTTTTGAATTCGGCCACTGGCCACCGGCCATTGACTTCCGACCACCGGCCACCGGCCATTGACTTCCAACCACCGGCCATCGGCCATTGACTACCGGCCACCGGCCAACCGACCGGTTGTTTTCCGACCACTTTCCGGCCGCCGTCCGGCCATAATATTCCGGCGAAAAAAAAGTCTCGGGGGCCTCCGCCCCCGAGGCCTTTAAAGTTGCCCCTAATTCTTGTCCGTCATAATTTTGGTTTCCGGTGAGTGATTTTCCTTCACGCACGATGGCTTCTCCTCATAATGGGGGCCTTACAAATGTGCGCTTCTACCACAGAAAATTACAAGGGTAAATCAGGCTCCATACTTAACACGGAAGAACCTCCAATGACAGAACCTTGGAGCATGATAGGAAGTGCACAACCACCAACAGCTGCACAGGCAGCAGGAGAAGGAAGATATAGCTTGGATGAATGAACATTGTTGTTCATAGACAACGGAGGCATGAGTGGCCAGAGACATGCATACCAACAAAGAGGAGCTCAAGGAGCACCTCAACAGCCTAAGGGACCCCGCTACAAGTGTGGTGGAGACCATTGGCTAAGAGACTGTCCTCATGATGAAATCATCAGAGTCAAGGCATATTGCACTGAGTGCGCAGTTACTCATTTAATTCCTGATTACCCTAAGAACCCGAGCAAAGGGGAAAAACTACCTTGAACATGTTGAAAGCAGTGCCTTCCAGTGGAGGGTTAGAAAACAAGATAGTAATACCTATTCAGGCAGTGACACAAGCCCAAGCTCAAAGAATGACAAATGAAACCATAATTGAAGAACCAAAAACCGATGCCCCAAGTTCAGAAATGAAGAATCAAAGAAGCACTTGGAAAGCTAGAAAGACGCGTATGAAAGCCAGAAGAGAACAAGAGCAAAGGGCTCTATCCGAGGAGTTGAGACACACGAAGGATAGATTAGAGTGGTTAGGATCTAGCTAGTCTAAGCTCACACACTGCAGCAACCATAGCACCCAAGGAAATAGCAGAACCCAAAAGTGCAGGATCAGGAGGATCAATGTTGGCAGAAAAGGTAAATGAGCAGTTAGACACACTGTTAAAAGCCTACGAAGCCAGACTCAAAAACAAACAAACCCAAGAGCAAAGATGGATGACCTATCCATATGCCGAAATAGAAAAACAAAGGTTGAAAATGTGTCAAAAGATGATTGAAACAAGTCAATCCTTGATAGAAAACCCGCTTGGTAAACCTGCAAGTTGGCATGAAGTACCAGGTCCAACCCCTATCAAACCAACTTTAGAGGAACAAATAGACACGAAGGAGAGACTCACGACTGCCTCTAAGTCTAGGAGAGAACCTATCATAGTGCCAAATACAACAGATGAGATAAGTGATGGGTTCCAGCCTAAAACATTGGTAGAAATGGGTAAGGATTGTAACGGTCTAGATGACCTGTGGAAGCAAATCCGTGATGCCAACGAAGCTAACAGGGTGAGTTACCAAAAGAATAGCACGAGAAAAGAGAAAAATAAGATCTTACCTCCTATTGAAGAATTTGAGGCAAGATCACAAATGAACTTTGATATACATTCACAAGGGGGAGACCAGGGATCAATTAGTTCGGGGCACAGCCAACCAGACTCGCTGAAAACTCTACCCTCTTACCTAGGGGAGTATGAAGCCAAGTCTGAGGTGAGAGCAATCCCATCTCAAAGACTTTCTTCTAACAGAGTGATGGATTCACAAGGGTTGATTGAGTTATTGTCCACCCTTGTGGCATGCACAATCACATCAGCCAAACTCCTGAGGTTACGACCAAACATGTGGACAACCGTAGACAAATGCTTAGAAAAAATTGGAGTAAAAGACCCCACCTTGAAGCTTCAAGAAGGGATCAGAGAATTGGACAGGCCTCAACTAAACACTAGGCCAGTACCTTTAAACAAGGTTGGAGAATACTGCGAGGGAGAAGATGGAAACACCACGCTACTAGTAGAATTCCAAGGAGTAGTTTCCAAAGCTATTCTTGACAGTGGAGCAGGAGTCGCTATTGCCACCAAGGAAATCTGGAAAAAATGGAGAAAACCGGCTTTGAGAGCTACCAAAATGAAATTGCAACTGGCAGATGCGTTCATGGAAAAGCCTCTAGGACTCTTAGAAAAAGTAATTGTCACCTCGTGCGGAATCGAGTATGAGCATACATTTGCAATAGTCGATTTCGACAAAAAGAACAATTACGAGATCATCTTGGGAAGACCATTCATGAGACAATTAAAGATGGTCCAGGATTGGGGTTACAACCACATATACCTCAGACATGGCGAGACTACAACCAAAATACACCTAAAAGCCCATAGTTACAAAGATGTTAACCAGATACCAGTGGAAAAGTTCGATTCAGCTACATTGGCAGGGTCCAAACTCCCAGCATGGTTAGGGCAAAAAAAAGAGCTATGGATGTGCAGAGCTTCACATTGTGGGAGCTTAAAAAGAGAAGAATGCGTCTTAGAAAGAGCTATTGAGGACAAGGATTATATTCCGGAACCTTTTCCTGAAGATGCCTTAGAACCTCTAGAATGGGAATACATACTAGCAACATTGGATGTCTGTACCATTACAGATAGCCCAATGACAAAATTTTGCGATAAGGACGGCTATGATGTGCTACCCTATTACATGGTAAGCCTTATACCAGCAGGAGATGAGATTGTGGAACCACCAGAACAAGAAGAGTTTTATAACTCCTCTGAACATCTGGAGGTAAATAACGATGCAGATAACGAGTGTTCAGACAGCTCAAGCGAGCGTGGGGAGAAAATAGCGAATATCAAGTTTTATGATTTTTCCAATCAGCACCCTAGACACCAGGAACGCTATAGGAAAAAACGAGTAGAAAACAAAATGAGACAGAACCCTGTGCCTAGGATAAAAGATAAAACTCACTATCTAATGCTTGTCAAAACAGAGGATTGTGTAAAAGACCAAATATCAGGAAGATTCTCGAGAGTGCGAAGGGAAAGAACGCAAGAGGAAATAAAACAAGTACGGAAAGCTAAAACAGAAACAAAATATAAAAAAATTCAAAAATCAAAATAGGAAAAAACAAAAGACCCAGAGTGGACCAAATTGGAGCGTAAAAAGAGATACCAAGAACTAAAACGGTCATGACGAGAGGTATGGACGACTGAGAGAGAAAGTGATGGTAAGGAGGAGTCAGAAAAAGGAAACATGAATGTACCATCCCACTATGGAAAATTCACCATCCAGGACAGAAAAATCATAATGACACCACCAGTCAGAAAAAGAATAAACCAGGAATCTTACGATGGGCTGGAAAATGCAAAACGAATAGATCTCGCTGAGCCAGGTGAAAGGCCTCAGCCGGTCTATATCGCAACTGATTTAGATCCTGAAGAAGAAGAACTACTAACACAACTTCTCAAGAAGTATAAAGATGTGTTTGCATGGTCCTACAAAGACCTCAAAGGAGTTGATCCATCGATATGCCAACATGCAATTCCTTTGAAATCAGATTCCAAACCTAGCAAACAACGTCCTTACACATATAATGACACATTTGCTAAATGAATCAAAGAGGAAATTGACAAGCTGATGGATGTTGAATTCATCTATGAAATCGAACATACAGATTGGGTGTCACCCATTGTGGTTGTCCCCAAGAAGAACGAAAAGTTGCGTGTGTGTGTGTGTGTGTGTGTGAATCTCAAAAAAGTAAATGCAGCCACCATAAGGGATTTTTATCCCTTGCCGATCACAGAACATGTACTTGAGAGGGTGGCCGGGAAACGGGCTTATTCCTTTCTAGATGGGTTTTCAGGGTATAACCAACTGGCAATTGCAATAGAGCATCAACACAAAACGGCGTTTTCCACAGAATGGGGAATATATGCGTCTAGAGTTGCATTTTGTCTTAACTAATGCCCCAGCTACCTTTCAACGGTTAATGACTCATGCGTTCAAAGAATACCTAAGAATATTCTTAAAAATATAAATGGATGATCTTTGTGTATACTCTCTTTTACGAGAGGAACATATTGACCATTTACAAAAGGTATTTGAGAAGTGTAGAACATATCGAATCTGTCTTAACCCGAAAAAGTGCATTTTTATGGTTAGGCAAGGCCGCATCTTAGGACATATTGTCTCAAGAAATGGCATACCCACTGACCTAGACAAAATCAAAGTCATAGTAGACTTGCCCAGGCCTACTAATGCGAAACAAGTGCAATCCTTCATGGGACACTGCGGATATTATCGAAGATTCATATACATGTATGCAGTCATTGCACAACCTCTATATTGTTTATTAGTCAGTTTCGACTGGACTGAGGAGTGTGAAACTTCATTCCAAAAGCTTAAGGAAAACCTTGTATCATCACCTATACATAAAGCACCAGATTGGGAAAAGATACTCCATGTTCACATTGATACTTTTGCATATGCAATTGGGAGTATTCTGGCTCAACCTAGAGATGGAACAATGGATTTTCCAGTTTGTTATGCAAGCCGACAATTAAATAGTGCAGAAAAGAACTACACAACCACTAAAAGAGAGCGGTTAGGAATGATTTATGATGTAAAGAAATTTTGGCATTATTTGCTAGCAAACAAATTTGTGTCTTTACAGATCATCAAGCTCTTTTGTATCTGGTAAATAAACCATGCAATACTGGGAGAATTGTATGCTAGTTTATTATATTGCTATAGTTTGATTCTACAGTCGTGGTCAAAAAGGATAAAACTCATCTACGGGCGGATCATCTTTCAAGTCTACAAAACGGGGAAGCTCCTGAAGGAGTAGATGATGGCATACCTGATGCGTATCTTTTCAATATTGAAATGATACCCAAATGGTCTCAGGAAATTGTTAGCATTCTTTCCTTTGCAATTAGATTTGATAAAAGGGAAGACAGACCCAAACAACAAACAATTCGACAAACAAAAAACTTCCAGTTGATTGCAGGACGACTGTATCATCTAGGCTCAGACCATATTCTACGATTATGTATAAATCCGGAGGAATTCGAGTGTTATATTGAAGAAGCACACGTACAGGATTGTGCATTTCATTGTTCAACAATGAAAACACACCAACGAATGAAACAATTAGGGGTTTATTGGCCAACTATATATGCTGACACGCATTCTTACGTTAACAATTGTACTATATGTAGTGCCAAACAACCAGTGGATCATGCGACATTGTTTCAGGTAAACATTGCACCTGCATGGAGTCAATATATCATTGATTTCTTAACCACAAGGACATTTCTTGAAAACATAACAAAAGCACGGAAAAGGGCTATAGAGTTGGAGGCTTGCAACTATAATTTAATTGGGAACCAACTCTATAAGCGAGGAAAGGACAATCAACTTAGAATCTTTGCAAGTGAAAGTGAATACCTGCTGATTTTAGAATACGCACATCGAGGAATAGGTGGAGGCCATTTTTCAGGCGATAAAACGGCAAAAATTGTTTTAACCGCAGGAATATGGTGGCCTACATTGCATATGGATACTGAGGAGTTCGTAAAGCGTTGTGACGCATGTCAGGGCACCAAAGTGCGGATAAAGAGAGATGAGATGCCACTACAGCCAATGATGGGAGCAAGAGCATTTTCAAAATGGGACATTGATTTCGTGGGGCCTATTTCACCCCCTGCATATCGCACCCATACCCAATATATCATTGTGGCTACGGACTATCTCACAAAATGGGCGGAAGCCAAGGTAACACAAAAAGCAGACACACGAACCACTGCACAATTTTTTTATATGAGAATGTCTTTGTACAATACGGATTACCAATAGAAATTGTCAGTGATCGAGGAACACATTTTCTTAATGAAGTCATTGAATATCTGCTAGAGGAATTCATGGTCATACATAGAAAATCTGCTCCATATCATCCACAGGCAAATGGACAAGCTGAGGCCACAAATAAAACACTATGCACTGTTCTGACTAAAATTGTATCAGAGTCAAGTACAGACTGGGATCAACAGTTACACTCAACACTATAGGCATACAGGGTAGCTTACAAAACATCAATAGGAACAACACCGTACAACATGGTGTTTGGCCTAAATGCTATATTACCCATAGAGTTTTTAATTCCAACTCTACGAGTAGAGAAACGCTTAGAATGGACAGGGCATGAGCTCTCTTCAAGAGTGGATGATCTTGAAAAGCTAGATGAACTTTGCTTGAGAGCTGTAGCTTCGATCTATGCTAAAAACAGAAGACAAAAAGAGTTTTTTGACAAGCATGTGCGCACAAAGAGTTTAAAACAAGTGATTATGTACTTGTTTATACCTTGAAGCAACATGCCAAGAAACTTAAAAATCGAGGGATGGGACCCTTTGTGATTAGTGACTTATCACAAAGTGGAGCTGTCAAGCTTGCTACATTAGCAGGTGAAGAAATGCCAAATTGGATTAGTGGGTGTCGATTAAAAAAATATTATTTACCACTAACACAGGATATGCTTCAACAAATCCATCAAGAAAAACATCGGATGAAGGAGAAACAGAGGGTACGAGAAAAAGCCCAAGCAGAAGCGAAAGAACGCATTGCAAAAAGATGGCTTCTACGACAACAACAACAATGTGGATCACCTTTGTGCATAAATACTATTCGGCTAACGAATTTTGATGAAGACACAATGGAGCCAATAATTGTAGTCAAAGTGGGTAGCAATCAAGTTGAATCGACGGCATTGCTTGATTCTGGAGCTCAAGCAAATCTGATCTCTTACAAATTATACAAACAGCTCAAGCCCACAGGTCAACTACATTCTACTCCACAATAGCTGGAAAGTAGTACATCACATTCACTGAAAACATTGGGCTGGACTATATTGCATGTACAAATACATCAATATATTTACCCACACAGGTTTTATGTGGTAGAGGATGAAAGCACACAACACCCCATGTTGTTGGGACAACCTTGGCAAAAAGAGTATAATGTGCAGATAGATTGGAATGCAGATGTAGTCAAAATTCAGCATGCACATGAACAACAGGTGATAGCTTTTGCTCAGTAACCCTGGAAGAACCACATGGTAGCAACACAATCACTGGATAAGGAACCAAAAGGATGGGTGCCACTAAAGAAAAACACGATACCCATGGCGAACAAACAGGGAACTGCCAACCATGTTCACTCCCAACAGAAAACAACACAGACAGCATTGCAAAGATCAAGGTTAGTAACCCGTGAAAAACAAGTATGGGTGCGGAAGGATAGAGGTGACATGGCAGACAAACCACATCACAACAGCAAGAGTCAAATGGAGAAAAGAGTTCAACCAAAAGCCAAGGGAATAAAACACATATGGATCCCAAAGAGAATGCTCAGTAACAATTTAAATGCGACTCGCATTTGGATCCCGAAACCAAAGCAACAGGAACTCCCTTCAGTACAAACAACATCGGCATGCAGACACACACAACATATGACACCGGCCAACCGATCTATGTGGGTGCCAATAAGCAGCACAACAATGACAACCACGGAAGTAGCAATAAATCTACAAAGACCTCCAAAACAAAGCTACCAATGGAAATAAAATAAGACAAAGACTATGACCAATTCCGCCACGACAATTCTCTCCAAGGAGACAACTATGGCCATATCAACTGTAGCGGCAAACCTAGCGATTTTTGCAGGAAAGACGATATGAATCCTAAAAGAAGATCTCTCTAGAGTTGGGCTCTCATCTCTTAGCACAATTTTTTTAACCCATGCACGGCACATACACCGAGGTGATACCTTGTCGTCCGGGAGGACTCCGGCTAGGAGGGGGGGAGGCATTCTCAAATGCGGACCCAATGAAAAAAAGAGCAAAAAAGGGCATGTTTTTCGACTATTTTAAAGGGTTGTCGTTTGTTTGATTGCGAAATTTTTTGGACTAACCCAAGTACATATGCCCTTATACAGCATGAATCTACAAGTATATGTGGCCAAACGCCAAATCAAGCCCCTAGGTGTGTGTATATAGGTAAAAATAGTCATTTTTCGTACAAAATATTGGTAAAACGAAGAAATCCGGCCATAAAAATTTCATGTGAGTGTATAGTGTTTTGCGGTGATATTTTTCAGTTATTATGATTTTTGAAAATTTTCTGGGTTTAATTTGCTATTTTCTTTAATTTTACTAATTATCGGTAGAAAAACTTCAAAAATACAAAAAGCATGTGAAAAACGATTGTAATGAAAAACAAAAAATATGGGGATGATCAATGACTATAGGACAACCTATGGTACAATGGGGGTGCAATTATGTGAATGGAGCGGAAAGCGTGTTTTGGTCAGATTTTGACTGAAACGTCAAATTTCTCGGAAACTCGGCAAATAGAGTCCAAATCAAGAAATTTTTGAGCCTAAAACACATCTCACAAGAAGCTAGGAGCACATGTCAAATTTCATGGAAAGTGGTTCGGGGACCCCCATTATAAGATTTTTTCACTTCATTTTAAGCTCATTTCTACTATTGCCTTTTGAGAGAGAGCTCTTGCCACCTAGAGCGAACGGGACTTCCAGCGGCTTCTACGACGCACACGACCACCCGACAGGCTCCAGACATGAGAGGTAGACTCACCACCTTGAGCTTTTCGCGCATGTTTGTTGTTTTGTTGCGAAAACTAGCGTAGGGTTCACACGAGAAGAGGGAAGTAGAGACCTACAGGTAGAAGTGGCCACCTAACGGCTAACCCAAAAGCAATGAGACTTCATCGGCAGCTTAGCTTAGCATAGGAGACCAGTCTCGGGTGCCCAAAGGCAGTAGAAAACCATCGGGAAAAACCCTAACTTTTAGAGCCCTGCAAGAGGCTACCAGATGGTAAATCGGCGGAGAGGCACCCAAATGCTACCAAAACTCATGGGTAAGAGCATCTCGACATGCTCGACAAGTCTATATAGCCCACATGGCCATAAGGCAACCCAAAGCGGCACTAAAATTCAGAAACGGCATCAGACACACAAAGCGTCAAATAGCTCTCACGGCCAAACTGCATGTCCGTTTGCCACCAAACTTCACGAGCGGCTTTCCTAGACCATCAACAACCAAGTCCTATGGTGGTAGACCACCACAAGTCATCGACGACATGTAAACGCAACCACGGGCGCTACCAGAGCGAGAAATTGTCAAACGGAGCTCCGGTGAAGCCAAAGTCGACAAAACATATGGCGAGGATCCCCAAGGGACCGTGAAGCTATGGAGACCAACATCAAAAATTTCATCACCGAAAAGCACTCCAAAAGTAAGAAAACGTCTTGGAGGCTCTGAAATCCACACAGGGAGTTTCTTTCTATCTATTTGACTTTTTTGTTGAAATAGGGCTTAAAAGGGACTCGGGGGGGACTCAGTGCAGATACCAGTAGCACTCACCATAAAAATTTCATCAGGAGACATCCTACGCGTAGGATGTCTCAAGGCCAATTTTGGGCACCAACCCCAACATCTCTCATCACACGCAGCTTCTGAATAGCGTATACATGCTAGCCACCAAGTTTCATCACATTTGGACAAAAATTGATCTCATATGCACCAAAAAACGCAAAGTCAGAGCATAGAGGCAATAATGGCCCATAGACCTACCAAAACTTGTCCAAATCACATGAAACTTATACAATATACTCATGAGCACATTGCCAAGCTATCTGTGGGGTCACAAGGGAAAAATGATGAAATAGACATCCTACACGTAGGATGTCTAAGTAACCAATTTGGCCCCCAGCTGGCATTTTTTAGTTCCAAATCTCCTTATAACACCTTCCTAAGCTCATATATCAAGTTTCAAGGCATTCTCATCACATTTGTTCCCCAACACCTCCAAGATGCACTTTTTGAGCCCAAAAACACTACACATGCTCTTACCAACACTAATTCTTGTCCAAATCAAAATCCAAGAGCAGGGCCATGTTCCACATGCCAAGGGCTAACCCCAGAACCAACTTCAAATCTTTTTTATGAAAAAGACATCCTACGCGTAGGATGTCTCAAGTGTGATTTTGACCTACTGTGCAAGAAATGACTTCATGGGAGCCATTAACATGGTGCAAGAATCCTGTATATCAAATTTCAACCCATTTGAATATCATTTTTCCCCTGTTGAGGACATTCTACCCAATTTGTGAGACTAAAGCCTGAATCTGCCCAGAATTGCACTTTTTGATGCCCAAACCCAATTCCAATCACATAGCCATGTTGCACAGGTCAAGGACCACCAGCCAACCAAGTTTCACCAAAAACAAGCAAAGTAGACATCCTACGTGTAGGATGTCTAAATGATAAATTTTAGCCAGAAAGCGACTGTGAGCCCATGGAGAGTTTCCCTAGTTCCTTTTAAGTTTTATTTTCAATTTTCAAGTCATTTGGATAGTTAGAACTCAGTTTCTCAGCTAATATAGAAAAAATGCTAACTTCGAACTACTGAGTGCAACAGGATCTATGGCAGCCGCAAAATCACCGGCAAAGAAGAAGAGGATGACAATAAAAGACTACTTGGAAGAAGTAGAGCCATTTGTGATCCCAGAAGGAACCCTGAAGCCAACCAGCACATGGATTCGGTATAATTTGCTAGAGTCCAATGATTTGAAGATCTACCAAGGCGTGTTCAAAGATCCTGAAGGAAATGCAGTAGAGCTACCCATGATACCACAGGAGCTCAATGAATTTGTCAGAAGCAAGATGGGAGATTATCTGGAGAAGTTGGACCTCCATAACTACTTTGAAGCTTTGCCAGCGGGGATTAACATCAAAAGAGTGTGGGAATTTGTAGCCACTATCAAAGAAGATGGAGTGGCTAGAGTCACTGATCTGCAGGGCAAGCCAGATACCATGATTGTCATCACAGAGAGGGTGGTGGCAGCCGCACTAGACATCTCCAATAAGGGAGATAGTGTGACAAAGAGGAGAGATGAAGTCAAAGTCTACTCAGAAAAGAAGAACAACTACACATTTGAAGATATTGCAAATCCAAAAGTGTCTATCATGAGCCAGCTCTACAACCAATACTTCCACATGTGTACAAAGTGGCCACAAAAATACAGAATGCCACCTGGAGCCATTGCCACCACCTTCACCTGGGCAATGCAGAAGAGCAAGCCGAAAGTGATCAATTATGCTGCTTACATCCATGAAAACCTGGTGAAGATGGGCAATAAAAATCCCACCTATATTGTACCTGGTGAGCTAATAACAAAAGTGGTCTATGGAGCACTACATTCCAAGGGAAACTGGCCTAAACCTCTTTCACAGAATGATTGGCTAAAGCTGAAAGAAGATAAAGAAGAAGAACCTCCGAGGGCACCCACGGTAGCCACACGATTGAAGTGCCGGTTAGAGACCGTGCTAGAAGAGCCGCCAGAGCCAAAGAAAGGAAAGAAAGAAAGTCTACAAGTGCCGATCAAAGAAACCAAGTCACAAAAAGTGGCACGGCTAGAAAGATTAATGGAAAGCTTCAGAGACGAAAGAGCACTCAAGGGAGATTTGAGCGAGCTATGAGAAGCCATCCCTGGAAGCCATGTCGGGATCATCTTGAAGAGTTCACCGAGATCGGTTTAAAGACTACATCAAAAACTTTGAGATTTTAGATGCTACAACAGAAAATATCCCGAATGTCCCTTTTACGGAAGAAGAAGTGGACGAAGTACAATGGCAACTGCTAGAAGAGCAGGAAGGCCAAGAAAGAGAGAGAAAGACCAAGGCGGACAGAGATTTCAAGAAAAAGCCGAAAACTCCACCGTCAAGCAGGGAAACCAGCCCATGGCCATCACCACCTCCTCTTAGCCCTCCACAAACCCAACAAAAGGAGGATGAACAAGAAGATTCCAAGCAAGAGAAGAGTCAAGAGGAAGAGCAGAAAGAAGAAGCTGAACCAAAAGAGGAGAAGCTAGATCCAGAAGAAAAGAATTTCAGAATATTTCTTGATCTACTAGCTGTAGGTTACTCTTGAGAAGAGGCAGCTACCGTAGCATTTGAGTTGACAAGCACAAGCCCTAAGGAACAGATACAGAGCCTTCGGTTAGTGGAATGGAAAGAGATGGCCACTGATACAGTGGACCTACAGCCACCAACCGATGACTGGGATGTGGTGATGCAAAATCTAACCGGGCTCAGGGCAAGATCAATGGCCACGGAGAGTGAGATTGATATTCTCAAAACCAATGAAGTTCAGATCAAGGTTGAAGTTGACTCACTACAAAAACAAGGCCAAAAGAATATGGACAAGCAAACAAATCTGCAAGCTAGTTCGGACGCGGCATGACAAAGATGCCAGGAGATGGAACGAGAGAATCAAGAAGCCAAACACAAGCTTCAAAAAGCAGAGGAAGAATACAAGAAAATCAGCAAGTCCTTGACAGATGCAGAGAGATAAAGGGACAACCTGACTCTACAACTTGCTGAAGAGTCCAAAGAAGTGGAAACACTGAAGAATGCCAAGGAAAAGGCGGAGATAGAATAGGAGGCAAGCCAGGATGAGGTAATAGAACTAAAAGACTAGATTAAAGTAAAAGATCAGACCATCCAACGGCTAAGAGCATCTCCGCCCAGAGTCCGAGCTGCTAGCTCGACTGGCACCACTTCAGAGAATGAGCTATATGAAGAACAAATGAAGGAGCTCCAAAAGGAGTTAACACTGGAGAAAAGGCAAAGGCTGATGCTGGCCGAGGGGTCTATGGTAATGCAAAAACACCTGGAAGAAGATAACAAAGCCATGTAAAATGAGCTTAAAGCCGTGAAGAAGAAGGTTATTGAGGATTTTCAGAGATGGCAAGCCGAAATTGAAGCCATCAAGAGAAAGCTAGAGGAGGCTGACAAAATCAATGCCGATCTGAACGACCTCCTAGTAAACATGGGAGAGCAAGCGGAAGAGGAAAAGAAGACACTTCAGAAGCAGATAGAAGAGCTGAGAGGCCAGCAGCCAACGGAAGAGCAGCAGTTTAGCACCGGGCCAGTCACAATGGACGGAATTCACATAGAGAATGTGTCAAATCCCATGGACACCAATTTTCAAGAGGAAATCCTTGTGGGACCCTCACAAGAACCCCAGGATCTGACACAAGAAGAAGAAGAAGAAAAGTTGTAGAAGGCCATAGAAGCAGTAGTCAAAGACACAGCCAGAGAAGCATTGGAGTGGGAGCAAAGAGTGTTCAAATTGATGACCATTCAGAAGATAGATGCCAGTAACCTTCCGCATGAATGAATACAGCCTTCTCTCCCATATCCTCTGCTAAAGTACGAAGCTGCTACTATCAAAAAACGGATAAAAGAGGAGCCAATAGTGCCATTGTACAAAGCAGATATCTCCAAACCTGAAGGGGTCAAGCTGATAGTAGATTCTCAACCCAGGTGGAGAAAGGCATGGCTCACAAAATATCCACAATATTCAACCCATCTGGTAGAGGCACCTAAAGTGATCAGAGATAACCCCAGTTTCTGCCCTCTACCAAGGATGAGGACATGGAAAGCCCATGAGCTGTTGCAGAGAAGCCAACCCACTTGGCTAAATTACCCGAAGCTGCCAGGCCTGAAGGCAGGCGAGAGAATAAGTGAGCAATACATGGTGAAAACCCTAACGGGCGCCATCAAATTGTTCACTGGCTCGCCTGACCTATCTTGCATCATGATGAGAAAGATATGTAAAACCCTTTTGGCAGTCTTCGAAACCTTCAAACCAGGCCAGGCAACAGACAGTATCTTTTTCTTTCAAGATACATACAGATGTGCATACGATCTGTCTGCTCAGCCTTCTCACGAGATGATACATGCACTATATCAGAGAATCATGTTTTTGCCTTCGTATCACCTCCAGGCCTTTGAAGAAGCCTTCTACACCGGCTTCTTCACCATCAGCACAGATATATTCGGCCTGACGCTACTGGCTCAGCATGCGAGATATGAGTCCCTTCTAAAGATGCGAGAAAGCCTACACTGAAGAAGCAGCTCAACTGCCATGCCAGGGACGACATGAACAAGGAGGGGGGGAGTGTTAGCAGCTGGACACACCCAGTGGAAAATGACTGCTCGGCGGAATATTATTTTTTGTAATTATTCTTTAATTGAGAAAACCGACATTTCACCTTTGTAAATAGTGGGGCTTACAAAAGCTTCCAGATTGTATCCCATTTTTGACATTTAGATTGGGTAGATGGTTAAATTGGAACATTAGGGTTTGAGATTGTAAGGTATTTATACCACTTTTGACCTTAATGAAAAAAACCTGTCATTTTTAAAAATTTCTGTCTATGAGTGAGCGTACTATGTACGAGAGAGAGTGAGAGTTTTGTCTTGATGATACGCGCGCACCAGTGGTCAGAATCGAGTGCGGAGAAGTACAGCGTGTTGCCCCCGATGAGAGCTACGCATTGATACCTACATTGCGGGTGTACGGTCTGGTTTTGCGAGCTCGACCTACAAGCTTCACCCGGTGATTCGGTGAGCATACGTTAACCGTTTTTGCATTTCAGCATATCCACGCGTTCGCATTGAGCAGAGCTACACATAGGCACTTTAGTTTTTGAAAATGATGACCTGCAAATTTCAACCAGACATCCTACGTGATTTTGCACCAGGTGTTTAGGGTTGGGATTTTGGTTCATGGACCTTAGGGAGAGCGACCTATTGGTGTTAGTAGGGTCTCCTTCAAGTTCTGTGGCATTTCGAGACCATTTGATGGGTATTTGGCTCTTAGAAGCGTTGTAGGAAATCTCCTCTTATGCACTCCTGAAGGGTGTAGCTTAGACATTGGGTAGAGACCTCTATAGTAATTAGTCGAGATTCGGTCGAGTGTAGGTTGACACCTTATGCTCGCTTCCATGCGCCTGCGGGTCGAGCTTTGTCCTTAGCTGACAAATCTTATTAGGTGAGTTCTCGCTGTGCTGACGTCCGTCGCGGCGTATCCGCCAACAACCTTGCACATCCAGTACTAAGAAGTTGGTCTTGAACTTTTCTTTTCTTACCCTTATCTGCATACTTTCAATCATTCCAATTGCTTGCACAACTCTGTGATCGGCCATCCAAACCTTGAATGGTGTTGGTTTCAAGTTTGTGATACCCATTCTTTGCTGAAGGTGTGTCCCCAGGATGTTGACACCTGCCCCTCCATCCAGTATGACACCGGATAGCAGTTCCCATTGTTTTCTGACTTTGTAGTCTACCTAGATTACCGGCACTTCATCATCCCTGACAACTGCAAGGTCAACTGCTCTAGCATCGGCTTCAGCCTTCCTTTATTGTTTGATGAATTTTGCTACTTCACGGAAAGTTTTTCTGTTGTCTTCATTCAACTATCAATTTTTGAATTCTTTCAGAGATCTTTACATGTATTTCCTCTCTCTCTTGATCATAGTTATCCTCAAAACTTGAGGAATTGGGACCATTTGCACAATGCAAATCCTCTGTTCTGGTGTCATATCTACCTACTTCATTGTTTTCCATTCCAGCTAGATTTGATTTGACATTTCCTAGATCTTCCACATGTCCTTGGACTGCAGCCAGCATGGTCTCAAAAAGTCCAGATCCTGACTGATTTGACTGTCTTTTCTCAGAAGACTGGGTTGGTATCTTTTGAATGACTCAAGCCTCAAAATTTTATGGCTGCTCTGGTAGCTTCTTGGCTAGATCTTCTGTGATCTTAGCCGCCAGTTCCATCTGCTCCTACCATTCATCAACTACCTTCTCTTTGCCCTTTGCCTTCCATACCTCTCTCTATTGAGTCCATTTGCTAGTTTCAACACTGATTGGTTTTACCGGCTCATTTGGAATTTCCTCAGTGACTACCCCTTTATTGCGTGTAACTGCTCGTACTGGAACTGGCTTTGGGGCTTTTGCCTTAGTATCCACAGTACTGGGCGCCTCTAGACATTGAACCGCAAAGTACCCATACTTTCCACAAGTATAACAGTTAAGGCTTTGGTTTTGAAAATTACCATGACCCCGGCCTCGCCAGTACCTCCTTGGTATTTGCCGCGCCCAGTACTAGTGCCACTGCTACCTGCTTTCTCTTCTTGGAATACACTGGTTGTCTCTACTCTGGCTAGTTCAGCATTGGTAAATGCTACTACAGACAAATCCTTTCCCTTCTTGAAGTGATGAATGTGAATGCCACAATTGTTCCATAAATGACCATACGCTTTGCAATAGGTACATTGTGGACATTCATTGGAAACGTGAGCTTTAGATTTGCACCTTGAGCACCAAGTTCCATTCTCCTAACTGGTTGTCTGGTTTGGCTGATTTCGGCAATCTGCCGGGCCATTTCATCAATCTTCCTAAACCAAGACCCTTTCTTAGCCTTGTCCTTGCTTTTCTCATCTGAGTTGCTGTCAGAGCTGCTGGAGACTGCACTAGAATCAGAATTCTCAGAGGAGAAAGAACTGCTACTACTAGACCTCCTCTTCTTGTGGCTTCTCTCCTTCTTAGCTTGATGTTCAAGTTTCAAAGCTCTCTGCACTAAATCATTGAATTTCTTTGTTGGTGGAGGTACCTCTTGTTCTCTGAGCTTCTTACTACGTAACCCATTTAGAAACCATGCATGTAGTCTGGCTTTTTATGGTGGCTCCTGCAACTGCCTAGTTAACTCCTTGATCTTTTCTACATAACTTCTCACTGACAACTTTCCTTGTCTAATCTTATCTAGCTCGCAGAGGATGTCCTCATCACCCCTGTTGTGTGAATACTCCAGTCTAAAAGCTTTCAGCAATTTGCTGTATGATCTGAGTTGGTAGGCTGGGTAATGGTAATACCATTTCCTTGCTGCATCTTTTAGTGTTTGAGGAAAATATTCTCCCCAGTCATCCTCATCAATATTCTTCAGCTTAGCATACAGTTCAAAAGCTTGAATATGAATATCTGGATCATCTTCCTTTCCTCCTTTGAACATTGGGAAATAAATTTTCAATGAATAAGTATATTCATGCCGGTCGGCATCGTCTCTACTTCTTTTGCCCTTGGAAACCTGACTACGTCGAGAAGACTTTCTGTAGTGATCTGTGTCAGCATCCCAGTCAACTTCTTCTTCAGTCTCAATCGTTGTCTCTCCCTGGCTTTTCTGTTGGAACTGTGACAACTGTCCTTGCTGCCTTTGGTCCCATTTTCCTTGTGTGTGGACCGAGAACTCATAGTTTTGCGTTCTTCTTGCTCAACCCTTCTCCTCCTGGAATGACTAGAGTGTTGAGAGTCCTTGGCCTCATCAGCATGATTGTGCTCCTCTTGAGCCTCAGTCTCGCTCTTCGGGTCCTTCTTATGATCAGACTCTCTTTTTGATACCTCAGGAATAGGGTCGATGCGGTGATCAGACTCTCTTTCTGATACCTCAGGAATAGGGTCGATGCGGTCGAAATCAATGCCTAACCGGGTTGATGATTTGCAACCACGATTGATTTTGGGCACCATGTGTACAATTGAAAATTCTAACTGAGAGATAAGAGTTTTCTTGCAGAAGATCAAACAGCTCTAACCACCGTGATCACCAAAATGAAATTGGAGCTAGTCTCTTCAGAGAGCTGATTCCAGTGTTAGAATTTAGAGCTACTGGTTTTGTCGTCAATTCAGTTAGTGAGACTAGAACAGAGTACTGACTGGACTAAAATAGATAACTGAACTAGATTTTAATACTGAAACGAGAGATATAACTAAAATACTGGAAAGAGTAATTGCAGATTCAAATTAATATCTTAAGAAGAACCAGTACATTGTATAATGGGTTTAAGCTAAGATGATTACAGAAGCAATGATTACAAAGTGAAGCTAGAACGAAGAGCTCGTAACCCGATAGTGCTTAGAAAGCTAAAGCCAAAATACAAACAGTCAAGAAGCATGATTACAATGTAGCAGGCCCTATTGATAACTCTCAAGAGTTACTGCAGTAACTGCCTGCGGTAATTAGTGCCAGTGTGATTGCCTCCTGTTGGGCGATCTTCTAAGGGACAATTCCCACCTGCTAGGACTATCCTCGCCTTCTACAAGTTCAATGTTGGTGTATTTCAATGCACTATAGAAGAAATATAAGAGAATCTGATAATAGATGTGGAAGTTGAATTATAAAGAGACCAATAACACTCAGACTTAGAACCAGATAACAACTTTATAGATTCAATACAGCTTGAGAGTAGAATGAAGATTGTGTCACAAACAATTATGAAAGAGCTTGTATTCAATGTGTTTTGGTCATATACAATGCTTCATATTAGCGATTGTACATAGTTTGTCGATCTCAATTGTTATGCTCAGAACCTGCATCTTGGTCATCAAACCTTGTGGTGGGGGTCAAATTCTTGAATCCTTGCTGGAATCAAACTCATAATGGCCTTCACCTCACATCCTACACTTTGTGTTCTCTCGTATAGCGCTAGTGAGGTCTTTAATGAAGATGTCACTTTCATTAATCTGTTGTATGCGACCATCTGCACATGATGATATTGCCAAAATACATTCTTTTCGAATGGCATGCATATTAATTTTCTTTTGATCTGGCATTATTTTAGCACTGGACAATAAAAAAAAACATATCAAATACAAATTCATGGGTGCACATTACACTAACACTCTCACACCAGTTCGGACAAACCATAGCCATGACTTGAAGACTTTAAGAAATATACACGATTATATTGATACACATTGGAAACAATTTTCACTTTAAAATGGAATGTTTACTCGTGTAAAATGGCGAGCAAACAAGTAGTTTTTAAGAAATTTCTCACCATGCACTCTCACAGTAGTTCAAACAAAGCATACACTGACTTAAAGACTTCAAAAAATTGTGCAAGATTATATTTATTCAAGTTGATAATCATTTTGACTTTAAAATGGTATGTTTACTTGTGTAAAATGCAATTTAAAAAAATCACTCCTAATAAAATTATCTAGATCTAACAAAACACGTTAAAAATCCAAAACAATTTAATAATTTCTGATAGAACATAATACTTGAGTTTATATTTTGCATGTTATCACGATTCACTTCAAAAAAAACGCCTCTTGGAAGATACATGCATCGTGATGTACATATTGCCATTTTTATTTTAGCTCATTTAAAACATTGAAAGTATACAAACCAATCATAAATAACAAAGAATGTCTTGCTCTTTAAAAAGGTAAAAATGAATATTTAACATGCAAATTGTGTGCATATAGTTTTTTACATAGAATTTATGTAAATGTAGCATTTAAAATAGCGATGATGATTGATAAATAAAGCATTATTTTGAATATGATTAGCTAGTATATATTTTTATATGAACACTTAAAAACAACAATATTGAACAATTCAAACATTTGTATATGAAATACTCTTCACGGGCATGTTATCGACCAAGTATTTCATATACTTAATACTTAAAAAAATGCACTACACATGCACATACAAATTATATGGCATTTGTAGGCCGG
The DNA here is from genome assembly GCF_014529385.1 of Adiantum capillus-veneris. Classification (NCBI taxonomy): domain Eukaryota; kingdom Viridiplantae; phylum Streptophyta; class Polypodiopsida; order Polypodiales; family Pteridaceae; genus Adiantum; species Adiantum capillus-veneris. The sequence goes on along the minus strand of NC_140942.1, from coordinate 131,300,123 downwards.
GTTAATGACTTGAATGCCACATTTATTAAAAAACAAATGCTTTTATCAAACAACACTCAATTAGACATGTTACCGATTGAGTGTCACCCAAATCTAAGGAGAAATAATGGCTTACATACGAGCATCATATAGCCGCGTTACCAACCGATGCCCATATGTTTTTTGAAAAGGGGAAGGGAAGTTGACTCACCATAAGGATACTAGAATCATCGAGTTATCGACATAATACACAGACAGTGAGCCAATACTTACCACAAGGACACCATATTCCTTGCGTCACCAAGGTGATACCCTCGTGGTAAGCATTGTTCCGTAGAACAGCTTATGCACACACTCGCATTGTGTGGTAAGGTACCTTATGACTACCATGCAATACGATAAAAGGCACGCTACCACACAACGCATACACACACATAGCACATAACCGGGTCGTGTGGTCAGGTACTTTGCTACTGCCATGCACTCGACGTAGAGCACGCTCCCACATGATCCCATCCCTCCCTCTCTTCTCTTGACGTACCTACGAAGATGATCGTCTCTCTCTCTCTCTCTCTCTCTCTCTCTCTCTCTCTCTCTCTCTCTCTCTCTCTCTCTCTCACACACACACACACACACACACACACACACACACACACACACGCACAACATGGCTCAAGGAATAACACCCAACGGGCCCAATTGAGGCCCAATATATGTTATTTTGGGGCCTTGGTTTTCTCGGCGGGTCCGCAAGGAAAACATATAAGCCCAGTGGGCTCACAGGGAAAACCAAATAGCTCGGCGGGCTTTTTGTGGGTTTTCAGGTTGCTCTTAAACGGCTTGTTTGTGATCATGTTAAGTGTGATTATGTGAATGTGTCAAGAAGACCTTGTATTCACACAAAATTTTTGGTAATTACATAAATATTAAATCTTTGTATAGGGTGATGGAGTGAAGGGGCATGTAGAGCGCAACATAAAAAGTCATAGAAATGGCAAGCAAGGGAATAGTGTGGGTGGGTGAATGCCAATGTGATGCTACAACCAATAATAAGTGTTTGTGTGTGTGTGTGTGTGTGTGTGTGTGTGTGTGTGTGTGTGTGTGTGTGTGTGTGTAGAAAAGCTTCATTCACTTGGGAGTCAATTGAAGCATCATGTAGCAAGTGTAATGCATCCCATCTCCCAAACCACTTATTTATGTCTTACATCCATCCCGTGCTCAAGATCATGCTTTTATGCGTCTTTTGAACTTTTTGTTTTCTTCCCATGCAATTGTAGGAAGTTGGTGTGAGGGGTTTTGACGCATCTTTATCAGGTACTTCACAGCCCATAACCTCAATTGGAAGAGAGCCCGACTCAAGAAGTAGGAGCATATATGGTGTTTGTGTCTTGACTTGGAGAAAGTTTGTAAGAAAGCGCTTTTGGACATTCTCAAACTCTTTCCAAGTAGACTTTGAGATGCTCCCACCCCACACTTCAACTCCATAAAGAAGAACCGGTGTCACCGATGTGTCAAAAGAATACTTATTGAAAAACCAACACTTGATTTTTCTTGCATTGCACATGTTATCAAATGCATAGTATGCTCTCTTTCCCGCTTCCAAATGACACATGGCACATTCATGCCACTTCTGATTGGCCGGAACCTCAAGGCCAAGGTACTAAATTTCTTAAGTTTCCAATGGGGTGGTGGAGTGAAGGGACATGCCGAGTGCAACACAATAGGTAGTAGGTAACATGCATGAGCAAGGGAACGTTACATGTTGTAGCAACCCACATAATGTGTGTGTGTGTGTGTGTGTGTGTGTGTGTGTGTGTGTGTGTGTGTGTGTGTGTGTGTGTGTGTGTGTGTGTCTGTGAGAGAGAGAGAGAGAGAGAGGTAGATGTTGAGGCATGATTTCAATGGGGTTGGCATACACAGAGTTGGCAGAGAAAACAACAGAGGTATAATCCAATGGGGTTCCTTGGGCTGGCAAGAGTAGTGTTGGAGGATTCAAAGAGATGTCAATGGTAGTAAGAGCCTAAAGATAAAGGGGAGTTCTTTTAATTGCAAAGGTACTCAAGACAAAGTGTGAAGGTGAGGTGGGAGGACTTGAGATGTTAGTGTTGTGGAAAAATGGACAACATGCATTGAACACACACACACACACACACACACAATATACATATTTCATGCATGAGTGTGTGTGTGTGTGTGTGTGTAGGGGGGGGGGGGGGGGGGGGGGGGGGGGGGGGAGAGTCTCCTAAGGGGCATAGAAGGACCACACTCCATCAACCAGCAATAATAGCAAGGCTTTGAACACGTTTAGTGTGATAGGAAACAAAATTACATTGTCACTCGCATACACACACACAGAGAGTTTTTGCTTCCACGATGCAGCATCCTCACTCATTTAGTGGTGATTTTGCAAGCTTAGACACCCCGCTTCCATTAAGGATTGATCTGCTACATGTACATGCTCTTGCTAATCCTTCATCATTGACCTACCCTTCATTCTGCTCCAGGCTTCCCACCGTAGTTCTCACAACTGCTAGCTCCTACAAGGGCCATTGCAAGGGCTAACAACGAGTATCTAGAATCATGCATGGACCCTTGGAAAGTTTAGAGTTCCGAATGTTGATTTCGGATGATAGCAAGCTTCTTGGTGTAAAGAGAGACATTTAGATGGTCGAAATGGCGAGTAAGAATCCTTTTTTTGCCACCAAAGGTGGCCGTTTTGTCGGAGGTGGAGGGAGTCTCACTCGTATCTATATTAAAATGAGAGGAGTTCCTTCCACGTGGTTGTAAGTCCTCTGTGCCACAATGAATGGTGCTCCCCCATCTTTGGCACTTCCTTCCGTTGTGGCTGCTACCTCCTCTTCCACCGTGGCCTGCCAACACAGCACACAAGCCTCTTCCACACTCAAAGAATGGGCACCAATTGGCACATGGGCGAACTACATTGTGTGCAGCCTTGAGCTATGGGAAATCCATGTTCACTCGCCACCTTTAAAGTGGGGGATCTAGGGGGTTATATAAACCTCATTGAGCCTGATTGAAGGGGTCACTGGCTATATCGCTTCCTAGAGTAACAATGACGACCTCTAAATAGGCAACCAAACCTATGCATAGCTACACTATCCATGCTATGAAACTTGTCATTTTTGCCCCGACCACCATTTTTTTTCTGTATTTTCACCCTCTTTCTCACATCTTCAATGGAATGCTCAACCATATATCTCTCCTCTCTACACTCTTCTACTCTCCCTCTCTCTCTCTTCTATACTCTCTCTCTCTCTCTCTCTCTCTCTCTCTCTCTCTCTCTCTCTCTCTCTCTCTCTCTCTCTCTCTCTCTCTCCCCCCCCCCAAGTGTGGTAGATTGATTATGCCATTTCCCTCTTGAATAACAGGTCTTGAGCTACTCTCATCGGATAGATCTTTGAGGTCTCTTGGAATAGTTTCCTACGACGTTAAAATCCTCTTCTTCTCGTGTGTGTAAGTGTGTGTGTGTGTGTGTGTGTGTGTGTGTGTGTGTGTGTGTGTGTGTGTGGTGTGTGTGTGTGTGTGTGTGTGTGTGTGTGTGTGTGTGTGTGTGTGTGTGTGTGTGTGTGTGTGTGTGTGTGTTAATAAAAAGAGGAAAACGGTATAACCTTTCTATCACCCAGTTGTGATAGATTGGTTATACCATTTCCCTCTGGAATATAGGTCTTGAGTTCAACTCTTGTTGATCTTTGAGGTCTCTTGGGATAGTTTTCTACGATGTTAAAATCCTCTTCTTCTCGTGTGTGTGTGTGTGTGTGTGTGTGTGTGTGTGTGTGTGTGTGTGTGTGTGTGTGTGTGTGTGTGTGTGTGTGTGTGTGTGTGTGTGTGTGTGTGTGTGTGTGTGTGTGTGTGTGTGTGTGTGTGTGTGTGTGTGTGTGTGTGTGTGTGTGGGTGTGTAAGTGTGTTAATTAAAAGAGGAAAATGGTATAACCTTTCTATAACCCAAATGTGGTAGATTGGTTATGCCATTTCCCTCTTGAATAACAGGTCTTGAGTTCAACTCTCGTTGGATAGATCTTTGAGGTCTCTTGGATAGTTTCCTACAATATTAAAATCCTCTTCTTCTTCTTCTTCTTCTTCTTCTTCTTCTTCTTCTTCTTCTTCTTCTCTCTCTCTCTCTCTCTCCCCCCTCCCCACAGAATTAGGCAATCAAGAAGGGAAAATGAGAGCAGAACAGTGGTGTGTGTTCAATATATGCAATGGCAAAGGAGGGTGATGTAGGGAGAGTGATCATGTGTCAGTGAGGGAAGAGAAGAGAGGAGAGAGAGTGCATCCGTAGAAAGAGGTGGCTGGCTGCACTTACCATGCCTGAGATTACTCGAGGTCTATCAACAATAGCTAGAAAGGTTGCTCCTACACAATAAGCTTCTTTATTACCTGACTTTGTCTTGCTTGACCCAAAAATAGTTGATTCTTTGTTGTTCTTCATGGTTTTGCTAGCAACCCTGCGTGGGAAAAGAGAGGGGGGGGGGGGATAGCTATGTGGACAAGGGTAGCTAGAAAAAGGACATCCGAGAGAGAGAGAGAGAGAGAGAGAGAGAGAGAGAGAGAGAGAGAGAGAGAGAGAGAGAGAGAGAGAGAGAGAGAGAGAGAGAGAGAGAGAGATTATTATTGTCCTTAGATTTCAAATATGACATATGGGACCAAAGTTACATGTGATGTACTATGTGTGTGGCTGATGAGTGATTCTCGATGCTCCAAAATTGTGGTGATGAGAGTTGCAACAAAGAGCCCACACTGTGGCTGGGAGACAAAAGTGTCTAGGTCTACATCATGGCTGAAATGTGAGGGAAGCAACTTTGAATGTGACCAAAAGCTGAGCACTCTAGTAGTGTGTGGTACTCAGACTCTCAAACTTGTAGTGAGCATAATGTGCAAAATCAATTTGACTCTTCTCCATTGCCCTAACGCCTTGTCGTGCATCAAAGGGAGTGGGAGCTAAGCCGAATGGCTGCGATAATGCATATTGCCACTGACGAGGGGGATAGTCTCAAGCATGTAAGAGTGAGTACAATTTCCTCTTTCAGCAAACAACATGGTTTTGTAGTTGGGGGCAATATGGGTGGTGTAATGTATGAAGCATGACCTCCCAGATTTCTCCCAAGCCGTAATACATTGGCGTTGTAGAAAAGCTTCATTCTGAACTTGGGAGTCTATTGAGGCATCATGTAGCAAGTGTATTGCATCCCATCTTTCAAACCACTTCTTTATATCTTCCGTCTATCCCGTGCTTAAGATCTTGCTTTCATGTGTCTTTTGAACTTTTTTGCTTGCTTTCCGTGCAATCATAGGAAGTCAATGTGAGGGTTTTTTTCGCATCTTTATCATGTACTGCACAACCCTTTCCATGCCCATAACCTCAATTGGAAGAGATCCCGACTCAAGAATTAGGAGCATATATGTTGTTTGTGTCTTAACTCGGAGACATTTTGTAAGAAAATGCTTTTTAACGTTCTCAAACTCTTTCCAAGTAGACTTTGAGATGCTCTCGTCCACACTTCAACTCCATCAAGAAGAACCAGTGTGTCAATAAGGTACTTCTTGAAAATCCAACACTTGATGTTTCTCTCATTACACATGTTCTCGCTTCCAAATGACGCATAGCACATTCATGCCACTTGTGATTGACCGAAACCTCAAGGCCAAGGTAAGTCTTGACAACTTCAAGCGTCTTAATGTTGTTACACAATGCATGGCTTCTCCTTATGGTTGATTTTCATAAGCATGACCTTTGGTTTGGATTCATTCACAGTCAGTCCACTATGCAAGCCAAAAGTTCTCAAGGACAACCATAAGCTTTTGTGCATTCTCTAAAGTGTGTGCTAGAAGCACTACATCATCCATATACAACAAAAGCATGATTATTGCATTGCAAATAGTGACCTCTTTAATGCCTTCTTCTTGCATAAAGTCAAGTACCATTTGTTCCAATTGATCGATGCATAGACCAAAGAGAGTTGGTGACAATGGACATCCTTGTTTAACCCCAATAGCGCTTGCAAAAATTTCAAAAATTCCTCTTCCCATGTGCAATTGACATATCACCTTCTCATAGATTCTAAAAACCGCGAGGATAAACTCACTTGGCACTTGGAGTTCTTCTATCCTTTTCCACAAATTGTTACATGGAATCATATCAAAGACTTTCTTAATGTCCACAAAGCAACAATACAATCGCTTGCCTTTCAACCAGCTTTCCTCCATGAGAACATGAAGAGTAACAAGATGATCGATGGTGCTATTGTGTCAATGAAAACCCACTTGTCCTTTTGCATACTTTCCATTCTCTTCAACCCAATCAATAAACTCTATCTCCATTATGAACCCAAACAACTTTGCCATAAGAGACCCAATCATTATAGTCTGGTAGTCATTTACATTCTTTACATCCCCTTCTTTTTGCAAAGGCTTGAGTCCATTAGTACTCCGATAATACCTCATACCATGTTGAAATGCAAGGTTGAACATATCACACATCCTCTGAGGTGTAGTATCTCCCGTTCATTTGATCATTTTCGGCAATAGTAAAGAAAGAGGGCATACATGGGAGTAAACCATAAAATGAGATTTTTTTATCATTTAGTTGCTCATATAACTACCTAAAATGTGTGTACATATCCACAAGACTCAAGTTATCAAAACTCTCAACCCGCTTGCCCCTCAAGTTTCTCCAAAGTCTTCAACATACACATGCCTTTTCTTGGATTTGAAAAAATTGATGATTTACTTCATATCTTCTTTTGAATCGATGCATTGTATGTATGCAAATGACTTTGATAGTTGTCTTTGTCCATAGTTGCATCAAGATTTATTAAGGACTTTTGAGCATCTTGACATTCTTTATCAAACCACCTTTTGCGTGATCTACCTTTGTTGATACCATGGACATGCTTTATGGAAAATCATTCTTTGGCACAAGAACAAATAACTTTCTTGAAGGATTCCCATTTAGTTTCCAATGGTGCATCATGTTGAACCTTTGTCATCCATAACTTTTAATCAGCCATTTCAATGTACATTAGTGCCCTTTGAAAATTCATACATATTGATCACTTGTCCTCCCTTTGACTAAGATTATAATGCTTAGTTGCTTCTCCACATGCAAGTTCAATACATAAGGTTTGATGGTCTGATTCCAGAGTCTATTGATGAAGTATAAAACTCTTTATGCGATACGTGATGGCTTCAGAGAGTAGCATATAGTCAATCACACTATCATCATTATATTTTCTTCATGTAAATCCATTGATTCCACTCCACAAAGATACACCATTTGCAATGAGCATACCCGTGCTATTGATACAAATGAACTTCCCCCAAATCCCTTGAAATGAATGGCACATTAAATTATTGAGTATCATGTTGCAATGTTTTTGCGTGAGCATTCATACCTCCAAATGTGAGAGCACTAAATGGAAGCCATGCACGGTGCATGCAAAGTGCTAGGGAGGATAAGACACACTATGTGGGGTGTAGAAATCTCCAAGAATGTGATGAGGATCTCCTTATTCTTTGTATATATGAAGAATAAGGAATGTGTATGTACATATAGTGGGTGGTATGACACCGGATGCCCAGCCTCGGGCAAGGCACACAAAGGCATGTACCCCAACAATCTCCCACCTAAAGGCAAATGTGCCAATAAGTGGATCCTACTGGCTAAACTACTAGTATGTACAAGAAAATAGGTGAGAGACTCTCTCAACCTATACCCACTGGCTTGCTCAGTCGATCTACATGCAATCGTATCGGTTCTAGGGATATGCGAGCGTGCATACCCATGCTAGAGACTGCATGTAAATCCAATAGACTACTCTATATGGTCTGCAAAACTCCACTATGCATCATGCTAGTGTCAATCACCGTACGACTAAAAATTCTTGCTGCAAATTCTCCCACTACAACCATTATCCAGGCCTCGACACTAGTAGGTTGTACATGAGACGCTCGAACGCTAACAAAATGTGCACAAACCTGGTTGTACTTGCCTCCCCTATGCTATCTTCATGTACTACATCATCAAGACTATCCATCACATATAGATGTGTCAATGTTGATACTGGGATGGCTACGTCTCTCTCACCCATAGGTGGCACTGTGTGTCCTCGTCCCAACTCATCAACCTCTAGCATGATCATATCAAACACCTCCATGTTCGTCATCTCTACCTATGTCTCTAAGGAGCACCCTTTCTCTACCTCTTCCTGCACAGACCCTGACAATGCGGCTATGTCTCACTAGAGCACTTCCACTCTAGCTCTCTCTCTATAGAGTCTACTAACACATCATGCATAGCTAAATGCTCTGTCTCATGAGCATGGTGAAGCTCACCCACAAAGGGAATACGTCTTGTCTCTTTCTCAATGCATGACAGCAACAAAACCAAGACCATGTCGTCTTGAACCTCAGACACATGCATAGGATATACCAAGCCACTATAGGCTCCTTTGGCAATCACTAATGAGCCGCAATGCATCTAGAAAGACTTCTCTCTAAGCACTATCTGGAATCCACAATTTTATAGCTGTCTCACTGAGATCAAGCTCTATCTCAGCTGAGGAACATAGCGCACATATCATAGCGTATATGATGCATCATTGGGAAATGACAAACAAATATCTCATCCACCTGCAATGTCAAATGCCAAACCATCGACCGAGTGCACACAACCAAAGTTGTAGAGAAGGTGCTTAACCAATCATGATGTGGTGTCACGTGGAAGAATGCATCCTTATCTAGCAACCAATTTGGAGAAGTGTCACCTCTCAAAGACATGTACGCAGGAGGAACGCTAAAGGCAAACATGACATCACCATCACTGGCATATGAAGCCATCACTCTAGCATGTGTCAAAACCTCATTTGCACCTCGTGTACATCTCTAATATTGTCTCATACATTTTGAAACACGTCTAAAACAACGATGTCTAATGTGCCTTGTGTGACCACAATTCTCGCATCTCATGTATCAAAAACTACAAGACCGTCGTCTCTCTTGAGTCATCACTGTGAAGTCTAAAGTGTCACATATATCTGCAACCATAAATTAATGTCAAGAAACTATGGCCAAAAATCTTGAGAGAAATCTCATAGTGTCTCCCCTGTAAACTGAGTAAATAACTCTAGCAAAAGATCAACCATAGACCATGCCAAATTGACAACAAAGTGGAAGATAATTCAACCACTGCACAATCATGGAAATAATGATCAAACGCATCAAAATTGATGCTCACATATACTTTAAATTAGCTCCACAATCTTCTAAATCTGCAAGCATACAATTTGGGACAAACAACTCAACCGAGCATAACGCGCATAACCATATATGTAAGTAGTGAGCAAACTAAATCAAAACGCATTCCACAAGAGAAATTGCTTGCAAAAATCTGCAAAAATCTGTGTGACTAGCAAAGTCTGTAGTCACACGAGCATATACAACTTTCACTCCTACGAGAGTGTGTACAAGGCTGACAAAACCTGTCAAAATGGGAGTCGAACACTCGCCCACTAAACCATCAGGGAGCAAAATTTCAAATATGCGTAAAACATGGCGACAATTTGGGAAAAACTTGGCAGAGTCTCCCCTATAAAATGAGTAAAAACTCAAAACATCTAAGTCATAAACAATCGGCAACACAAACAATGCATAAAAGGCATTAATGAAGCTGTTTTGATTGTGCGCAACATATAGACTCGGTCTCTCATCCATAGATGTCATACACCAAGTCAAAAATGATTAAATGCTCTCCAGTCACGATGGAAAGAAGCAAGAAAAAACATGTGGACTATAATCAAAAAGCGCATAAACCTTTTCGAGACCATCCATCTCGATCACAAATCCACATATGGCATACATGTACCATAAGCATGGCAACCGAGCTCACTCCTACATGAGTAGCTATATGGACAACTCCACTTGCCCGAAGCATCTGTATACTTGTGAACCTGGTACCTGCATTGGATTGGATTATTTTGGATTGTAAATCCATAATATTGGCTCCTTGTAAATGAGTCATATGAATGCCTTGTGTGTTGTTGGCGGTTAAACATGTTGCATGACATATATCATGACATTTGAAAAGACTACGTGTGCAATGATTTGGGTTTTGAGTGTCATGGGTGAGATAGAGAATAAACTCGGTTGTAGCATTGTCTAATTGGTGGTTATTTTGTTTCTTGACATAATTTCTGAACGTGTTGATGTGTGACAAGGGTGGGGGTTGGGAGGGGAGAGAGAGAGAGAGAGAGAGAGAGAGAGAGAGAGAGAGAGAAGAAGAAGAAGAAGAAGAAGAGAGAAGAGAATTTCAATGTCATAGGAAACCATCTCAAGAGATGTAAAATATATAATAGATGAGAAGAGTTGAACTCTAGACCTGTTATTCAAGAGCAAAATGGCATAACCAATCTACCACACTTGGGTGATAGAAAGGTTATACCATTTTCACCTTTTTTTAGTACACACCCACACACACACACACATCTGAGAAGGAGAGAGAGAGAGAGAGAGAGAGAGAGAGAGAGAGAGAGTTATGGTGTGATAAATGGAAGAGACAGAGGGAGAGAGAGGGGGGGAGGGAGAGAGAGAAGGAGAAGAAGAGAGAAGAGAATTTTAACATCGTAGGAAACTATCACAAGAGACGTTAAAGATCTAATTGAGGAGGAGAGTTGAACTCTAGACTTGTTATTTAAGAGGGAAATGGTATAATCAATCTACTACACTTGGGTGATAGAAAGGTTATAGCAATTTCCTCTTTTTTTAGTACACACACACACACACACCTGAGAAGGGGAGAGAGAGAGAGAGAGAGAGAGAGAGAGAGAGAGAGAGAGAGAGAGAGAGAGAGAGAGAAGAAGAAGAGAGAAGAGAATTTTAACATCATAGGAAATTATCACAAGAGACGTTAAAGATCTATCTGACGAGGAGAGTTGAACTCTAGACCTGTTATTCACATGAGTGAAATGGCATAACCAATCTACCACACTTGGGTGATAGAAAGGTTATACCATTTTGCTTTTTTTAAAGTAATCACACCCACACACACACACACACACCTGAGAAGAATAGAGAGAGAGAGAGAGAATCTTTTTGGAATTTGCTCACCAAACTCCAAAAAAGTGCTCGCCAAAAAATGCTTGCCAAAAAATACGTCCCTAAGTTACCTACAAATCGTACCTATATGAAAAATAATGGTTAAAATTATATGTAAAAAATAGAACTCTTAAATTTAAACAAATGAATTTGCTTATGCCTATTGTCATCCACATGCTGCATATTCTAGTATCTCATACCACAAGTATATGTCATATCCTGATATATCAAGATATCATTAGTCACACTCATCATCTAATAAATCAATTCTCATAAAGCTCTAGTCCAATTACATACACACTGTCAACAATCAATTATCATGAACCAAATTCCAAATCCAAGTTCAATTTCAAATCCAAAATCACTTTCATTATCTAATCTCGGTAACAAAATCATGCCAAGGATAGTGGTGACCAACCATTGTAGCATGATTTTGTGATCAATGTTACCTAAATTGGTGAATCAACACCAATCAAATGTGTTGTCTAAATTGGTGAATTTGCACTAGTGCTACCGAACCCGGAAAATCTCCATTAATAATATTTAAATTAGTGAATTTGTTGTCTGTTGGTGTGCTTCCTAAATCAACGAATCTTCACGCTTAATTAGTGTTGCTTGAATTGGCAAATCCACACTCGGATGAGCATTTACACACTGCATAAATTGGCAAATTAATGTGCTTGTGACCATTGGACTAGACAAGGCATAATAAAAGACAAAACATTTACTACCTGTTTGATGCCAAATTGGAGTAGGTTGGAGTCTTGAAGTATGTAAACATATTGACAATCATTCCAAATCACTTGAACTCATGTGAGTGGTTGTATAGTTTCATGACAAATCATCTCAGTAAAAGTTTCAATCAATGTAGGTACAAGCCATGATGTTAGACATAGTTGATTTAATAGCTTAGAACATAATGTACACAAGTAAAAGAGCCATGTATTCTTATAAAAGTGTCTGACAATATTCTTGCTTGTTGAAAATCGCTTGAATGTAACCTCTTAGAAATATCCTCACAGAGAGTCACTTAAAAGAAATTAAATAAAATGAGCATTAATTTATCAAACTGAGTTTATTAAATTGGGTAATTATTGCATAAGAAGATGTTGTAAAAGGTGGTGCAAAATTTGGAGGTCTTAAGATAAGGAAGTAGAATAAGCATTGGGGTGGTGTATTACATATATGGCATATGGAGAGCTTACATATCATAGTTAATTGAAATAATATTATCAAAATGCATTTAGAAATTTCTTATCTTGAGGCTCTCTGATATGATAGCATTGTACTTGGCTTCATCTGCAAACATGTTTCTCAAAAACAAAGCATTAAAGATGATTTCTTGTTAAATTCAATAACATTTTAATTGTACCCTATATACATTGATATTTTAACATCCATTAATGATAAAAGTAATGCGAATTTGGGGTTGAAAATAGGCATATGTGAGCACAAGCAAGAAGATAATGAAGGCGCTATATGAATTTACAAAATGATTTGCAAAGGTTGGTGGATAGCCAATGGATATTAGTCTTGTGATAAAGCGATACTAGGCCTATCATTAAGTCCAAGAGAAAAGCTAATCTAAGTACTTAATTTTGAGAATATAATTAAATACGAATTTACATATACATAATCTCATACTTGGTAAAAAGGAGTAAGAGTGATAATCAAAGCACAATTGTAATTTACAAGGTTAGCTAAGCTCAAGAAAAATACAAACATATGATAATTAATGACCAACTATTTGGATATGTTAAAGCAGGGCTCCATAGTGCAACATTGAAGATAATTTCAAAGAAGAAAATATTGCAAATTCCATTATACTATAATTGCACATTATTGGGCCATTGCTTTGTGGAAAAGGCTGGGGGGAAAATGATTAGGTGGATATTTCTCTTTTTCACTAGATACATGCTTGCATAGTTCTATTCGCATTCTAAGAACCAAGATAGTAATCATCATAGATAGTAGGGAGAATATTTAGAGGGTTCTTGTTGGTAGTACAAGCTTATCTCGTCTTAGAAAACTTTAGAAGATTTGGTTGTGCATAGATTAAGGTGACATATGCCCTGAGAACCTGTAACGGTTTTCCCTGAAGTAGTGTCACTAAGCACAATCAAAGCCTAGTTATCATGGGCTATTTTCATATTTCAGCTTGTAAATGAGAATATTTGGTATGCATTTTTATATTGATGGCTTTGAATGTTGGTCAAAAGTTGGTGTCGTATAAAATGTATCCTACTTTTACTATAGGCAGCAAATTCTACACAGTGAAGGTCCACAATGGGTGCCACTCCAAGATGGTGGGGCAGATTGTGTCATTATAGCTATAACTATGGTAATATATCTATGTTTGTAGGAAAAAAAGGGAGGGGAAGAATCATATATGTTTTATTACTATAGAAACAACCCTTAGAGACCTCCCCTCATTTGATAGCATGTAGTTTCCATACAAAATATAAACAGTGGAAATTAAAGATAAAGTTGCTAGCAATGTTGGCATATGTCGTCATTAGTGGCCAACATCAACAAAGTTCTCGTCATTAGTATGCATTATTGATGACACTATGCAATGGAGCAGTGGAGGTTGTAGATTTCCACCCTAATAGAGGACAAGTAGAGAGTGTGAGGTTGTAGGCGGGACCATAGCACACAGCTGAGTTAAGCACCTTATGAAACTTACCAGTGCTGCTAAAAATGGTCATCCACCAAGTGTGTTGTCTTTAACTTGCTAGAAGCACGACTTCACCATGCAAGCTCACCAACCACTACAAGGGTTATCACCATGATGCAACTTGCAGAGAGATACTAATTACAACACACAAACTATAGTGTTGCCCACTCCCAACCACCACACACGCCCATCCACCACCCGTGCATGAAAGTGCATGCTCCCATGACTGGCCACAAACTATTGCCTTGAACAGCCAGCAGCTCTTCTATATATGCATGGTGGCCTCACTATCAACCACTGCTCATTAGGGACTAACCATACACATTGCTCAAGTGCCATCCAACAACCATCCTCCATTGCCACTTTTCATGGCGACTACCAGTATGTGCACCTCTCTCTCTCTCTCTCTCTCTCTCTCTCTCTCTCTCTCTCTCTCTCTCTCTCTCTCTCTCTCTCTCTCTCTCTCTCTCTCTCTCTCTCTCTCTCTCTCTCTCTCTCTCTCTCTCTCTCTCTCTCTCTCTCTCTCTCTCTCTCTCTCTCTCTCTCTCTCTCTCTCTCTCTCTCTCTCTCTCACACACACACACACACAGCCAAAATAGTGGTGTTGATCACTGCTTGTAGCCACCACGTACAGTCTCGAGTTCCACCCTCCTTAGACTAGCTGCCATTTTTTCTCTCTTTTGGAAGGCCATGCATGCACACACAATATCCATATCCTTATGCTACCAACCACAACACATCTACCCCTCCACAAACCATAGACTCTCTCTCTCTCTCTCTCTCTCTCTCTCTCTCTCTCTCTCTCTCTCTCTCTCTCTCTCTCTCTCTCTCTCTCTCTCTCTCTCTCTCTCTCTCTCACACACACACACACACACACACACACACACACACACACACACACACACACATCGACCATCGACCATCAAGCAGCCTCCGAGATACACACTTTCATCTTGTAGGTGCTACAACTATATTATACTACATGCCTCCATGTAGTGACCCCCAATCATTCCCCTCCCTCACTTTTACTTGTGAAAAATTAATTTTTAGCTACAAGGATTATCGAGTAGAAGGTTGGACCCTTTGATGTCTCGATGCAACACTCTTTGCATATGGTAGCGTGAAGAGATGGGTGTGTGGCCTTGGCTCATCGGCACAACTTGTAGTGCTAGGGAGCTACAGAGTGGTGTATGTTAGAGGTGGCAAGAGGCATTATCGTATGACACATGTAGTAGCTGTTTCAATTGGAATTATTTACAAACCAGTAAACCACAACCACAACACGATTGATAATAGCATTCAGGGCAGCAAAACTAGGGGTGCATCGATCGAACAACAATGTTGAGTAAACCTACAGAAACATGCAACAATTGCAACATCTCATGAGGCCATGCAGTGGATGTCAGATACTCTTGTATGCAACCTTGTGCTTTGTCTAATCTCCCCTCACCTATGCACCACGTCACAATCAACCACCAAAGTTGCACCCACAAATTTAATTATTTTTTATTGCATTTTGAAGCCTCAAAAAATTCTTTAATTTTCTCCCAAAGTTGTCCTCTAAACCCAACCCACACATCCTCCTTTTTTTTGGAAGACTTTTCTCTTCTTTTAATGATCAAACTCTAATGCCTAATTTTATTCCAAGACATGGAAACAAAGTATACCCTACTTCTTCATCTCTCTCTCCAAAATCTTTTACATCAGTGATTATATGCCTCTTACAGAGACTGCAACTTCGTAATTCTTTCTACAAAAGCCTTATGATATGGCTGCAATTTGATACTCCTCCTACTATCATTGCAACTACATCACCCATGAATTATATTGTAGTTGTGAAACTGATTTAGATGGTCATTAAATCTGAAGTAGTATATTTTCCACGATGGACCAATGCACACTACAATTTGCCTCATCTCTTTCTCTCTTAGTATAGCTGCCATCAATTCTCTCTCCTACACTTCTTGCAGTGCTTGAGATTTGCAGATTGATGGCTTTCCCTCTCAAATTTTGGTTCTTTGAGTCTTGTCACATTGGCAAACTTGAAAACCGAGGATTGCAACTCATTCTTCTCTAGTGCGTGGAACAACACAAATTGTTAAAGCTTCCATGGTGTTCTCTGGCAATGTTCTCTGGCACGAACTCATATCGAGGCTTCTCACCTTGAATGGAGCTATGGCAAACTTGAAGTTCTGGGATGAGCTTTTAAAGCAAAATGTCTTCCCCAAGATTTCTCATAAGAAACTCTTGGGATTATTCTCGTTGCATAAAAATCATTCATCTAGAATTATTATCGTTGCACTAGGGTCTGCTTGACACTCCTTCATCTTCTAAAAGTTCTCTTCTTGATGCCTCCATCAGACTATGTTAAAAATTCTTTGACTTCTTCTCTAGGAAGTTATGCCTAACTCTCTCTACTTCCTAAGACTATTATTCTCCATCATATGATGTTAATCAAACCCCTAATTGGAGTGTTCTTGATTTAAGGATATCGCACAACATTGAGATACTTATTTATTTATTTTTATTTTTATTTTGTATACTTACTTTTCTCTAGATCTAATCTCATACATACAATCTGATACCATTGCTTTTCCTTCTCTTCTGTTGACATCCCCCCAACTCTTGATAATCATATGCAGACCTATTACAACTTAACAATTTCTATTATTCAAATGCCTACTTTTTCCAGAGCATGCATAAGCACTCAAGGAAAAGTACATATAAGAGTCACTTAATACACACATGAAGACAATTATTTAAAAAAACAAGTAGCTAAAAGATACTTAGCTCTAAGCTTGTCACAATCTCCATTTCTACGGTCCATATCTCACGAGGAGCGATGACCTCTCCTTTGATACCACTGCAATAGGCGGAGAGCATAGAGAGCATACAAAATATACAAAACACCATGTTGCAAACTACAAAACAACATATATGAATACGTGAAAAGACCATAGCCCGACCATAGACAACCATAGACACACAAAATTCAAAGCAAGATAGACAAGAGAGAGATAGAGAGTGAGATAGAGTAAAGACATGTGCAGATGCACCTCCAAGAGCGGAATGGGACACCGGCATGACAAGAGGGAACAGAGGAGAGGAGAGAAGAATAACATAGATACTAGGTGCAATCTCCCCCCGTGCAAGAGTGAGTATATTCCTCTTGCATGTATTTATTTATAGATTTCTTGAATGCTCAAAATGGATACAAACTATCCGATCGGACATAATAATGACCATAGCTCATAAAGAGCACTTTAATAATAAAATGTCCATAAATGTGATATTCTTTTTCATAGCCCATAGCTCACTCATGATTTTTCCACCTATCAGGTGCACAATAAATAACTATATTTTCCATTGCATTAGGTATTGAACTTCAAGAAAAGTTAGAGCTACTACTAGAAGATAAGAAAACAGAACAAGGTCTAAAGGCTAGGTGGAAAGAGGTTGAGGATGCACTCTCATTCCTTGCTAAGAACCAATGACATAAAGACAAGATGGCAATGAATGGTGATACTCCTACCTCTAGCATGCATGAGATTAAGACAAAGCTTGCTATTGTGATTCCAAAAGTTGATAGTTCTATGCTTAATCAGCTTCCTAACGGAATTCTAGAAATCAAACTAAACTTGTCCAAGGTTGAAGAGAAAAGGCAAACTTTTAGACAAAAATCCCAAAGTAAAAATGGGTTTGTGTACAGATGTATATATTGTGATACCACATATCAAGGCTCAAGGGATTGTGACAGCTTAAGTGATGCTTTTTAATAGAGATTTGTGTTTTTTTAAGGATGGGAAGATCCATTTGCAGGAGACACATATGTCGTTAGGGACAAACTTTGGAAAAGGAGATATGTAGAAGTTGTTGAAGGATACGGCAACAACTAGTCATGCCATCTCTACAGTGGAGGCTGCTAGCTATGGGTCAAAGATAGAGCCCATTCTCAAATAAAGGGTAAAAACTTATTCAAAAGAAATTTCTTAAAGTTGATGGCTTGTAGCATATGTAGTGGGTTTAGCCGAGACACGGAAAGTAACTGACTAGGTATTACATGAAGCTAGTGATTGCCACACAATAAGTTGGGATGATCCTATGGGTCGGTGCATGGCTATCTTGCAAAATGTTATAAAAATGAAGTAATTGTGGAAGAGAAGCATAGATGTGATAATGGCAACAAAGGACCCTCTATTTCAAAGAGGGTTACAAGAGCTAGAGGAAGGAAAGATGATCCTATCGGCTCTTTGTCGGTGCATGCCTATCTTCCAAAATATTATAAAATGAAGTAATTGTGGAAGATAAGCATAGACATGAGAATGGGGACCCTCTACTTCAAAGAGGGTTACAAGAGCTAGAGGAAGAAAAAATCAAAAACCTTCTCACAGAGCTTCGCTGTGTTGAGGTTAAATGTGAACATGCTTTTTCCCCGAGCCAAATGTTCATTGTCGTTGCCCACAAATTTCATTGACCCACTTACCTTATTCTTGATATACATAAAGTAATAAGGAGAGAGGGCTACTTTGGACACTATGCGCCAGCCCACACACAATGTAGTCTCTCCTGCTTCTCTTCTTCCCCTCTCATGAATGCATGCACCCACACAAGTGCACTCATCAATTGGTATCAGAGATATGGCTTGGCAGAGCGGGGAGCTTTGTGGTGACACTTTGTGTGCAAGTGATGGCAGTAGAGCTTAGGGTCTGAGCTTGTAGATCCAAGATGATATTGGAGAGAGCATGGAACTTAACATGTGCAGCCTTCCCTACATTGGCTAAGGTTGCAAGATTGTGGAGCATTCAGGTCTAAAAAGAGTTATCTCTTTTGAGTTTGACACTTGGTCAAATATAGCATGTGCAGATAGTGAGGTCAGTGAGTGGCCGGTGGACAGCGAGCATCTAATCCGAGGCAAAGGCATATCCACTTTTAACCCCAACAACCTCCCACTTAAGGTGAATGTGCCAACACATTGTAGGTTCCTACTCCTCTTAAGGTCCCTATGGATGAAGCATCTAGATGAAAGAAGAAAGACTAGGGAAAAGAAAAAGCTAAAGGCCCTACTTATAGGCTACAATTTGACATTGAATTTGCTACAAACTTTAAGCAAGCATTGGAGGAAAGGATTTTGAATAGTAATGTTGAGTCTACTTTTGTGGTAAAGCTCTTGGCATAGCTAGTCTATTCCTCCACAATTACAGGGTAAAGGAGAGTCATTGAAGGCACAATGTACAAAAGACAAGAAATTTGATGACAGTGTGGTATAATGCTACTAATTAGATTTGTAGATAACGATGATGAAAATGAAGCCTCACATAAAATCCAACCCTGATATCTTTGAGAGTAACATCTACCAAAGGCAAACAAGGCATTTAGGGACTACAAAGAGATGAGGAGTTTTGACCATGTACCATTAGGAAGCAAGATTGCAATGGTACAAACAAAAAAAGGTTCTTATTCCAAAGCACATTTGCCAAAGCTTATAGATCTACTCAATGAGAAGATAAGCATGGGTATTCTGGAGCCTTCTTGTGCACTATATTCAAATAGGTTGTTAATAATTGTTTCCAAGAAGAATGGAAATATGTGTTTCTTACAAGATATGCAACTTGTAAACAATGTTACTATCAATCATGTGGTGGATGAATGTACACAGACATTTGCATGAAGTGTAATTTACTCAACTGGAGATCTCTATTTAGGGTATGATCAATATCAGATATCTATTGAGATTAGAGATTTGACAACAATGAAAACATCTTTGGATTGGTAAGGATGTGTACCTTACCTTAGGGAGTGACTAATCTAGTTGCACATGTGATAAACGTGATACGTGATGAATAAGATACTTTTATAGTGCCATTTCTTGATGATGTGCCTATCAAACGATGTGAAGAAAAAGACAAAAATGATTCTATGACTTAGAGCGAATGCCCTCTTTGCTACACCATATTAAATATTGTGAGGATATTTTGTCAAGGTTGGAAGAAGTGAATCTTACCCTGTCTGGGCAAAATTTTATATTTGGTGTCAATGAAGTATTGATTGTGGGGCATGTGTGTGGTGCTTATGGTAGAAGGCCTTTTCCAACGAAGGTGGATGCAATAAAAAACATGAAAGAAACATGTACATGAATGGCTAAAGTGCAAAGATTTTTGGGTGCATGCATCTTCTATTTTATAAAAATACCACATTATCCACACAGTGGTTGTTTATTTGACACTACTTGAGCACTTCAAAAAAATAAGAAGATTGGTCTAAATAGGAATTTACAAGGATAAGAAGGAAGTCATAAGGGTACTTTTTGAAGAATGGATACTTGTGGAAGCATACAAAACAATGCGATGGAATTTCAAAAAAGGTAGTGTTAACAGCGGCTAACACATGCTACACCAAATATGCATCAAGCGGGAGATATGCTATGGTTGTGCATAATATTTCCAACTCACTTTGTATAAGTCTTGGGCTCATTTGGAGTTCCAAAGTTGTATATGGTAGCTAGAGGGCTCAAACATAAACCCATAGTAGAGGGGATTGTGGTGAAAGCCTTTAAAAGGAAGCCTGTATGCAAGGAGGCTTCATTCTTGAGTATCCACTGTTGAGGATCCACTTTTGAGAGCTCCCTCTCTCTTGAGTGTTCACTCTATGGCCTAGCCTTGAGCTTAATGTCCATGTTTAAGAAGCTAGTGCTAATCCATTGTAATTAGATTAAGCTCTTCTTGATTAATCTAATTTCTATTTTCTCATTAGTCTACTTCTTCTCTATATTTCATTATGTCATGAAGTAGTATTACACTCTCATTATTCTAAACTTGAGAGAGGTATGTACTTCTTGCTATTAACCACTCCTATTCTTCTATAAGCATTCGATTTGTGATATTTAGCATCACTAATTAGGTTGATTAAGTTGGGTCTTAATATGGTAATTAGTGTGTGTGCCCTATTGTTTGCTTGTGTGTAGATAGATTTTATGAAATTCTAGCACCATTTACATCATGTGTTAGCTATTGATGAAGTGCCGTGATTGGCATGTGGTGATTGGAGAGGCCAACACCAATGTTATTAGTGTGTGCTTATCGTTAGTGTGATTGGGGTTTCTAATCTATTGTAAGTTGGACTTTGGTGGACTTGATGTGTGTAGGAGTTGATTGATTAGTGATTAGAGTACGTTTAGAGTTAGTCTTGCCATGGCTAATCTCTACTTGCATTGGAGAGGTGTTCTCTTGAATCCTCTATTTCTATTCATCCGATGCTCGTGCTTCCATGCCCTAGCTGGGTTGCCGATCCACGGATTTGATAATTTTGTGTGGGTTGCTATTAGGTTGTTGTTACAATGCCTCCCAACATTTGGCACCGTTGTCGGGGATCGATAGCCTAAGCTAGTGAGTATAAGATGTTTAGAATAAAGTAATTTCACTACTAATGTCTCAGTTTTTGAGTGTGTGTAACTCAATTTTGGTTTGATTTGATGATGTTGTGCATAAATTGAAGCTAATGTTGAGTTATGAATACCCCAAACCCCTGATTCAAACCCCAATTTCACTAATTTCATACTAACCCTTGCTAATTTCGCTTCATTTCCATGCTAATTTTTACTAACTTTTGACCAGCTTTGCTAACCTTATCGCTAACATTTGAAGTGTAATGTATGTTAAATCCCCTTTTAAGAGGTGGAATAATCTCTCTAATCAAGCTAATTATGCTAATTTATGACTAATTTGATAATTTGAGTGTTTGAATTTTGGCCTACAATGGTCAATTTTGGAGCCGATTTGATGGTGCACACACTTGTGTCTGCAATGATGCGTCTTCACGTGGATCAAAAGAATAGCTTGGAGTGTGATTACAATGGAAGTACACCCACTTCCTTATGTCAATTCTTGATTGATTAATGTGGTTCAATGTTGCTAATTATTTGCTAAAATTAGGTGTGCAAATGAATTGACCTACACTTTGCACCTAATTTGATTCACTTGGAATGAAATTGATAGTCAAATTGATTAATGTGGTTCAATGTTGCTAATTATTTGCTAAAATTAGGTGTGCAAATGAATTGACCTACACTTTGCACCTAATTTGATTCACTTTGAATGAAATTGATAGTCAAATTTTGACTTATGAACTTTTTGTGTATCAAAATAATGCTTCATTCTCATCAAGAATTCATATGTGTGCATAAAAATCATTGTGTGTGTAATGCACCAAAGAGGAAAAAAATTGCCAAAAAATTCAAGTGTGTGCGCACCTAATCTTGAGTGTGTGCATGCATAGAAATTGATAAAATTGATGGTAGATGAGTATGAAATCATATAATTGATGTGTATTCTAGGTTAATTCAATCATTGGATAAGCCTACTTGACAAAAATTTGGGCAAAACTTGAGTGTGTGCCCATCCAAGGCCACTTGATTTTCAATGATTGATGGTCAATTGGGGCATCAAAATGATTTTTGATTGTGAAATTTTCATAAAAAGTGTGTCCAATCATTAGGTGTAAGCCTAAATGCATTGCCAATTGAGCCAAATTTGATCATTTGTGCTTAATTTTTGAGTGTGTACATTGCTTGATTGGGTAAAAATATTGCTAATTTTTTAGAAATTAGGCATGCATGCATTCACTTATGCTTGATTGAGTTTTCAATTTGAGCATTGCAATGTGGAATTAATGTAACTTTTGCATAAAATCTTGGCCTAAATTTATGTTTGTGTGCCTACTCAATGGCATGTGCAATCCGGTGCTTGAATGAATAATTGTTATTTTTTACCAATTATGATGATTAATTTGGCAAACTAATTGTTGTGTGTGCCACAATTGGCTTTGATAATTGAGATAGATCACTCAATTGGTACTCAATTGTGTAAATTTTTAGTGTATTTCCATTCTAATGATTGATAATTTGATGAAAATGGAAATATAGAATTGAGATCTGTGTGTTATCGTGAAAATCCATAACATCATGATGATTATGGAGGTAAAAATGAGCAACTTAAAGTTGTAATGATTATAAATTGGGCTTGACTCTTCCAAGGAAGAATGTGCACTTATGTGGCCTAAGTACATAGCCCAATTAAGTGTCAAGGTGCACCACTTTTGCAGTAAAATTTTGGGATTTTTATGATTGCATACCCCATTACATATGAGTGTCCATGATTATTAGCATTCAAATGATTGTTCATGGCATCATAGATGTGAAGAATTTACCATAAAATTTGGGGTGCTTTATGAATCAAATGTGTGCACCAATTAAGTGTTGAGCATCTCGGAAAAAAAAAATTGAATCCAAATAATGGTTGTAAGAGTGTTCTCCAAGCATTGTGAATGAAATTACCATCCAATTGGTTGGATACAGCATCAAAGGATTGAAGGAATTTTCATCAATGTGTGCTTACAAATTATTTGCATTGAAATCCCATTGACAAATGGTTGAGTTTTGTTGTGTACAATTTGGAGAAGGTCGTTACTCATTTTCTATGATGATCTACTACGTATTGAGAAAAGATGGCATAAATGAATGCATCAAGAATGTGGTGATCATGTGTGCAAGTGATGCAAATTTTGTTAAATGAATGGCTTTACCAAATGATTCTACCTCTGCTTAGCGGATTGCATTCACACAGTCTTACCATGGGAACTTCCTCTTAAGAGGATAACTAAAAGTCAAGAATTTTGCACCATCCTGCTCCTTGGTCTCTCTCTCTCTTTCATGCGATGCAAGTTGCAGGGACCCCACTCACTTGCTTTGATTCGTAGCTCTCGAAACACACACACACACGCACGCACATGGGCATTGGGCCCTCAAGGCCCTTGTTTAATGCAGCTAATGGCGGGCATGAGCTGCATTATCTACCAACTTGCCAAATATGGCGGTTTCCCAAAAGTACACATGCCTCTTACAGCTTTCATCGACCGACTCCACCCCCTGGCCTGCCATCCTCGACGCCGCAAGAGCAGGCCTAGCACAGCCCCCATTAGTCTCCTCATCTAATTGGAAGGATCTCCCTGACAACCCACCTATCGGCTCTCTCGGTTCACGCTAACTCGTTGAATCCTCTTCATGCACACGCAGTGCCTTTGAGCATGTATCACGCTTGCCTGAGCCTTGGCGCGAGCGCACACACAAGGTTCACAAAACACACACACACACACGCAGAACTCCGTTCGTCTGCCACACAAGTGACAAAAGCATGGCATATGATACGCTGGCTTGGCGCATCCTCATACACGAACGAACTAATGCCTGCAGACCCGTCCCCTTCAGTCTGCATACCTCCCTGGCTTGGTGCGTGCACCACACACACTTGCTCAGTGAGTCAGTGTCCCTCACTCACGCCTCCAATTTGCCTCCACAGAATGTCGCCAGAAGGAAATTAAAAATAAATTAAAAAAACCAAAAAAGTTAGAGAACTCAAATAACATTTTTTGATATTGGAGAGTGTTCTCACCCTCGCCCCGATTCGCAATCTAGATTATCTCCGTCGTTCCCTCAGTTCATCGAATCTCATTTGCTAAAAAAATAAAGTAAAACGTGGACTCTTATCAAGGGAAGATCTCCCGCCCTTGTTAGGTCAATCATTTGAGGGAATGGGCTTGAGCTTATCAATGTGTCAAAATTGTTGACGTGAAGAGACCGAGTCAGACTGTGCAACATGTTAGCTTAAGGATTGGTTTAAACGGCAGATTTTCATTGATAACCATTCCAAAGGGTGTGCATAGTAAATTTTGAGAGTTTATTTGGTTTTTATTGCACATGAGGAGTTGACTTTTGTCATGCTAACATCGATCTACCTCTCATGAAAAATTAAAAACTAAAAAACTCATTATGATGACAGCCTCTTTTGTCATGGAGAAAATGAGAAACTCATTTTATATGCATTCATTGGCCTATGACGGGGATTCGGGTTTTGAATGATCACTTCAGAGAGAATTGAAACTTCATTTCATCATCTTCTTTTCTCTCTTTCCTATAAGAACATATTTGCTACTATAGACCAAGGTGTCGGCATCGATAGTGGGCGTGATGATTGTGTGAGAATTTGGCTTATGCATGATCTAGCGATTGGCTTTATTGAAAAATTCTCTTTGCACTAAAATGAAAGTTATTTTTTGGCAAGCATATGAACTTCAAAAGCTACCATTGCTAATGTTTTGATGCTTGGGTAACATTGTGCATTTTGGGCTTGCTATTGATTATGCATTTTAGTGCTTGAATTGAATGAAAAATCATTGGAAAGCGCTAAAATTGAGCATGTTTGATAGCCAAAAGAGTGTGCATTAAAGTTTGGACTTGGCATTGTTATGCATTCTTTAGGTGCTTGATTTGATTGCAAATCACTGCATAGCACTGACCATTGAGATTTTGAATGATCACGGGAGAGCAATAAAATTTCGAACTTGTGATTGAGCATGCTTTTAGTGCTTGTGTTGAATTTCCAAATGCCTAAGAGCACTAATGATTTGAGTCATTTTAAAGAGGTGTGGGCAGGAGTGTACTTTCATTGATTCAAGAAGGGGCCATCATTGCAAAATATTGCAAAACTTGGCTATTTAGAGCCATTCCATTTCTTTGGATTAAAAGTTGTATATTTGCTAGCTCATAGCTTGGTCAAAAGTTAAATTTTTTTATTTTGAGCTAGTGTTTACCCAGCTCTTTTGAGAGCTTTCAAGCAAAATTTGGCTATTGAGAGCCATTCTATTTCATTTCATCAAGTTGTAGTCATCTCTAGCTCATATATTGCTCTAAAAATTGTAAAATTTCATGTGAGCTAGTGTTTAGCCAACTTGTTTGGAGCTTTTAAATTGAAAATTTTCGCTTTCAAAGAGCCACTTAATTTCATCAAAGTTGCAGTATTTTCAGCTCTTGGCTTGTTCTTAATTCCATATTTCACTGAGCAGAAATTAATCAACTTTGAATCGTACATGAGAGACTTTAAATTGCAAAATGTGCTTATTTAGAAGCATATTCTCTCTCATTTTGATATGTATGTACAAATTTGCTACAAAGAGCACCATGTGCATAACCAAAGGTACTTTTTTCCCATGGGGTTTTTCCCTTTGGCAAATTTGGGTATCAAAGACCCTAGCTGTAGGTTTTCATTAATGTTTTTTGTGTGGCTTTTCAATAATTGGCTTTTGTAGCTTGTGTTTACACTTAGCTTCAATCAGCTTGGATTGTAATAAAAAGATCAAGAGACTTCTCTAGACAAAGTGGATGCTTGCTCAAGGATGCACAAAGAGCATGAATAGGTGTAATCCTTCCATGATTTTTCTCTTTTTTTCATCTCTCCATTCTCTATGCTTGGCTTAAGTAATTTTTGCTTCTAAGCTATGGTTCTTTCGTGTTCAAAAGCTAGGCATCCTAAAGTTTCAACACTTTGCTTTATGAATATTAACTCATCAAAAAATTAGGTTTTATGTGTGCTAATAATAGGTAATTGGCATTGACCTTAGATTAATGTAGGTTCATTTCTCATTAGTCCTAGACTCTTAGTGATAGTCTTAAACTTGGGGCATTTCAAACTCCGAGCAAACTTTGCTGAGCAATCATAAAAACGAGCAAAACCCAACAAGATACATATAAAACTTAAATCATAAAAGGAAACATTTAGCATCAAATAAACTAGTATCTATCTACTTATGACATTTAGACTTTTCATCTTCTCCCCTCCTCTCCCTCCCTCCCTCTCTCTCTCTCTCTCTCTCTCTCTCTCTCTAACAAACTTTGACAAATTTAGAAAAAAACTGCCCTACTATAGGTGACTACCGCATCATTCCATCTGCCAATATAGGTAGTCTTCAACAACCCAACCTGAAGAAAATCAAGAGCACCACATTTTCTATGAATGCTACACGAAGGTTTCAATATACTAAAAAGTGAACAAAGAGGCCCTCTTTGATGCAAGTGCATTTATGCAACAAGTGCAATGCATACGATCAACAAGTTCAATGAGTTGGGTGTAGCAACATCCACGGTAGTTCGATGGATAAATTCACCATCATTAGCATCTCTACCTTCTCAATGAGAGGATGATCCACCATTCTTAGAGGGATTTAGCATCTTCCTCTCCCTTGTTGTGATATACTTACAAGATCAGAGCCCTAGTATATGCAACAACTTGGCTTCGCTCCTACGGCTCCCTTTGACCTGTTGATTGTCCTCATGTTGGAGCCTCTTCACTACCTTGTGGAGTTGTCCAACCCACCCTATAAGGTGGTGCTCTATTTTGAACAATCTAAACAAAGTGAAATCCTAGTGCGCATATGCCATAGCACCCCACAGGCAGAGATTTCATTAAAGTAATCATGATCGGGTGATTACGTAAATAACTATAGTATTTACACAAAAACATCACGTGATCACGTTAATTGTTAACGTGACTTTGATGATGACCTGCAAAAACCTATAGAGCCGGTCAACAAAAACAACACGTGATCACGTTAATTGTTAACGTGACTTTGATGATGACCTGCAAAAACCTATAGAGCCGGTCAACCCACTGGGCTTCCACAATTTCCCAACGGGCACCACCGGGCATGTGCGTTATACCGGCGGGACCGCCGGGTAACTGCATTATCCCGGCAGGCCCGTCGGGAAAATGAAAAAACTTGGCGGGCGTAATTATATATAGTAAATAGTGTGCTAACCC
This sequence comes from Adiantum capillus-veneris, assembly GCF_014529385.1. Classification (NCBI taxonomy): domain Eukaryota; kingdom Viridiplantae; phylum Streptophyta; class Polypodiopsida; order Polypodiales; family Pteridaceae; genus Adiantum; species Adiantum capillus-veneris. The sequence continues at coordinate 131,272,715 of NC_140942.1, read as the reverse complement.
CGGTTTTTTATCTAGTCAAATCCTTGGGGAGTGTATCCGAGTGCCAGGTATTGTCATCTCCTTGTGATTTGACCTAAGGTTACAAAGTCACAGGTCCTTTTTTGGGCCGGACGTGATTCTTAATTCGGTAACCACTTCTAAAAAAATTTAATTCGTTTACTGACATAAAGGTACGAAACCAAAACAACTAAAAACTTGGGGAATAATGCTCATTGCGAAGAAGCCATTGGTCCAAATGAGGGCTGTAATTGGTTTTGGAAAATGAGCATATGTAAATGTCTAGTCGATAGTCAAGGGTCAGATGTCCTCTACTAGTGTACCGGGCATATAAAGATCCTTGAAATCTTATATTTGAATTGATTTACAATATAAGAGCTATAATCCTTGATTGGGTTAAAATAGCTTTTATATATTGAATTGGTTGCATGGGTGGGCTACAATCCTTCACTGGGTTCAAGTAGTCCCCAATTGGATGATTATATTGAAGATTTATTTGCGTTAGGTCATGCATTGGTTTATATATTCGTTTGCATTATTTATTACGATAGATTATTAGTGCATGAAATGACCAATTATATATTTTATTGCTTTCGTTTCTTTTTGTAGCAAATGAAATTAGATGTGTCTTATTGTTTGCAAATCAAAGTGGACATATAAATAATCATTATAATAATAATTGCATAGAGAGATTCATAGTATTGTTATGGTTATTACGCCATGTATAGATTACATTGCAATGTGTATGGTTGCTCACAATATAGGTGATTGATATGTGGATTGACTAGCGTGCATTGAAAATCTCATATTGTGCATCATGGTTACTTTCATATTGAATGGTTTTTAAATTATAATATATATTGAAAATCAAAAAATTGTTTTCAGTTTGTAACATCTTGTTCTTTTCTCTTCAGTTTTAATTTAAAAGCAATGGAGCAAAATGTGGGCACAAGTGGTACAAAGAAGCCAAAGAATTAAAAAACTCTTGGCAAAGAGTGGGATTATGCTCACAACATATGCGGCCGATATATGGAGTGGCAATGTAAATTTTGTCTCACAACAAAATATGGCGGTACACCATGTATTAGGGATCATTTCCTAGGTAGCGCTAAAAACAATTGTAGAAAATGTGAACATTCTCATGCACCTGCATTTGCAAAGCGTTTGAGAGAAGAGCTCGCCAAAAATAATGGCAAGAAACGACAGATATATAGCTCTGTGTCTTCGAATCAAGAGTTCCCAGAGCAAAATATTAACTCCACAGATCCTGTAGTGACGCCAACTAACCTTGGAGAGCAACCTACACAAGGAGAGAAAATTCCAGGCAGTATTCCTTTTAAACGTCACAATGAAGGTGGACTTTGTCAAATGCGTCAAAAATCATTACATCAAAGCTTTCCAGTGCAGTCTCTAGAAGAAGCACAAACAGCACTCGCCAAAGCAATATTCTTTACTAGAAGTGCTTTGGTCATGGTAGACAGTAATCATTGGAAGGCTTCTTGGAAGAAAATCGGTGCGTTTGGTCCAGGATTTTCAGCTCCTTCTTATCACACGATAAGAAATGTTTTCTTGGACAAATGTTACATCGAAGTCAAAGAGCGTGTTGGAAAAATAATACTTGGGAATATTTCACTTTCAGGGTGTACGATTGTGAGTGATGGCTGGTCCAATGTTCAGAGAAGACCGTTGATCAATGTAATGCTGGTTTGTCCAAGGGGAGAAACGTTTATAAAGGCGATTGATAGTTCTGGTGCAATTAAAAGTGGCAAATACATTTCTGAGGTCTTGATTGATGTAATTAAAGAAATTGGTGCTGAACATGTGGTTCAGGTTGTGATGGACAATGCAAAGAATTGTAAAAACGCCAGTAAATTAATAAAGAAGTGCTTTCCACACATTTTTGCCAATGGTTGTAATGCGCACAGCTTGAACTTGGTGCTGAAAGATTGGTACACTAGCGAAGAAACCACATGGTTCGCCAAAATAATTGATACAGCACGTCAGGTTGTGAAATTTATCTTGAAACAATAGAGAGTGCTCGATTTGTATAGGATGCGCATGTCAATGATGCTGAAACTTCCTACTAAAACTCGGTTCTACACACGCTTTTATACCTTGGAATCACTTCTCCGTAATAAATGTGTTCTGATTGACACATTCAGTTGCACGTCCTTTGATGAATGGCAGCTTGAGCAGAAAGAAACAGTGAAGGATAAAATTACATGTCTACATGGCAATGTAAACAAGGTTGCTTAGTGGAGGAGTGTAATGGATGCATACCATGTAATGATGCCCGTTATGTTCGCGATCCGCAATCTTGATCAAAGGGCGCCAAACTTGGGCAAAGTGTGGATGACATGGTGGTCAGTCCAACAGAGTCTTGAAAATCCTGAAGAGCTGAAAGAGCCTGTAGTAGAAAAGGAGTGGCAATTACCATTCTCTGGCAAACAGCTGAAAATTTTGGCTAAGTATTTCATGCAAGGTGGAAGAGCGCTCATAGTCCACTCCATAGTGTGGCTTACATGCTCGATCCAAAGTATTGGAATTTAGATCTGATGTCCAATATAGAGGTGATAGGCGATTTCTATCACGTAGTCAACACGTTCTACTCCAATGTTCAGGACCGAATTGATTGCATCAAAGAAATGAGTGCATTTAGATTAAAAGAAGGTCCTTTTGCGAATGATTTTGTACAGGTAATGGCAAAAGAGCAACCTGCATGGAAGTGGTGGATGATGAATGGTGGAGAGCATTACTCTACCTTACATCCTCTTGCAATGAAAGTACTCGCACAATGTGTAGCAAATTCAAGTTCAGAGAGAAACTGGAGTATGTACAAGTATGTTAACAGCACTATTCGCAACAGACTATTAGCAGACAGGGCAGAGAAATTAGTGTATATGTATTGCAATGAAAAGATAATGAATAACATCGAAAGTGCTGGCTATGAGGAGGAAATGCCAACCTGGTTGTATGATTGTCAAAATGAAAATGAAGAAGATTTCAATGTTGGTGTATCTCAATGCACTGTAGACAAAATAGAAGAGAATTTGATAATACATGTGGAGGTTGAATTAGAAGGAGAACCACAACACTTAGACTTAGAACCAGATAACAACTCAATTGATTCAATATAGCTTGAGAGTAGAATGAGCAAACGTCAAAAACCATTGTAAAAGACCTTGTATTCAAATCTGTTTTGAGTAATTACAATGCTTCATATTCTCGATAGTACATAATTTTTCATGAAATTACATAGTTTGTCGATCTGAATTGTGTTGCCCTGAAGCAGAATCTTGCTCATCAAACAGATTTCTAATTGTGCTAGGGGTATTTGGGCGTGCTTGCTTGAATTTATATTCGTTTGCCATGCCAAACATAATATACATTCCTTGTGGAATATCTTGTGAACACATTGCGCATCGACTATTGTTTTGCATCAAACGAATAAGACAAACTAAATGATAATAGTGACCACATGTCAATGTATAGTACCCACTCCATCCATCAAAATTCTTGTAGCAAACTGGACATTGGGAAGATGAGGATGCATCTGAAGTAGACGAGAGGACCAACTCCGGATGCAAGACAAGGTGGCTGATGTGTGTCCCTTGTACAGGTGTTGGATTCACTCTGTGTTAGGGTTTGAACGTCCTGACGTAAGGGTGAATGCTTTTCTCCATCCGAACTTGTGAGGGTTGCGGTGTCTGGGTGGCTATAGAAAGACGTGTTAAATCTCCATCTTTCTCTGCCAACTGTGTCGTGTAAATATCCTTCTCTTTCTTTAACTGTAGGTCAGCACCTTCTAGTATCAGTGCCAACTCATCTTGGGTGAAAGTGACACAACTCTCCCTTAAATCATGAGTGGCAACAGTTGTCTCCTTTGACGAGAAGTCTACTGGTCGTTGTTGCACAAAGTGAACATATAACATTTTGGCAAAATATAGCGCACAATCTGCATTGTGCAGGGGATGGCCATAAACCTCCAAATAAATCCTCTCAGCGTTATCTTTGATACCATCATGCATGCACTTCGAAACCTTCCACCTTCCTTTCTTGATCTCTGCATCCTCACATGGCCATATTGTCTTGATCATGTCCTTTGTCACTTCTTTATTGATCTCTTTCCACTACATATGGTTTGGATTTGCCCACTTTGAGAGTCGGTGAGCAGTACACGTCTCTTGTTGTGCCGACATGCCGTGTGCCAGAAACTTCATGCGCTGAAATGCATTAACAACCGCTTGTTGTTGATCATCAGGCAGTGATTGGGTGCCAATATCTTGTTCTTGATCGACTATTTTTTCTTACAGCTGCAGTCAACAGAGTGGAAAATATTCAATATCATTGGCAAATATATATTCTCACTCATTGGGACACTGCGCGGAATCCACTAAAAACCACCACTTCAAATGCGACTAATTGAACCACAAGGCAAATTTGAAATAATGACAGTTAAAACTTAAATGATAAATTTGAAACAAGGCGAGATAATTGACTCAATTAGGTGAACCACTTCAATCAGTTAAATGACACAAGGCAAGATAATTGACTCAATTAGGTGAACCACATCAAACCAAATAATACACTTCAATAAAAATTTGAATACACTTGACAAGACATGTATATCATAAAAATGTTTAAATCGGATAAAATGATGGTGCAAGTTCAACAAGTGGACGTTGCACAGGATTAGGGTCTGTCTTTAAATGTTCTTTGAAAAACGTCAACACGTCAGAAGCATTCCTTCTTTGGTCCCGATCTTTTAACTTCATCCAATAATCTACTTTAATTCGAATAGCCCTCATGACATCTTCGTCCGGGTGGTGAAAAACATCGTCTGGAAAATAAAATTTTTTGGCTGCACTCCAAAAATCTTCCAGCATGTCGAACAGGTAGCCCAATGCATAAATGTCGCTGGCTTTTGAGTATGCATCTGTGCACCGTGGATCGTATAGTTTGGGAGCAATCCACGGTCGCTTAGCCATCTTGGTGTTCCCTGCTCTCTGTGCATTCAAAATTGCTTCGTCTGACTGTGCGGTTGGAGACAAATAATTGTTTGCCACACGCTTAGCAGGTGTTCTCAGCATCATACCCCAATCAATGATACTGACGCGGGGTTTGTTGGTGCGAGTAAAGTCGAACATTACGTTGAACAGGTGCAGGTCATTGTGCACTATATCGGCTTGGTGGGCAGCCGCAACGCCGTCGATTAAGGCATGACAAATTGCCGGCATCTACTGGACCACTGCTTTGATCCGCACCGTGTCTATCTTGCTTACAAGGTTGTTTGCTATAGGCAATGACCTCCAGCCGTGTTGTAGCCTGTGCATGTGTCGTCTGAACAATCCGTGAGCGAACGGTAAGCGGCACATCATGTCGCCCACGGTACCCCCATTGTAGTATGGGAATATCGTGATCCAAGGAGACTTTGTAGTAAACCCAATGCACTTGACAATGGAGGGGTGAAGCATTTGCATTCCCTGCTCTGTCTAAAAGCTATCAAATTTTGCCTCACTCCCTCCCTTGTAACATTTTCCCACATATGTAATGTGGTCTGGAAAAAATGAAATGCCTTTGACAGTGTACAATGTGCACACACCGAAGGAGCCAGCTCCAATCCTCATACCTTCTACCAAGGCTTCGTAAGAGATGCCAACAACATGAGCGCACTTTGCATTCAAAGCAGTGCGCATGATTGTGCCGGTGCCACTGGCATTGGATCGACCTCCCAAAGCTACTTGTGCATCTTGTGCCATCTTCAATCTCTTGGGTAGAGCTGCTTGGTCTTGCGCTTTCACACACTTCATCTTTACCTTCTGGTCTTCCCACAATTTATCCCAGAGTTCTAACTTTGACATGTCGCAAGCAGGTGGGATATCTTCCTTTAAGTCTCTGCAACATACTTTCATATTGCCCAACACTATCTTGACTTTATGGTGGGGGTCAAATTCTCGTATCCCAGCTGGACTCCACAACTCGTATTGGCCTTCAAGTCGCAACCTGCGCTCTGTGTTCTCTCATATAGCACTAGTGATGTCTTTGATGTAGACATCACTTTCACTAAGCTGTTGTATGCGGTCAGTTGCACATGATGAGATTGCCAAAATACATTCTTTACGAATGGCACGCATAATACATTTCTTCTGATCTAGCGTCATATTTTCACTGGACAATATAAAAACAGCATATCAAATACAAATTCATGGTTGCAAATGACACTACCACTCTTACACTATCTCTGGTAAACTCTTAACCACCACTTGAAGACTTTAACAAATGTTATGGAAATATTGATAAAAATTGAATATAATCTTCACTTAAAATTGCAATCTGTTACACGTGTAAAAAGCAGTTCAAACAAATGGTTTATAAGAACTTAATTCAGATCAAACAATACATGTTAACGGTCTTTAACATTTCAGCATATATTGAATTTTGTAACTTATATTTTTCTCCGTGCACACATACTAATTCAAACAAAGCACACACCGACTTCAAATCTTCAAAACATTTAAAATTTGGAAGTATACAAATTGGACTAGCAAATTGTGTTCACACACTTTTTTACATAGCATTTATGTAAATGTAGCAATCAAAAAGCGATGATAATTGATGCTCTTTAAAAAGATATAAAAGAATATTTAACATGCAAATTGTATGTATTTAGATTTTTGCAGATAATTTATGTAAATGAAGCATTAAAACTAGCGATAAATTGATAATGCTTGAGAGTCCTTTAAAAAGATCAAAAACAAATATTAACCATGCAATTTGTGTGCAAATAATTTTTTACATGTAATTTATATAAATGGAACATTTAAAATAACCATGATTGATAAATAAAGTATTCTATATAAATGACACATTTAAAATAGCTATGATTGATGAATAAAGTATTCTATATAAATGGAACATTTAAAATAGTGATGATTGATGCCAGCTCTATTCTATATAAATAGAACATTTAAAATAGCGATGATTGATGAATAAAGTATTCTTTTGAATATGATTGGCTAGTATATAATTTCAAATGGACAGTTAAAAACAACAAAATCAAACAATTCAAACATTTTGCATATGAAATACTCTTCACAACAGCGTTACCGACCAAGTATTTCATATACTTAATACTTAAAAAATTAACTGCACATGCACATACAAATTATATGACGTTTGTATGGCCGGGTTAACGACCTGACCGCCACATTTATGCAAAAACATATGCTTCTAACAAACGACACTCTATTAGCCGCGTTACCGACCGAGTGCCACCTGAATCTAAGGAAAAACAATGGCCTACATACGAACATCTCTTAGCCGCGTTACCGATCGATGCCCAGATGTTTTTTGGGAAAGGGGAAGGGAAGTTGACTTACCATAAGGATACTAGATTCACCACAGTCCACGCCGGCGTGGACTGTTTCAGAGAGTTTTTTTTTTTAAAGAGAGAGAGAGAGAGAGAGAGAGAGAGAGAGAGAGAGAGAGAGAGAGAGAGAGGCACTTTCAGAAATGGTGCAGTCATTGCCTACATACTACGCATCCTTAGTGTTGCTCAAATGGCGCACTCAGTGCCTACATAATACGTATCCCCTCTCTCTCAAAAAGAAAAACTCTTTGAAACAGTCACGCCGACACGGACTGTTTCAGAGAGTTTATAAATAAATAAATAAATATATATATATATATATATATATATATATATATATATATAGAGAGAGAGAGAGAGAGAGAGAGAGAGAGAGCGAGCGAGAGAGAGAGAGATCGAAATCCACTTAAGACTGTTTCAAAGAGTTTTTTTAATGAGAGAGAGGGTAGTGCCTGCATGCTACGTCTATTGCCACTAAGCTTCAAAGGCTCCATACCACATAGTATTATGTTGTTGTTCATGGGATGGCTCGATTATCATGAGTGCAAAGCATAGATAAACCTAGCGGCCTATATGTAGTGCGAGTGTTTCAATCGCTCCATAGGGTGCATATAATCGACCATAGCAAAGATGAAAATTGCATCATCACCCAACATTCTTTGCAAGGGAGGTTTTCCCAAGGGAGGTTTCTCTTCTGGTCAGGAGTCTACTCTGTCACTATGCACTTCAAGAACGACCCTTTGCTCATACCTCCTCTTTTTTTTTTTAAGCTAGGTATGACGAGGAGGGTCAATGGCTTTTGGATGATCACATCACTGGAAGGTAAGCATCTTCTCTCACTTAGCAGCGTTCTTCTTGGTGGACAAACATGATCGTCTCTTATACAGTGCGTTGTCAATATGATGCAACCCTTTCCCCCCATATAACTGGCAATATTTTCATACCGCCTTATCTTATGCAAACACAAGCTCAAAACAGAATAAACTTTTCCACAAACAAATTAGTATGCAAAGTCTTTGCAGTGGCTTCCCCTTTTGTTGAAATTATGGCTGCTTGAGATGTGAAGAAGGCTCTCGTACTACTTTTTAGAGTAGGGCATATCTTTGATCTTCACCAAAGTTCCCCCAAGTAAAGAGAAACCTCTCTCTCTCTCTCTCTCTCTCCCTATTCTCTCTCCTTGGAGAAGAAATATACATATACTTGAGTAAATCACTTAATAACTTTGCTCGGTTTTGAGCTTGCTCGGATAAGTTCGCTCATTGTTTGGTAGAACTCTTAATACTTCATTCATTTTTAACATGACCTAGAGCTATGATTAGGCTTTAGTCCTTTAGTCCAATTGCCATAAACATCACATGTTGGAAGCAATAAAAAAGTGCTAAAAATTGAAATAATGAAGCAAAAAAGTGTCAAGAAAAAGTAGCAAAAATGCTACTAGACACATAAAAGAAAATTTCTATGTTATGTTGTGTCTATGTGAGGCCTAGAGTCTTACTAGCACTTGGCAGGCAAGGGGAATCACTTTGGCTCACTTGGTCAAGGTCTTAAACCAATGTCCTGGGTTGATAGGGGTTAGCCGTTGCCTTGGTTGGCTAGTAGGCTTTTGGGAAACTTTCTTGAGGGTTCAAGAAGCCGAGAGTCGCACCTAGACTTGCCTTGGGGTGGTAGCCTTGTGCTATGATTTACTTTTTCCAATGAAGGACAAAAACAAACTTCCATGAGCTTCAAAAAGCTATGACAATGTACTAATAGATTAGGAGCTTTTTTATAGCCTGCAGACATGATAGACTTGAATGCTTTATTAAGGATTTATCACATAGTTTTTTAGGCTAGTAGGTTTATGAACTTGCATTAGCTTAGGGTCATAATTGATTGCTTGTGTTACATGCATAAAACTGAAATTTCAAGTGGTTTAATCTTCACAATAGTTTAGGTGTCTTTTTGCTTTATGTTGTCTAGTTTTTTACTACGATTCACCCATCTTTTAGAAGCAAAAAATTCACTTTGCATGATTGTTCATTGTGCTTCATGTTTTATTCATTATTGGCGGGCTTTGATGCTCATTACTTGTTCTTATGTTTTGCAGCCCAGCATTTCTTCCATGGACTTGCTTTCTACCATGTCACCGTCTTTTGCTTCACCGGCACACGAGGACATGTGCCAAATTAGGAAGGGGGGAATTGTTAGGAATTGGATCGTGCTAGCTATGGTGGATGAAAGAGAAACATAGTGTCAACGCGTGAGTGTGTGTGTAAGCAAGGTTATTGTTACCATATACATGTGGTAGTGATGTGTGTGAACACACTAGGACCGCCGGGGCATTTTTTCCCTCTTTAGGAGGTTTTTTCCCCCGTGCATTATATATACGCCCATCACTCTAGGGCTATCTATCTTTCCATTGCACACTAAGTAACACACTCTCTATTGTGTGCCTTGAGCTTCCTTCGTCTTCTCCAAGCTGTGTGTGTTTCTCTGCAACCCTAATTCCAACAATTGGTATCAGAGCAGGTCACGTCCTCCCGGGCTTCGTCGCCAGCTGCTCCAGCACACGCCTACTCACTTTCTCCGATTTCAGTGAGCTTTGGCGAGCGTTCGCAGGTTGAAAAATATTTTGGGTGAGCTAGTAGAGATCGGTCTGCTCAGAATTTTGATTTGGGCTCATTTCGGCCTTCGTTTCCACTACAGGCAGTACTGCACAGGCTATTTCGTCATTTTGTGCAGATTTTCTGTCAGTCCTGTTTTTTGCATAACAGGTGTCTTATAGTCTTCTACGGTTTGTGCTATACAGCACAGGTTGTTCCCGCTCCATTCCTCCTATTTTCGGGCAGTTTTCACATCAGGTGCAGCATTTACCATGGCTGACAACAACAACACAGATCTGTTCAAGATGTTTGCTACTGAGGACAGGTTGGATGAGGACAACTACCCTATGTGGGCTTATATGATGCAACATGTTCTTGTGTCAAAAGGTGTCTAGAACATTGTGTAGGGCATTGATGTACGTCCTGGTTCTGACGATGTAGGCGATGTTGAGGATGTTGCAGGTCTTGCTGCAAGGATTGCAGTTGTTAGAGTTGTTTTGCCTATGGCAGAACAAGCTCGTTGGGATGTTAAGGATGCGCAGGCTCATGCATTGATTGCGTTTTCTGTGAAGTGCACCATTATTCCTCACATCCGTTCAGCAAAATCTCCAAAACAGGCTTGGGATATTCTAGCAGGTCTTTATGCAAGCCGCAATGAGGCTAAAATTGCTTTGTTGCGTAAAGAGATGGAGTCGAAGATTATGCATGAGGAAGATGATATGGACACTTTCCTTGCTAGTGTCAAGGATATCAATGAGCAGCTTATTTCTACAGGTGAAGTCATTTCAGACAGTTCCCTTGTGCAGACTGTTCTTGATGCCTTACCAGATTCCTACCAGACTTTTGCTAGTACTTGGAGACTGATGACCCAAGGAAATCCTGAAGTTGTCAAGTTTGATGCATTATGCACATTGCTTTTGCAAGAGTCACTTTCTAGAAAAAACAGGACTAGGCACCGTGCAGTTGAACAGGCTTTTATTGCTTCTCAAAGAAAGGGTGGTAACAGTAATGCAGCCACTTCTTATGGTTCTGCTGCGAGTGGCAAAAATTCTGTTCCTAATGCTTCTGGTGGCAGCACTTCGTCTGGCAATTCTGGTGATAAGGGCAAAAATAAGATGCGTTGCCATTATTGTAAAGCCAATGATCACTTGATCAAGTCGTGTCCTAAGTTGAAGGCCAAAGAGGCTAAGAAGAAAGAGGGTGGTTCCACTGCAAATGCTGGTTCCACTACAAATGCAGCCATTGTTGAGTCTTCTGTGAAAGGAGACTGTGATGCTGATGTTGATGCAGAATGGGCTTTTAGCGAAGAGTGCACTTACAATCCTGCTGCCCATGATGCATGCTTGTCAGTTGCTGCAGATTCACATGTGTGGTATTTCGACAGTGGTGCTACAAAGCACATTACCTCACATCGTGAATTGTTTACCTCTCTCGAGTCAGTCCCTCATGGGAATTCAATCACGTGTGCCAACAATGCCTCTTATCCAGTTCAGGGAGTTGGAAATATTATGCTCACTGCTGCTATGGCAGGTCCTTCACACTTGTTGATGCACTTTATGTACCTGGGATCAAGAAGAATCTCTTGTTTGTATCCGCACTTGCTAGACTTGGACTTGTAGTCAAATTTGTGGATGACAGATGTACAGTTCATGATCTCAGTTTTGGTGATGAAATTGTTGCATCTGGGGTTTTGTGTCGTGGGCTGTATAAGCTCACTTTGTATGACATGTGTGGACAAAATTTTGCAAATGCTGTTGCAGATTCAAGGGCTGTTGCTGTTGCTGTTTTGGTCATCTGTTGCAGATTCAAATTTTGCAAATGCTGTTGCTGTTTTGGTCATCTGAATTTTGCCAGTTTGCTGCGTTTGCAGAAATTTGATATGGTTGCTTCTTTGCTGCCTCTTGAAGCACCTGTCAAACATGTTTGTGAAGGCTGTATTCTGGGTAAGATGCAGCGTTCTAAGTTTACAAAGGATGGTTCAGTTCGGGCCACATGCAAGTTGCAGCTTGTGCATAGTGATGTTTGTGGGCCCATGCAAATTCCGTCCTTGGGCAATTACCTGTACTTCGTGACTTTCATTGGTGATTACTCCAAGCATGCATGGGTATTTCTGCTTAAAGCGAAGTCCGAAGTTTTTATGTGCTTCAAACAATTTTTGGCTATGGCTGAAAATGTCTCGAAATGTACCAGGGCACCCTCCGTTCTTATCGAGGGGGGGAGTATATGTCTCATGAATTTTATGCATTTCTGGCTAGTCGTGGGATAAAACACCAATGTACAGTGCCTTCTACACCTCAGCAAAATGGTGTTGCTGAGAGGAAAAACAGGTCACTAACGAAAATGGCACGATGTATGGTCAAAAGTCAAGCTTTGCCGCATTCTTTTTGGCTTGAGGCCATCATGTGTGCCACTTATGTACTTAATAGGTGTCCTATGAAAGCTTTGCAGTCTATTACTCCATATGAAGCATGGCATGATAGAAAGCCTTCTATTGAGCACATGCTTGTTTTGGCTGTTTGGCATATGCTTTGGTGCCACAAGTGCAGCGCAGAAAATTGGATGATAAGGCTGTCAAATGTATTTTTGTTGGTTATAGTGCTGAAAGCAAAGGTTACAGGTTGTATCATCCGCAAACAAAACGTATTCTGGTTTCACGGGATGTAGTGTTTGTGGAAGACTCTGTTCAGCCCTTGCTGTCATGTACTAGAGACAGTAATGTAAGCTCACAGGACATTTATGACACTTTGTTGCCTCTTTTCAGTGGTGGAAATATGAATGTAAGCTCCAATGAGGCAAATGTACAGCCTATGGGGGTTTCTGAACAGCCTATTACTGATGCAGATGTACATGATATACTTGATGAGGAAAGGGCTGAAAATGAGAAGGCTAGAGGTATGCCAAAATGGCTGGTGCACACTTTGCGTGACAATAAATTGGATGCACCTTTGTCTAGTCGTACTCGTTGAGGCTCTCGCCATGCATCTTATGCATCAGATTGTTATGCTTTGGCTGTGTCTAGTTTACATGATGTTGAGGAGCCTCTGTCTTTTGATGAAGCACAGAATTCAGAAAATTGGATGGCTACCATGCAATCATAATATGATGCACTTATAGAGAATGACACATGGACTTTATGTGATTTGCCTCCTGGCAAAAAGGCCATTGGTACAAAGTGGGTTTACAAGTTGAAACGCAAGCCGGATGGTGAGATCGATCGCCATAAGGCTCGACTTGTTGCAAAGGGTTATGCACAGCAAAAAGGCATTGATTATGAAGAGACTTTTGCTCCCACTTGTCGTATGACTACTGTGCGTTTTCTATGTGCATTGGCAGCTCATTTTGGTTGGGATGTACATCAATCAAACATTGTTATTGCTTTCTTGAATGGTGACATATTTGAGGAAGTTTATGTAACGCAGCCTCGCGGTTTTGTCATAAAAGGACAAGAGGACAAAGTGTGCAGATGTAAGAAGGCTTTGTATGGGTTGAAGCAATCTCCTCGTGCTTGGTATGAGAAAGCTGACACTCATTTGGTTAAACGAGGCTTTCGTAACAGTCCAACAGAAAGCACATTGTATGAAAAGCGTGAGGGTGATGTACTTCTCATTGTGGTTCTTTATGTTGATGATTTGTTGATCACTGGACCAAATGAGAGACATATTGCTGAATTTAAGGCTGATTTGAATGCTACTTTCAAGATGAAAGATTTGGGGATGTTGCATCATTACTTGGGTATACAGTTTAAGCAATGTGATGGTGGTATTGCCTTGTGTCAGAAAAGTTACATAGAGACATTGCTATGTAAGTTTGGACTTGAGGATTGTAAAGCTATTGCCACTCCCATGGAAATAGGTTTGAAGTTGAGTCTACATGATGTTGGCGATCCTGCTGATGTCACTCTTTACCAAACTGTTGTTGGCTGCCTCATTTACGTATGCAACACGAGGCCGGATATTCAGTTTGCAGTCTCACAGGTCAACAGATTTATGCATAGCCCATGGTCTAAGCATTGGCAGGCTGTCAAGAGGATTTTCCACTACCTTAGTGGCACTTTACATCTTGGCTTGTTTTATCCCAAGGGGGGATCATTGCCGCCAGACTTACATGCCACCAGACTTACATGCTTTTTCGGACTCAGATTGGGCTGGTTGTTTTGACACGCGAGTGTCCACAAGTGGTTTTTGTTTCATGCTTGGCAATTCATGTATATCATGGTTGAGCAAGAAGCAACCTACTATGGCCACTTCGAGTTGTGAGGCTAAGTACAGGGCAGTCTTCACAGCTACGGTTGAGTGTGTATGGCTCAGACGCCTTTTGGCTTATTTGGGTGTTGGACAGGACACTGCCAACACTATCTACACTGACAGTCAGAGCGCATTGGCAGTTGCGAGGAACCCAATTTTTCATGCTCGCACAAAGCACATTGAGGTGCATTACCACTATGTCAGGGAGAGGCTCTCAGCAGGAGAGATCAGCTTGGCTTATGTGCCAACACTGAACAACCTTGCAGATCTTTTCACAAAGGCATTATCTTGTGAGAAGCTTGAAGCTTTCCGCAAAGCTTTGGGCTTACTCCCCTTTGTGGACTGATCCTGTCCTCAGGGCATGGCACTTCCCTGTACTCATGTGCCAGCTCTCATTCACCGCATCACTCCAGGGGGGATTTGTTACCATAAACATGTGGTAGTGATGTGTGTGAACACACTAGGACCGCCAGGGCATTTTTTCCCTCTTTAGGAGGTTTTTTCCCCCGTGCATTATATATACGCCAATCACTCTAGGGCTATCTATCTTTCCATTGCACACTAAGTAACACACTCTCTATTGTGTGCCTTGAGCTTCCTTCATCTTCTCCAAGCTATGTGTGTTTCTGTGCAACCCTAATTCCAACAGTTATCACTCAAGTGAATTAGGTTCCAAGATAGAATTAGCTTGGACTCATAAACACAATCTTGAGTATTGACTTAATTTAGCACAAGCTCACCATAGACAAGCATGTAGTGCAAAATGAAGTTGTTGTTTATTCATTCATGAAATGAGCTTTAAGTAGCTCTATAGCCTTGCTCCACAGTATGTGGGATAAATCCACTCTCTTCTCCTTGACTCACACCTTAGGACAAAGCTCACACTTTACAATCCTCCCCTTGAGATTTGGACTATGACAAGATACTAAAGATGCATGATCCACACTGGCTAACAAAATCCACGTAGAATGGTGATATCCACACAAAAAAATAAAGTCCACAAAGGATGTTGATATCCACACAGGATGGTAAAATCCACACAAGAAAAATCCACAAAGGATGGTGATGTCCATACCGGATGATAAGATCCACACAGGAAAAAGTCCTCCCCTACAAGTAGAGAGTCTGCATCTTCAAAATGGGTCTTCATAAAAGACAATGTTGCTCTTGTCTTCATCCTTTTTGTCTTCTACTATGTGATCTAATCCTCTGTCAGGTCTCTTGGCTTCGTTGCTTCTACTACTGTTGCTTTCAACTGCTTCATGGTCTGACTTCGTATCCTCCCCTTGAATGAGTGCTTTTATCCCCCTTTTTGTTGTACAATCAGTATTTATTCCATGCGTCATAATGACATGCAACAATATGCTAAAATATCCTATGAAAAGGTTTATGCAAAAATTAATGCTCTCTTCCATCTTGGTCATACTCCGAGAGCCCAAGCATGCGGTGTTTCTCATACACTTTGTCACAAAGCCTTCACACATGGAGGGTTTTAGCAATTTGGAGACTCTCCAATGCCAATGTCTATCCCATTACAAAAGCACATAATGTCATCCATGTAGACAAATACAATTTCATACATTGCAAGAAGTTGTTGTGCTTGGCTGCAAGATCTCAATTTGTACTTTGGAATTTCCCTTCAATGTGAAGCTCCTCTTCAGTGTCGGTGAAGCCCCTCTTCATAGATAGGGGAAATAACTCTTTGTATTTGCTTCTGATGCTCGAAAGAACTCCTTGAAGCTTGGTAATACCGCGGTCGGTGAGAACGGCCCCTTTGGCAGCCCTTGGATGCTCGATAAAGGTTTGAAGTTTCACCCTCCCTTAAATTGCTTGGAAATTCCCTTTGAAGCTCGATGAGATCCACCTTTGAATTACGTTTGGAAGGCTTTGAAAGCTTGGCTGCAGCTTTGGTGAAGGGCGGGTCTTTGCAGTCGTGGGAAGCGAGGCCTGTTAAGGGGCCGAAGTGAGGCTCGGAAGCAGCGCGTGGGAAGGTGGGTCCCAACAAGGGTGGAGTTTGAAGCCTTTGAGGTAGCGCGGGAAAGGGGTTTACAGTGTTGGACAGCTGGCAGCCAGGGCACGGTGCCTTTTGGGCAGTCAGTCAATCGGGCAGGCAGGGCAAGGTGCGGGTAGGCGCGGGCAGATCCGGGGGCACACCGGGCAAAACCTTTGGGCAAGGTGCGCGGTCGACTGTGGGAATCTACCCCAGTGGACCCGCTAGGCTCCAAAAACTATTTTCCATGAATTTTTCAGATCCGCTCGCTCTCCCCCAATTCTAGCAAGGGAATTTGACCCCAAAACCTCAAGCCAACAATATCATGCCTATATTGGGCTAGCCAACAAGCCCATGGGCTTCCTTGTGAAGAACCCTCCAAAAAGTAGGTTGTTAAGCCAAGCTCGGCAATCCCTTTCCCACACAAACTCACACACACACACCTAATAATAGGCAATATTGAAGGTAGCTTTAATGGAGTTCTCGAGCTCGATCTGCAGAGATTGAAGGTTCTATGGAAAGCTTGCTTTGAGCACTTCGAGATGAGGTGATTAAAGCTTGATAAGTACAAAATTGGGAAGATTAACTGAAGATGCAAATCACTAGAAAATTGACACAAAAATGACTAGAAATGCAAAACTTGGATGCTAATCTTCTCCCTAATCAAGCCTATCTAGCCATGGAGGGTAGTGGCCTCTTGGGTGTGCCAAGGACATGCCCACACATAACTAGATTAGTGCCTAATTAGTGAGATGCAACTAGTTATGAAAAATGTTAATAGGCCATGACAATGAAATGCTAATCGATCTAATGGAGATGCTAATGATTAACACAAACTAATGCATAATTAAAATCCTAGCTAGCACACCATGGCTCTGATACCAAATGTTAAGAATTGGATCGTGCTAACTGTAGTGGATGAAAGAGAGACATAGTGTCAATGCGTGAGTGTGTGTGTGTAAGCAAGGTTATCACTCAAGTGAATTAGGTTCCAAGATAGAATTAGCTTGGACTCATAAACACAATCTTGAGTATTGACTTAGCTTAGCACAAGCTCACCATAGACAAGCATGTAGTGCAAAATGAATTTTTTGTTTATTCATTCATGAAATGAGCTTTAAGTAGCTCTACAGCCTTGCTCCACAGTATGTGGGATAAATCCACTCTCTTCTCCTTGACTCACACCTTAGGACAAAGCTCACACTTTATAGGAATGTTAGCAGCGGCTAACACATGCTACACTGAATATGCATCAAGCAGGAGATATGCTATGGTTGTGCATAATATTTCCAACTCACTTTGTATAGGTCTTGGGTTCATTTGGAGTTCCAAAGTTGTATATGGTAGCTAGAGGGCTCAAACTTAAACCCATAGTAGAGGGGATTGTGGTGAAAGCCTTTTTGAAGGAAGCCTTTATGCGAGGAGGCTTCATTCTTGAGGATCCACTTTTGAGAGCTCCCTCTCTCTTGAGTGTTCACTCTATGGCCTAGCCTTGAGCTTAATGTCCATGCTTAAGAGGCTACTGCTAATCCATTGTAATTAGAGTAAGCTCTTCTTGATTAATCTAATTCCTATTTTCTCATTAGTGTACTTCTTCTCTATATTTCATTATGTCATGAAGTAGTATTACATTCTCATTATTCTAGATTTGAGAGAGGTATGTACTTCTTGCTATTAACCACTCATATTCTTCTATAAGCATTAGATTTGTGATATTTAGCATCACTAATTAGGTTGATTAATTTGGGTCTTAATCTTGTAATTAGTGTGTGTGCCCTATTGTTTGCTTGTGTGTAGATAGATTTTATGAAACTCTAGCACCATTTACTTCATGTGTGTAGCTATTGATGAAGTGCCGTGATTGACATGTGGTGATTGGAGAGGCCAACACCAATGTAATTAGCCCGTAATTAGTGTGTGCTTATCATTAGTGTGCTTGGGGTTTCTAGTCTATGCTAAGTTGGATTCGGTGGACTTGATGTGTGTAGGAGTTGATTGATTAGTGATTAGAGTACGTTTAGAGTTAGTCTTGCCATGGCTAATCTCTACTTGCATTGGAGAGGTTTTCTCTTGAATCCTCTATTTCTATCCATCCGATGCTCGTGCTTCCATGCCCTAGCCGGGTTGCCGATCCACGGATTTGATAATTTTGTGTGGGTTGCGATTAGGTCGTTGCTACAATGCCTCCCAACAGGTAGTATGCAGCAAGGACACTCAAATGAAGTTTCTCAAAGAGTTTGATGACATTAGATGGGTTGGTCACCAAGGTGTATGGGCAACCTTTGTCAAACAAAAAGAAAGGTATTGGAGGAAAGGAATGTACAAAGATGTATCTTAATATGTGGAGTATTTTACAACCTGTCAAATGTATTCAAATGTAAGGCATTGTGATGGGGTTGCATCCTACTTACCCATTAGCCATGCATTACAAATGGGTCATATATTTGGTAACTATGCCATTAGGATTATAGCCAATGAGATACATAGTTCTTCCAAGAGAATATTTGTTCAACCATGTGGAAGTTTGTGCATTAAGGACAAAACTATAGAGGCACTATGCAAGTTTATTTTAGAAGACGTAATTTTTCATTATGATTGTTTTGGAAAAATAATAGCAGCAGATAGGGGTGAGTTGGATGATGAGGAAGCCAGTGCGTTCTTTTCTAGGCTAAGCATCACACTTTCTCTCACTACTACTTACGATCCTAAAGGGAATGGTAAATGTGAACGTGGACATTTTCCTATATTTGAAGTTTTGGCCAAGTCTTGAAAAGGTAAGCATAGAGAGTGGCCAAGGTTATGGCCTTATGCTTTATGGGTTGATCATGCAACTCATAGCTAAGTCATTAGCTATATGCTTGTTAAGTTGATGTGTGGTCAAAAATTTATGATTCCAATTGAGGATGTGATTCCTACATGGAATGTATTGCCTTGGGAGGATGGAATGATTAGGTATCCCCAATCTCAAAAAAGTAAAAGTCCTTTCAAAACATCTTGAGTGCATAAGTGAAGGGTGAGTTTAGGAAATGAAAAGACCATGGAGGTGAAAAGTCAAAAGTCTTTTTGTGTGCATACAATAGAGATGGTTGAATGCACCTTATTGTGTTTTTCTTCTTAATTTTCTTTCCTCTAGAGTTTGCAAGCCATTAGAGCCATTAGGAAAGCTTTTATTTTTTTTAGAGCCATTAGTAAAGCCTTTTATGGAAAAAGTAGGAAAGGCCTTCTTGCTTTGCAAATATAGCAATTACAAACAAGGCCTGAAGATATTGGGCTTGCCATAGTACAATTAAAAGACGCAAGGTTTGATGATGAAAGTGAAGTTATGCTATCTGAGAACGAGTTTTCATGCTTAGCAAAGATTGTTGCAGCATGTGCCGAAGGATGTGCAATTTTAGAGGGGATGGTTGTTGTGTTGTGGCGTATTTAAAATGTGTAAAATTTCTAGCTCATTTTTCTGCATTTTGATATGTGGGAGAAACTGTTACAATATTCATAGTGTCAATAGTTGCAGTTGTGTACATACCTTAACAAGGAGTCAAGGCCCTAGATGTGGCTTTGTTGCATATTTTCTTACATTATAACATTTCTACTTTGGTTTAGAATTGTACATGTTTTAAGTGTAGTAATATGGTGGCACGCTTGTTTTGCATAGAAAGTTCAATGTGAGAACATCATCCCAAAATAGCAGATGGCATGCATAGCCATCAATTATGTGATTAGAGGTCAAGACAAGTGGAAAATTCAGTTTCAACATGAAAATTAAGCTCAAAATAACTTTTGCATAATTTTAGGGATTTTCACCAGCTTGTTTGGGCTTTCAACGACCAAAATGGGTCATTTTTTAGCTAAAAATGGTCCAAAAAAAGGCCATAAAATAATCAAAAAATACATATTTTGGGCAAAAAATGGCTAAAAATGTCACATAACTCACGGATCCATGACCATAAGCAAGAAGGATCTTTTTTTAAGAAGAATATTAGCACTTGCAGCCTCTTTGAGAAGGGATCTCCTATGGTATGCTAGTAAGTCCGCGCTACTTCTACCTTGTATTCGAGTGTGTGAGGGTTCCAATTAGGGTTTTCTTCCTTCAAAAAGGTATGTGGGATTGTTTATAAAAGGGCTCAAGTTCCATGAAATTGTCTTGGCAAATAATTTAAGGAGAAAGGTAGGATTTTCTACATCTCAAATAGGCACTATGTCTATGTAATTGGGGTTGAAGCCATATGAAGTCATCACACATGCAAGAGCTTTGAGTTTTTCTAGGCCTTGGAACTGAAGTTTTTGTTCTTAGTTTTAATCCCTTGAATAAGTGGTTTTTGTGAATGATCAAGCCACAAACTCTCACAGTCAGTAGAGGCCCGGGACCTTTGCAGAGTCACACCACAAACTTTTTGATGATGTCAAATTTGAAAACTTCAAGCTTTCCCTAAATCACAAATCTCCAAGTGGAATCATGAATTTGACATGGACATGGTAATGGATTAGGGACTATGCACAAGGCAACTGTCATGAACAATCTTGCCAAAACCAAACAATTTCTCCTTGAGATGTATGATTTTCACAAGAAAAATATCCACTTCATTTTCCTCCTAGACAAGCTTGGACTCAAGCTACTACTGCATGTAAGCAATCTTGTCCCATTATACAGCTTGCATATGATCCAAAAAAAATAGACTATACATTTTTTGTTGTTTTAGCAAAGAGAATATATGCAACAATGGAACGTTTGACAAAAAGTACATGCAATGAAGTTATGAGCATGAACATCTCCACCATCTCATCAATCTTTCTAAGTTGTAGCTAAAACTATTCTAGCATTAGAATTATTAGAACTTGTAACAAAGGAACATCAAGAACATATGATAGTGTCAAACTTTGTCTCCACAAAAGGGAGATGTGTATCAATGTCTTGTATAATATTATATACACCCTTTTCACTCAAAACATGTTGCATCTATATGCTTACAACTTGTAATCATCCTCCATCACATTTGTCCTCTGAAGACAACAAGCAAAAATAGCATTCTAATGATTGCACCACCTAATGAATTTTTTTCTTGTAGAGCGAAGAGATTGCTAACTTATCATCTAGCAAAATATGAAATAAGTGTTTGCATTGAATATCTTGAACAATAACATCAGTATACACCTTCCCAACCGTGTAGAAATGAAAACGATTGACCATTCAAAGACTCATTCTATATGGATCCATTTCTCTTGTGGGCATCCTAAAATAGGTGGTATAGTACATAGCATTTTTCCTAGCCCCTATATCAACAACCGCCCTTTCTCCATTACCTATTGAAGAACCAAGCTAGATTCTAACATCCAGTCTAGCTTGTATTGAATCAAGCAAGGTAATAGTCTCCACTGGTAGTGACCTTGGTTGCAGTAGGTGTTTGCACTTGAGAATTTAAAGTTGTGCTTCTTCTTGAGCTTTTTCAAGCACCTACTTCTTATTAAGCTTCCATTCCTTGGTTGCATACAACCTACTTAACATCTCCTTGGTTAGTGGAAAGTGATACTTTTTTAGTCGGCCACCATTAATCCAATTGGTCATTACCTCCCCATCTAGAGAGGCAAGTTGTACTACCCTACTAGGGAATAAATCTTCAATTACAAATGGTCCATTCTCCTTTTCCTTACACTTTGATATATGGCATTTCAATGAGTATACAAGACAAGATATCCTTATTTGAACTTCTTGGTCAGTACTTTGAAATCAAAGAATTGTTTTTACTTTTGTGTCTCCATGTATATGTGAGAAATGGTCAATAACCTTTGCTTATTCAGGTGATCGACCTCATCTATCCTAGCTAATAGCTCATGGCCATCCCATTCAAGTGTTTTTGTTACCTAAAGTGTTGTAATTAGAAACTCTATAGAGTGTATTTCCTCTTTTCCAAAAACTAGATTGAAAAGTGTTGAGTTTTCTAGCAATTTTGTAAGCCACTTAATATGCCCAAAATGTAGAATGTAGTTGTGTTTCTTGATTAGTTTTTCTTGTGATAGAAATCTTCATGATGAGAAATCAACTCAAAACTTTGTTTTTATGTTCTACTAGTCCATTAGCTTGAGGGTGATAAGGAACTGACTTATTGTACACTACCATGAGCTTGCTCAACAAATATTCAATCATTTCATTCAAAACAGGAAACCCTTGGTCGCTAATAGATCAATTCGATAAGCCATAGCCATAGTACGTAAATACATTCTCATATAATAATTGTGTTGTGATGTGTGCATCATTTTTCCTTGTTGCTTTGGCTTCTACCCATTTTGTCAAATAGTGTGTCGCAACACCGATATATTAAGCATGTGTTCAATAAGCTAGTGGATAAATTGAACCTACAAAATCTATTCCCTATTTTGAAAAATCCTCAACTCCCATCATTGACCATAATGACATATGATCTCTCTGTTGAGGTATTCTCGCTGTTTGGCAAGCATCGCATCAAATTACATACTCTTGGGCATCTGAGTATAGCATGGGCCACCAAATTTCTATAGCCAAGATTGATGGAGCAGTGAATGTTGTGGAAAAGCATCCTCCTGCTAACCTAGCATGTACTTGATCTAGTATCAAAATGTAATTCGATCCATTTGCATAGAAGCATAAATGTTGGTCGTGGCCTCTTTTGTATAGTTGATTGCCAATTAAATCATATCTTTGGGTTTCAACTTCAGTTGCTCCCCAACATCTTTTACTCATTTTTTAAAGAAATGTCCAATTTGATAGATACTCTACCAAATGTTTTCTCCATGAGGGTGCTGACATTACTTGGAATAGAGTAAAATGTGGTATATATGAGATCAGAGGGGACTGCCACATGCAAATCATCACCCAACCATGCGCTATATAGGCCCTTGTCTATGCTAATTATAGGACCTCCTTTATCGCATGTCCGTCCTGGCCCTTGGCCTATCCGGTCTTACCCTAGGCTTGACATTACTCCCACCTTGGAGAATTTTTTTTTCCTTAAAAACAAAAGTGGTCATATCTTCATAAAAACACTAATGTTGTCCACAAGGGCATCCTTCTAGATCCAACTATCCATTTGACTGACAGTAAGAGGTTCAATAAAATCAAAAATAACATCTTGATTTTCCACATTGTTGTCCCTTGCAACCATTTTGTGTAATCGGACTATATCCAACATAATGTGTAAACACCATTCATACCTCACTAGAGTATGCTAAATGAGTTACTACAACTAAGAGGTGTCTAAAAGAATACCTCTTCTCACTTTCCATGGAAGTAATATGTTGAATAACTCATCATCAAAGTTTGAGCCCTTAACTTATTATCATTTCTCATCAGTAAACAACCCCACCATAACTGGTGATTGAGGTTTAGAACCTGGTCTAAACATGAAGGGGCTAAACTTAGTCACAACATGCTTTGCCTCATGGTGAGAAAACTCCAACTAGAGAGATAACTTTTCCAATTGGGTTGCTTGGTGCTAGCCTATGCACTTAACATATCCTTTAGCACAAGATTAACACTTGTAATTTTCTTATCTTCTCTGGATG
This sequence comes from Adiantum capillus-veneris, assembly GCF_014529385.1. Classification (NCBI taxonomy): domain Eukaryota; kingdom Viridiplantae; phylum Streptophyta; class Polypodiopsida; order Polypodiales; family Pteridaceae; genus Adiantum; species Adiantum capillus-veneris. The sequence continues at coordinate 131,249,000 of NC_140942.1, read as the reverse complement.
ACTAGTAGTATTGAGGTGCATTTCCCCACCGTCTATAAGTAGTCCTTGAGCAATCCACAATGTTAAGAACAACCAACTTGGTTAGCTTTAGAGATTAAAAAAGTGCATTGAATAAATTGTACAAAGTTTAGTCAACTTATCTGTCACCCAAACTAAGCCATGACCTCTATCGTTGATTGATAGAGCCACAATTAATCTCATTGAGGTATTGCACATATAGTGTGATATATTTTGCAAACTATCAATTTTATGAATTTGCATGCCACTCCAAATCAATCTTTGCTAAACACTAGGAACCATGACACCTAGTAGTGTGCATGCATTTAGTGAAAAATGGATGTGACCCTACATTTTCATGGCCATACTTGCAAATGCTTATGGTTAATGTTATACTCACAGGCCAAAGGAAAAGAACTAAATACGTTCCCCTACAATTACCTGAAAGTCATGCTAACTTAGTTGGACCATAATAGAATTTGAAAATTAATCACATAGATGTGCCGACAATACAACATGTTCATGGGCATAGCATAACTTTGCTACATGTGTAAACAAATATATAATAAAGTTGTTTGAAAATACTTGTAACCTTAACAAGTCTTACTAGGTCTCCAACAATTCCTGGCCACTAAATTTTTTTTTAATATGATGTGCTTAGAATGGTCTAACAAACGGATCTGGGTTTTACAAGACGACGAGCGAGTTTTTTCGAGCTACGGAAAACATGAGCGAGTTTCTCAACAAATTTGTTTGTGAATTAGAGAGATTTTCAAATGTGATAAGGAAAAACAAACATAATAAGTGTGAACACTGTGATAAGTGATCAGGGTGAACAAAACTTACAAGTTTGTGCGGGTATGTTAGATGGAAGAGGACAAGAGGGTGGATCTGCAAGATCCACGGGAAAGGCTAGAGGGATGTCTATGAACGATGCTCCTCTAAACTGCACATCATGTAACTCTCTCTCTCTCTCTCTCTCTCTCTCTCTCTCTCTCTCTCTCTCTCTCTCTCTCTCTCTCTCTCTCTCTCTCTCTCTCTCTCTCTCTCTCTCTCTCTCTCTCTCTCTCTCTCTCTCTCTCTAGTAAGAACATGACATCTACCCATATCAATCCACCAAGAAAAATGCTCAAGCTCCTAGAGGTGATGAATGGCTGATGGATACATGCTTCCCTAGCCACTATCAACATAAGCCCGAGAGCGTGTAAGCACAGGCATGGCTACGGCAATGTGGCTTATGCTCGAAAGATGAGCAAAGTATCTGCAACAGGAATTATAATAGAATTCTCAAAGAAAGTATGAATATGAACAGCTCTCAAGTGAAAGATAGACACGGATCAACTATCACCTATAAACTAATTGTTTAGATGCCATGCGATAGTACTCAAGTTTCTTCATAGCTTCCAGATCCACATTCTTTGTTTTATTTTCCAGTGCCACTTTAAGTGGAAAAAGATATTTTAAACCCTCCAACAGTATCTCATGGTGCAACTAGGCGGGATATCAATCCCTCTAGGCAAATCAACATAGTCAACAATGAGCTTGTCACGGACCCATTTCAAAAGCTGTTTGGCTTCTCCAATATGGCCAAGCCCTTTTGTTTTCATGTAAGAGGCATTTCACATGGGAGGGGGTTGGCCCTCGTTTTACAAACTAGGAAGGGGTTTGCATGTCCAGGCAGGGGTTAACCATGCATACTTGGTGTAACTCAGCCCAAATGGGCAGAGTTTACCAAACCACCCCGGATAAATATTCCAGAACACATGTCCGACAATTGTGGACGTTGACAACATTGATTACTACATAGGGAGCCAGGTTGAAGAGGCACATGTTTTGGCCTTGAAAACTAATGTGCAACTCTCTTGTGCAAAACACCTCTAGATGTGATCCAGTTTAATCAAGAAGAAATAATATATAACCAAAAATTATCGCAAGATTGCCCGGATCTGGTGTCGCTGGTGGTGGCGCCACCCCATACTAGAATTGATCCGTGCCATAGTGGATTGGTTTGGACTAGGTGATAACATAGCTTCCTATAGCCTACTCGAGTCGATTAGGGACACAAGTAGAAGTCTTTATAAACTACAAAGGATCAAGCCGGTGGTTTGCCCATGCAGGCACTGTGACCACAATTGCATCTCTCTATGTGCCTATCTCCTTGCCTAGCCACGGGTTACATTCAATCCTGCAAATAACGGGTTGCCTCCGTAACCTTATCCACCATCCCCACCCCACCCCACCCCTTCCCCTACAAAACCTCCCCCATAGCTATTGACAAAACCGTTGCTTAGAAACTTAGACTGTCACAACGTTCAGAGGAAGGCCGGGTCTCTCTACTCTCTCTCTCTCTCTCTCTCTCTCTCTCTCTCTCTCTCTCTCTCTCTCTCTCTCTCTCTCTCTCTCTCTCTCTCTCTCTCTCTCTCTCTCTCTCTCTCCCTCTCCCTTGCAGAGTCCATTTCTCCCCTGCTTCTGTCATCACCCTCGCACATGCAATCTCTCTCTCCCGCAGCACCCTCGGTGTCACACTCCATTGTTGACAAGCCACAAATTTCTCAGAAACTCCCTTGAGTATAAACCCACTCGAAATCCTTACAATATTTTAATGTCATGTTCAATTATCATAGGCACATTTCTACAAGCCTTTTAAATGGAAAAAAGGAGCATTTTAGGTTGTCAGCTCCATGACGGCACTCACAATATCCCTATCTACATTGTGCAAAGCTGCGTTGACAGTCTTTGACCTCGACACACATGCAGCCTGAGTCACGACCAGCTGAATGTCGTTGGGTTCAATACCAGCTTCATCAACCTCCACATCCTCATCGACTTCAGATTCCAGGAGCCTTGAACTGCGCAGCGCCCTGAGTTTGCAGTTGAGAGCGCCTGATCAGATCCTCAATCTTAGCATCGAAACCTGCAAGCTCCGCTTATACGCTCTCGGCCATATTCATGTTGCTTCAACTTCACGATCTCATGAGGGAGTCTCTCTCTCTCTCTCTCTCTCTCTCTCTCTCTCTCTCTCTCTCTCTCTCTCTCTCTCTCTCTCTCTCTCTCTCTCTCTCTCTCTCTCTCTCTCTCTCTCTCTCTCTCTCTCTCTCTCTCTCTCTCTCTCTCTCTCTCTCTCTCTCTCTCTCTCTCTCTCTCTCTCGGGCATTGTATATCATGCTATTTTCACATGCTGAGCGTGCTGCTGGAACCAGTCCGCGCCGGCACGGATTGGTTTCAACAGGTTCAGAAGGCAGAGGCAAATGCGATTTTATTAAAAAAACAAAAAGCGTCCATTGTATAGTGCACTATTTTATTTAGCATGATAAACCTACTGGAAACCACGTGGACTGGTTTCGACAGGTTTCAGTAGATAGTGGCAAAGTGAGAGGCCCTCAAAATACCTCCCAAGAGGAACACAGTGCATAGAAAAGGCTTCGACAACATAACATGTTGCACTGGTTGCCAATGCGAGGAAAAAAGGCTTTGGCAATAGAACGTATATTGCACATGAATCCGTGGCTAGCATCCTCAAGTGCTAATTTGCTAAGCTACTTCAAAAAGACAATTGAAGAGCATGTTGTCGGAACCAATCTTGACGTTAATGAGACAAGTGAGTTGTTGTACATGCTACAATGATAAGAATATAATCATGGGCATATGAAACATAATCATTTCCAATCAACACATTGAAAAGGATGTAGAAGACTGGGTATGCTTGCATGCACAAAAGGTAAATTAAAGGAGTAGGTTGCAAGCCCAAAAAGAGTTAAAGGAAGCTGACTGCTCGTCCAGGCTCCCTTGACGTTGACTGCTATCGCTAGCCTGCAAGAAAAAGAACTTTTTCTATGTGTCCCAATTAAAAATAACATGTCCATTAGCCTAAAAAAAGGTCCATCATGTCAAACTCTAAAGAATTTTCATATGCAATGATTTTTGCTCTTTGATATGATACCCATTTAATGAAAGGTAAGAGTTTCAAGGGGAACCAAGCTTTGGTTGAGGAGGAAAGGGATATTTTTACATGAGAGGACAAAAGACCTTAGCTATCTATGGTAGCACTATTCTATTGGGCCAAAGACTAGTGGTGCATTTCGTGACACACCTAACATGCTATGTCCTCTCACTTTGTCACAAGAGCATGTAAAGCTTGAGCATAGAGAAAATAATATGGGAGAGCCTGTTTATGCTATTGATCATGAGGTTTCTCAGTTCTACAAGGTTGTTACGTCTACTTCTCAATTGCAAAGTGACGTCGGTTCTAAGATGTCACCAGTATTTAAGAAACAAAATCTCCAAAACAACATCCATCACTGGGCAGTGGGCAATTGTTGCTAAATCATTAGATGTTTGCAATTGCAACCAGCATTACCAATGCCCTTAGTCAAGCTCAAGAAGTAATGCAAGTCTATGAGCTTCCATTACAGTATGATGGATATACGTCTGTTGTTGAGAAGCTACCACAATGTGATAACTCAAGCATGTATGGTATGGAACAATAATTTGATCGGCATTCTTGGACAAAATAAGTGACTTGCAGTTGTGAGTTATTTAAAGATGTGGTGCGCTTTAGTAGGTGTTGCGGCCACTTGCTATGTATTAATGTAGATTGTAACAACATCCTCAAGAGAAAGCTTCTCAATGAAACTCAATATAGGGATCGATTGGCTCAAGCCCCTCAAAAAGGCTTGGTTGGTCCAAAGTTTGGACAATTGGTTTCTGTCCATTGTTGTCAAATGCTAGAATGCATCAATGCATGTGTTGCACTCATCTATTGTTGCATCCCATTCGAGAAAAACATTGTCAGTAGGTGTGCAATTCTAGGTGATTGTTAGAAGTTGGACACACCCTACGGAAAATGACGGCTCGGCAGATTATCATTCTTTTTGTAATTATTCATTTATTAAGAAAACCCGACATTTCACCTTGTAAATATTGGGGCTTACAGAAGTTTCCAGATTGTATCCAAGTTTTGACATTTAGATTGAGTAGATGGTTGATTTGTAACTTTAGGGTTTGAGAATTGTAAAGTATTTATACCACTTTTTGACCTTAATGAGGAGACCTTTTGTCATTTTAAAAAATTTTGAAGTCTGTGAGTGAGCGTACTATGTAGGAGAGAGAGTGTGAGCTTCATCTTGACGCTATGTGTGCACCGGTGGTCAGAATCGAGTGCGGAGAAGTGCAACGTGTTGCCCCTGATGAGAGCTACGCGTCGATACCTACATTGCACGTGTAAGGTCCGGTTTTGCGGGCTCCATCTACGAGCTTCAACTGGTGATTCGGTGAGCATACATTGTCCGATTTTGCATTGCAAGATATCCACGCGTTCACATTGAGTAGAGCTACACATTAGGCACTTTAGATTTCGGAAACGAAGACCTGCAAATTTCGGCCAGACATCCTACGTGATTTTGCACCGTGTGTTTTGGGTTGGGGTTTTGGTTCATAGACCTTAGGGAGAGCGACCTATTGGTGTTAGTAGGGTCTCCTTCAAGTTCTGTGCTGTTTCAAGATTATTTGATGGATATTCGACTCTAGAAAGTGTTGTAGGAAGTTTAGTCTTATGCACTCCTAAAGGTTGTGACTTAAACATTGGGTAGAGACCTCTGTAGGAATTAGTTAGGAGTCGATCGAGTGTAGGTTGACACCCTATGCTTGCTTCCACGCGCCTGCGAGTCGAGCTTCGTCCTTAGCTGACAAATCTTGTTAGGTGAGTTCTCATTGTGCTGACGTTCGTCGCGGCATATCCGTCCGACATTAGCGCCGCTGCCGAGGACGAAAACCTTAGGTAGGTGACCAAAACTAGTCCTTGAGGATAGGGATTTTTTGGCTTGCCAAGAGTCTCGTTTTACATTTAGATAGGATCAGAGGGTGGAGGACTCTCTAGGTCTTAGAGGGAGTCTAGGGAGCGCGTGTCTGGCCTAGATCCTTCGACTTAGGTAGGTTTAGGTAGAATGAGATAGTTTTAGATATTAGTTGAGTTCTAGAGTAGAAGTTGGAGTGGTAGAAGCGATGAGAGGAGAGCTTGAGAGTCCAGAGAGGCCAGGAAGCAACCAAAACACCATTATCACCGTTTCATATGATGAGTAGGAGTAGAGGAAGTAGGACATCATGATTCAGGATCTAGAGCACTTCATGCATGTATACTTGCTTGGTAGATTCATCACAAGGTTGTAAAAGACGCAAAAAGACGCAAAAGTGTGTTTGAAAGCTGAAGTGAAGTCCAACAGTTACTGTGAGTGTTTCTGATAGAGCTGTAGAGCATCGGGAGCATTTCTGTCAGGAAAAATTTTAATTTTAAGCTAGGAGACATTCTATGCATAGGATGTCTACATGCTAATCTGGTGGGAATTTTGGAATTTTGAGTTGACCAGTGTGTTCAGAAGGTGGGGTTTACCCTATTTTCACCTAGAAAGTGGAAATTTGACCATGTCTTGACAGGATAAGGCCAAATAGACTGAAATTGCCAGACATCTTATCCAAATTGTGCCAAAGCATTATTTTTTTAAGACCAAAACCATAGGATGGCTGCATGAACATGATCTGCATGATATATTGAGTGACTGAGAGAGGTTTCATCTCATTTAGGTGAAAAATTTGGGTTCTAAGCAGACTTTAGCACTTTTGACTCAAAAAGGCTAGAACAACTAAAATTAGGGACTTTTGAAATCCAAACCAAAATTTAAGCATACCACTGGGTTGCTGACATCAAGGGAAAGCTGTGGGTCAAGCCTGGGGTCAAACAGGCCAAAAAGACATCCTATGCGTAGGATGTCATCTGTGTGATTTTGCACTCCAAACTTGACTGTGAGCATACCAAAGTGATCAGCACCTCAAGGGGAGCCTATGCTTTGAATTTGAAGCCATTCTGATGAAAAAGACATCCTACACATAGGATGTCTAAAGCAAGAAATTAAAGCCAGATACTGATTGGGGGCATAGCAAGGTGTTGTATAGCCTGAGGCAAGCCTCCTAGTCAATTTTGGTCCAAATTGGAGTTGATTAGACTGATCAAGACCAGTAGCAGGCTGTCAGAATAGATTTCTCATCCATTGACCAGCTTATAGGTGTCCAAATCAAAAAGTTAAAACAATTGTGGACTCAGCACATCAAGGGGAATCCATAGTGTAAAAATCCAGGCAAAACAGAGCAGGAGACATCCTACGCGTAGGATGTCTACTGGGACCTACTGAAGAGAAAATTTGACTGGGCTTAGACATTGAGATTCCATTTGTCTTAAGGGTTCCAGAACTTCTTTCAGAAGTGAATTTGGATCTTGTTTGTCCATTTGACGGAGCAAAGACTGAATTCAAACTTTTTCACGTAAAATTGACCAACATCCGAGGGAAGTATAGTTCCAGATTAGCAGACCTAATCCAGAACATCAGCTGTGTATAAAATATAGTAGTGGTTGAGATTAACTCTCCAGTTATACCAATCATTACTAAGATAACCTCTAGCACTTAAATGCTTTGATTCGATTGCCGAAATTAAACGCTTGTGTATAGGTATATTCAGCAACAAAGCAAGAAGTTGTGCGGAGACTGATCCTTTGCCAGGTGAGTGGTTGGATTTGTGATAAATTGCATTGATAAGTTTGATGAATTTAAGATCAGGAAGATACATTTTTAGAGACCAGAAGGTGGCAGGGTGACCAAGGTAGCTTAGTGTCCACCAAGGAGAGTGTAACTAAGGCAAAGCTAGGTCCACTAGCACCGATTATTGAGGAAGGTAGTGATACTCACACTTCGTCAGACAAATCTTTCTTCATGATGGGTAGTCAACAGCCAGGACGTTTTACCTATGACGGACCAATGCCAAGAGGAAGCACTTTCCTAAATCCTTTGAATGATTCCAAGTTCACTGTGATCTTCTTAGAAGGAACAAACTCGAGGGGATCCCTAGTTTATTCTGACTATCGAGGATGCAAGTGCATTTGTATTGAAGAAAGGCCGGCTCAGAGATTGGAGATAATTCGAATCTATGATGATGGAGATAGATTCCGAGACGAAAAGGGGAACCACTATTTGATAGTTAGTAACCCTGAAGATTACAACAGATATGGAGATAACGTGGCAAAAGGGAAAATGGTTTCAGAAGCTCAAGAACCGCCACCAAACATTGATCGACCTGGAGCAATTTTTATGTATGATAAGAAAACAACTAGGGTTTCAACTTATAATGAGAACGTGGAAATCTACAAGCATAAGAGTGAGGGAATAGTCGCTTACTTTCGTTGCAAAGAACCATACTTAACCGAGTTAAGCAAAGACAAGGTTCTTTACTTATTCTCCTATGAAACTGCAATGGGGAAGGATATTGTTTTTGTTGATAGTTCTTACAAAATATGGCTTAGGAGCACCATTGGGAGAGGAACCACCTTACTACAGAAGACCAAAGGAGATATATCGATTAGGACATGGAGATCCAATGATGAGGTTTGTAGACCCTCATAGAATTAGACCTTCTCAAGTGCAAGAATGGATAAACAAGAAATACACAGGAAACAGAGATCCAAGAGATCATGTAGCAGCCTTTGTGCGTGTAATTAGAGCTGAAGAGGTGTTAGATTTCCCTACCCAATTTGCAGGGTTTGGACTAACCCTCGAGGATGACATTGCTATTTGGTTTGACTGTGTGGAGCGTAGAGACTTTGAGTCTATGGAGGAGGTGTTTGACGAGTTTATCAAGGAATTCTCACAAAGGGGGATAGCTCGTAATACCGTCTCACAAATCCATAAATTCAAACAAAAAGACGAGGAATCTATGCGAAAGGCAGTCCTAAGACTAAAAAGGTATGTTAAGTTCTGCCCTGTGGAAGAAGTTCCAACTCAGTCCAGACTTATGCTTATATTCATCCAAGGACTAAGGAATGCAGATCTCCAGAAGGATTTACATATGAAAAGGAGCATGACGTTGAATGAGTTGACCAAGGAGGCTCTTTACCTTGTGGACAATTGTGCAGTCTACAAAGAGGGTGAGTTCAAGGATCTTGACGATGATTCATCTTCACAACAAAGCGGAGGCAAGTCTTCTAAGACAGCATCGAAAGGAGAAGTGGCTGTAAACCAGGAGCAGCTTGTAGAAGGAATGCTAAAAAAAATTAAATTGTATGCCAAACCCCAGGCTAAACAGCCCAAGTGGGGTGCTATCAAACAAAAATTGACAAACCATGGAACGGAGGAATGTTATTATAACAAGGGATATGTGAGAGAGAGACCTTACACTCCCCAAGCTCAGGTAGCTTCTCCTCAAGTTCCACCGATGCCTAAGTATCAAGCAGGCAACCTACCAAGACCTGTAGGTGTAGAAAGACCACAACCAGTGTTGGGGCAACATCCACCCCTACCGGGATTACGACCAGTCGGCATAAGATACACACCAATCGTAACCGAATCAGAAGAGAAGTCTTTGGTGCCTATGCATGCATATTATGAAGAATGGATATGCGGCAAACCCTGTCTATTATCCACCAGAAGAACCCTTGACACTAGAACCATGGAGCATGATAGGAAATACAGGACCACCAACGGCTGCACAGGCAGCAGGAGAAGGAATATATAGCTTAGATGACCGAACATTGGTGTTCATAGCCAACGGAGGCATGGGCGGACAGAGATATGCATACCAACAAAGAGGAGCTCAAGGAGCACCTCAACAACCCAAGGGACCCTGCTACAAGTGTGGTGGAGACCATTGGCTAAGAGACTGCCCTCATAATGAAATCATTAGAGTCAACACATATTGCACCGAGTGTGGAGTTACTCATTTGATTCTTGATTGCCCTAAGAACCCAAGCAAAGGAGCAAAAACTACCTTGAACATACTAGAAACCGTGCCTTCCAGTGAAGGGTCAGAAAATGAAACAATCATACCTATTCAGGCGGTGACACAAGCCCAAGCTCAAAGAATGACGAACGAACCCATCATTGAAGAACCAAAAACCGATGCCCCAAGTTCAAAAACAAAAAATTGGAGAAGCACTTGGAAGGCTAGAAAGGCGCGTATGAAAGCCAGGAAAGAACGAGAGCAACCAGCTCTATCCGAGGAGTTAAAACACACAACAGATAGATTAGATCGGTTAGAGGATCTAGCTAGCCTAAGCTCACACACCACGGCAACCATAGCACAACCCAAGGAAATAGCAGAACTCAAAAGTGCATGATCAGGAGGATCAGTACTGGCAGACAAGGTGAATGAGCAGTTGGATGCACTTCTAACAGCTTATGAAGCCAGACTCAAAAAGAACCAAACCCAAGAGCAAAGATGGATGACTTATCCATATGCTAAAATAGAAAAACAGAGGTTGGAAATGTGTAGAAAGATGCTTGAAACAGCTCAATCTTTGATGGAAAACCCACTTGGTAAACCTGCAAATGGGCAAGAAGAACCAACTCCAACCAACTTTAGAGGAACAAATAGAAATGAAGAAAAGACTCACGAATGCCTATGAGTCTAGGGGAGAGCCTATCATAGTGCCAAATACAACAGATAAGGCAAGTGATGAGTTCCAGCCTAAAACATTGGCAGAAATGGGTAAGGACTGTAACGGTCTAGATGACCTGTGGAAACAAATCCGTGAGGCCAATGAGGCTAGCAGGGTGAGTAACCACATGAACAGCACGAGAAAAGAGAAACACGAGATCTTACCTACTATTGAAGAATTTGAGGCAAGGTCACAAATGAACTTTGATCTACATTCACAAGGGGGACACCAGGGATCAATTAGTTCGGGGCACAGTCAACCAAACTCGTTGAAAACTCTACCCTCTTACCTAGGAGAGTATGAAGCCAAGTCTGAAGTGAGAGCAATCCCATCTCAAAGACTTTCTTCTAACAAAGTGATGGACTCACAAGGGTTGATTGAGTTATTGTCCACCCCGTTGGGATGCACAATCACATTAGCCGAACTCCTAAGGTTACGACCAAACATGTGGACCACAGTAGGCAAATGCCTAGAAAAATTTGGAGTGAAAGACCCCACCTCGAAGCTTCAGGAAGGGATCACAGAATTGGACAAGCCTCAACTAAATACTAGGCCAGTACCTTTAAACAAGATTGGAGAGTATTGCGAGGGAGAAGATGGAAACACCACGCTACCAATAGAATTCCAAGGAGTAGTTTCCAAAGCCATTCTTGACAGTGGAGCAGGAGTTGCCATCGCCACCAAGGAAATCTAGAAAAAATGGGGAAAACCAGCTTTAAGAGCTACCAGAATGAAATTTCAATTGGCAAATGGGTTCATGGAGAAGCCTCTAGGACTCTTAGAAAAAGTGATTGTCACTTCGTGCGGAATCTAGTATAAGCATACATTTGTAACAGTTGATTTCGACAAAAAGAACAATTATGAGATCATCTTGGGAAGACCATTCATGCGACAATTGAAGATGGTCCAAGATTGGGGTTACGACCACATATACCTCAGACATGGTGCGACAACCAAAATACACCTGAAAGACCATAGTTACAAGGATGTGAACCAGATACCAGTGGAAGAGTTTGATTCGGCTACAGTCGCAGGATCGAAACTCCCAGCATGGTTAGGGCAACAAAAAGATCTATGGATGTGCGGAGCTTCACATTGTGGAATGCGTCTTACAAAGATCTATTGAGGACAAGGATTATATTCCGGAACCTTTTCTTGAAGATGCCTTGGAACCTCTAGAATGGGAACACATACTAGCAACATTGGACTATCTGTACCATTACAGATAGTCCAACAACAAAATTTTGCAACAAGGATGGCTATGAGGTGCTACCCTACTACATGGTAAGCATTATACCAAGAGGAGATGAGACGATAGAACCACCAGAACAAGAAGAGTTTTATAACTCCTTTGAACATCTGGAGGTCAATAATGATGCAGATAATGAGTGTTCAGACAACTCAAGCGAGTGTGGGGAGAAAGCAGAAAATATCAAGTTTTATGATTTTGCTAATCAGCACCCTAGACGCCAGGAACGCTATAGGAGAAAACGAGCAGGAAACAAAAAGAGAGAGAACCTGATACCCAGGATAAAAGGTAAAACTCACTATCTGATGCTTGTAAAAGCAGAGGATTGTGTAAAAGATCAAATATCAGGAAGATTCTCAAAAGTTCGAAGGGAAAGAACGCTAGAGGAAAAAAGACAAGTACGAAAAGCTAAAACAGAAACAAAATCACAAAAATCTCAAAAATCAAAAAAAGAAACAACCAAAGACCAAGAGTGGACCAAACTGGAGCGTAAATAGAAATACCAAGAACTGAAACGGTCTTTACGAGAGATATGGACTACTGAGGAAGATAGTGATGGTAAAGGGGATCCAGAGAAGGGAAACATGAATGTACCATCGCACTATCGGAAATTCACCATCCAGAACAGAAAAATCATAATGACACCACCAGCCAGGGAAAGAACCAACCAGGAATCTTACGATGGGCCATAAAATGCAAAAAGGATAGACCTCGCGGAACCAGGTGAAAAGCCTCAGCCGGTCTATATAGCAACCGATTTAGAGCCTGAAGAAGAAGAAGAACGGCTAACACAACTTCTCAAGAAGTATAAAGATGTGTTTGCATGGTCCTACAAAGACCCAAAGGAGTTGATACATCGATATGCCAAATACAATTTCTTTGAAATCAAAGGCAAAACCTAGCAAACAGCGTCCTTATACATATAATGACACATTTGCTAAACGAATCAAAGAGGAGATTGACAAGTTGATGGAAGCTGAATTCATCTATGAAATCGAGCATACAGATTGGGTGTCACCCATTGTGGTAGTCCCCAAAAAGAACGGAAAACTGCGAGTGTGTGTAAAACTCAAAAAGGTAAATGCAGCCACCATAAGGGATAATTATCCTTTGCCAATCACAGAACATGTACTTGAGAGGGTGGCCGAGAAACGGGCTTATTCCTTTTTGGATGGGTTTTCACGGTACAACCAAGTGGCAATTGCAATGGAGGATCAGCACAAAACAGGGTTTGCCACAAAATGGAAAATTTATGCGTATCGAGTTATGCCATTTGGCTTAACTAATGCCCCAGCTACCTTTCAAAGGTTAATGACGCATGCGTTCAAAGAATACCTGAGAATATTCTTAGAAATATACATGGATGATCTTTGTGTACACTCTCTACTACAAGAGGAACATATTGACCATTTGCAAAGGTATTTGAAAAATGCAGGACATATCGAATCTGTCTTAACCCGGAAAAGTGTATTTTTATGGTTAAGCAAGGCCGCATCTTAGGACACACTGTCTCAAGAAATGGTATAACCACAGACCTAGACAAAGTCAAAGTCATAGTAGACCTACCCAGGCCTACTAATGCGAAACAAGTGCAATCATTCATGGGACACTGTGGGTATTATCGTGTACTAGTCAATTTCGAATGGACCGAGGAGTGTGAAACTTCATTCCAAAAGCTGAAGGAAAACCTTGTATCATCACTTGTACTTAAAGCACCGGATTGGGAAAAGATATTTCAGTTCACATTGATGCTTCTGCATATGCAATCGGGAGTATTCTGGCTCAACCTGGAGACGGAACAATGGATTTTCCAGTTTGTTATGCAAGCCGACAGTTAAACGGCGCAGAAAAGAACTACACAACCACCGAAAGAGAGGGGTTAGGAATGATTTATGTTGTAAAGAAATTTTGGCATTATTTGCTCACAAACAAATTTGTGTTCTTCACAGATCGTCAAGCTCTTTTGTATCTAGTGAATAAACCATTCAATACAGGAAGAATTGTACGCTGGTTTATTATATTGCTAGAGTTTGATTTCACAGTGGTGGTCAAAAAGGGTAAAACCATCTACGAGCGGATCATCTTTCAAGGATACACAACGGGGAAGCTCCTGAAGGAGTAGATGATGACATACCAGATGCGCTTATCTTTTCAATATTGAAATGATACCCAAATGGTCTCAGGAAATTGTTAGCATTCTTTCCTTTGGAGGTAGGTTTGATAACCTGGAATACAGATCCAAACAACAAATAATTTGACAAGCAAAAAACTTCCAGTTGATTGCAAGACGGCTGTATCATCTAGGATCAGACCAAATTCTACGATTATGTATAAATCTGGAGGAATTTGAGTGTTACCTAGAAGAGGTGCATGTCTAGGATTGTGCATTTCATTGTTCAACAGTGAAAACACACCAGAGACTGAAACAGTTAGGGGTTTATTGGCCAACTATGTATGCGGACACACATTCTTATGTTACCAATTGTACTATATGTAGTGCCAAACGACCAGTGGATCACGCGACATTGTTTCAGGTAAACATTGCACCTTCATGGAGTCAATATATCATTGATTTCTTAACCACCAGGACGTTTCCTGAAAACATAACAAGAGCATGGAAAAGGGCTATAGAGCTGGAGGCTCGTGACTTTTAGTTAATTGGGAACCAGCTCTATAAGCGAGGAAAGGACAATCAACTTAGAATCTGTGCAAGTGAAAGTGAATACCTGCTGATTCTAGAACATGCACATAGCGAAATAAGTGGAGGACATTTTTTAGGCGATAAGACAGCAAAAATTGTCTTAACCGTAGGAATATGGTGGCCTACATTGCATATGGATGTTGAAGAATTTGTAAAGCGTTGTGACGCATGTCAACGCACCAAGGTGCCGATAAAGAGAGATGAGATGCCACTACGGCCAATGATGGGAGCAAGGGCATTTGCAAAATGGAGCATTGATTTTGTGGGACCTATTTCACCTCCTGCATATCGCACCCATACCCAATATATCATTGTGGCTACGGACTATCTCACGAAATGGACGGAAGCCAAGGAAACACAAAAAGCATATGCATGAACCACTGCACAATTTTTGTATGAGAATGTTTTTGTACGATACGGTTTACCAATAGAAATTGTCAATGATTGTGGAACACGTTTTCTTAATGAAGTCATTGAATATCTGCTAGAGGAATTCATGGTCATACATAGGAAATCTGCTCCATACCATCCACAGGAAAATGGACAAGCTAAGGCCACAAATAAAACACTATGCACGGTTCTCACTAAAATTGTGTCAGAGTCAAGAACAGATTGAGATCAGCAGCTACACTCAACACTATGGGCATACAGGATAGCTTACAAAACATCGATCGGAATGACACGGTACAACATGGTGTTTGGCCTAAATGCTATATTGCCCATAGAGTTTTTAATTCCAACTCTACGAGTAGCGAAACGCTTAGAATGGATAGGGCATGAGCTCTCTTCAAGAATATATGACCTTGAAAAGCTAGATGAGCTTCGCTTGAGAGCTGTAGCTTCGATCTATGCTAAAAAGAGAAGACAAAAAGAGGTTTTTGACAAGCATGTGCGCACAAAAGAGTTCAAAACTGGTGATTATATACTTGTTTATACTTTGAAGCAACATGCCAAGAAACTTAAAAGGCAAGGGATGGGACCCTTTGTTATAAGTGATCTATCACAAAGCGGAGCTGTCAAGCTTGCTACATTAGCAGGTGAAGAAATGCCAAATTGGATTAGTGGGTGTCGATTGAAGAAATATCATTTACCACTAACAAAGGATATGCTTCAACAAATCCATCAAGGAAAACAACGAATGACAGAGAATCAGAGGGTACGAGAAGAAGCTCAAGCAGAAGCACAAGAATGCATTGCAAAAAGAAGACTTATGTGACAACAACAAAAATGTGGAGCACCATTGCGAATCAATGCCATCCGACTAACGAAGTTTGATGAAGACAAAGTGGAGCCAATAATTGCGGTCAAAGTGGGTAGCAATCAAGTTGAATCGACGGCATTGCTTGATTCTGGAGCTCAAGCAAATTTGATCTCTTACAGATTATACAAACAGCTCAAGTCCACCGGTCAACTTCATCCTACTCCACAAGTGTTGGAAAGTAGTACATCACATTCATTGAAAACATGGGGCTAAACTATATTGCATGTACAAGTACATCAATATATTTACCCACACAAATTTTATGTAGTCAAGGATGAAAGCACACAACACCCCATGTTGTTAGGACAACCTTGGCAAAAAGAGTACAATGTGCAGATAGATTGGAATGCGAATGCAGTCAAAATCCAGCATGCACGAGAACAACAAGTAATAGCCTTTGCTCAGCAACCCCGCAATAATCAGCTGCCAACAATGCAATCACTGGAAAAAGAGCCACAAGCAAGGGTGCCACCAAAGAACAACATGATACCCAAGGCTAACAAACAGGTAAAAGCCAACCATGCTCACTACATACAGACAAAGTCATCAACCGCAGTGCAAAGATCTAGGTTACCAAAACAAGAAAAACAAGTATGGATGCGAAAGGATAGAAATGACATGGCAAACCAAAAACAATACAACGGAAGAATTCAACTGAAGCAGATAGTTCAACCAAAAACCAAGGGCTTAAAACAGATATGGATCCCAAAGAAAATGATCCGCAACAACTCAAATGAAACTCGCATTTGGATACCGAAACCGAAGCAAAAGGAACTCCCTTCACTACAAGCAACATCGGAAGGCAGACAGCAGCATTTGCAACCGGCAAACCGACTTAAGGGGGTGCCAATAAGCAACAAAATAGTGGCAACCAATACAGTAGCAATAAACCCTAAACCGGCAAAAACAAGCTACCAATGGAAAGCAAAAGAGATAAGGTCTACGGCCATTCCGGCCAAGCCAATTCTCTCCAAAGAGATAACTATGGCCATATCAACAGTAGCGGCAAAGCAAGCGACTTTTGCAAGAAAGACAATCAAACAAAGAGTAGTAGAGTTACAGCTGTTACTTGCAAAGAAAACAGGAAACCTCGACGGCGAATGCCAATAAGCATCTTGCTTATACCCTTCTCTTGCACAGCATTAATTTTTCCATGCATTGACCGACTATGCATAAAATAGGGCCACATTACACGGCCAAGCATTAGCACAATTTTTTCAACCTATGCACGGCACATACTCCGAGGCGATACCTTGTCGTCTGGGAGGACTCCGAAAGGAGGGGGGGAGGCATTCTCAAATGCGGACCCAATGGCAGAAAGAGCAAAAAAGGGCATGTTTTTTTTCGACTTTTTTAAGGGTTGTTGTTTGATTGCAAAATTTTTTGGACTAACCCAAGTACATATGCCCTTATAAAGCATGAATCTACAGGTATACGGGGCCAAATGCCAAATCAAGCCCCTAGGTGTGTGTATATAAGTAGAAATAGCCATTTTTCAGCAAAATATTGATAAAACAGAGAAATTCGGCCATAAAAATTGCATGTGAGTGTTGCGGTGATGTTTTTGATTTATTATAATTTTTGGGGATTTTCTGGGTTTGATTTGCTATTTTCCTTTTAATTTTGCTAATTTTTGGCATAAAAACTTCAAAAATACAAAAAGCAGGTGAAAAACGATCGTAATGAGAAACAAAGAATATGGGAATGATCAGTGACTATAGGACAACCTATGGTACAGTGGGGGTGCAATTGTGAGACTGGAGCGGAAAGCGTGTTTTTGCCAGATTTTGACCGAAATGCCAAATCTTTGGTAAACAGGGCAAATGGAGTCCAAATCAAGAAATTTTTTAGCATAAACCGCATCTCGCAAGAAGTTGGGAGCACATATCAAATTTCATGAAAAGTGGTTCGGGGACCCCCATTATAAGAATTTTTCACTTCATTTTTAGCTCATTTTCACTATTGTCCTTTGAGAGAGAGCTTTTGCCACCTAGAGCGAGCAGAACTTCCAGCAGCTTCTACGACGCGCACGACTACCCGACGGGCTTCAGACATGAGAGGTAGGCTCACCACCTTGAGCTTTTCGCGCATGTTTGTCGTTTTGTCGCGAAAACTAGCGTAGGGTTCACACACAAAGCGGGCAGTAGAGACCTACAAGTAGAAGCGGCCACCTAACGGCTAACCCAAAAGCAACGAGACTTCATTGGCAGCTTACCCTAGCATAGGAGACCAGTCTTGGATGTCCAAAGGTAGTAGAAAACCATCGGGAAAAACCCTAATTTCTAGAATCCCGCAAGAGGCCACCAAATGGGAAATCGACGGAAAGACGCGCAAATGCTACCAAAATTCATGGGTAGGAGCATCTCAACATGCTCGACAAGTCTATGTAGCCCACATGACCAAAAGGTGACCCAAAGAGGCACTAAACTTCAGAAACGGCATCAGACACACAAAGTGTCAAATAGCTCTCGCGGCCAAACCGCATGTCTGCTTGCCACCAAACTTCACAAGCGGCTTTTCTAGACCATCAACGACCAAGTCCTATGGTGGTAGACCACCACAGTCATTGAAGACATGTAAACGCAACCACGGGTGCTTCTAGAGTGGCAAACTGCCAAATGGAGCTCCGGTGAAGCCAAAGTCGACAAAAACCATACGGCAAGGATCCCCAAGGGATCGGGAAGCTATGGAGACCAACATCAAGAAATTTCATCGCCAAAAAGCACTCCAAAAGTCAAAAAATGGCTCGGAGGCTCTAAAATCGACACAGGGAGTTATTTTCTATTCATTTGACTTTTTTGTTGAAATTAAGCTTAAAAGGGACTCAGGGGGACTAAGGGCCGGCACTAGTGACAGTTTCCATGAAAAAAACATCAGGAGACATCCTACCCGTAGGATGTCTCAAGGGAATTTCTGGGCACAGAACCCAACATTTTTCATCACACACATTTTCTGAATAGCCTTTACATGCTAGCCACCAAGTTTCCTCACATTTGGACCAACATTGACCTCATCTGCATGAAAAAACGCAAAGTTAGAGCATAGAGGCAATATTGGGCCATAGACCTACCAAAACTTGTCCAAATCACTTCAAACTGACACAACACATTCATGAGCACCTAGCCAACCAATCTGTGTGGTCACTTGCAAAAATTGATGAAGTAGATATCCTACGCGTAGGATGTCTATTTGACATTTTTGGCCTACAGAGAGTGTTTGTCCATTCCAGATCTTTTCTTATCATCTTCAAGAGCTCATATATCAAGCTTGAAGCCATTCTAAGCAATTTTGACCCCCAACACCTTCAAGATACACTTTTTGAGCCCAAAAACACTACCCAGGGTCTTACCAACATCAATTCTTGTCCAAATCAAAATCCAAGAGCATGGCCATGTTCCACATGCCAAGGACTACCCACAGAACAAATCCCAAGCCATTTTGATGAAATAGACATCCTATGTGTAGGATGTCTCCAGCATGTTTTTGACCTTCTGTGCAAAGAATGACATCATGGGAGCCATTACCATGGTGCAAGGAGCCCATATATCAATTTTCAACCGATTTGGACATCAATTGCTACCAATTGTGGACTTTTTACCCAAATTGTGACCTAAAGCCTGAATCAGCCCAAAATTCCACTTTTTGATGCCCAAATCCAAATCCAAGCACATAGCCATGTTGTACAGGCCAAGGACCACCAGCATGTCAAGTATCACCCAAATTTGATGAAAAAGACATCCTACGCGTAGGATGTCTTTTTGCCAGAATTGCATTGTGAGCACATGCACACTTTCAAAGTTCCTTTTAAGCTTTATTTTCAATTTTCAAGTCATTTGGATAGTTAAAACTCAGTTTCTCAGCTGATATGGAAAAAACGCTAACTTCGGACTACTGAGTGCAACAGGATCTATGGCAGCCACAAAGTCACCGGCAAAGAAGAAAAGGATGACCATAAAAGATTACCTAGAAGAGGTAGAGCCCTTCGTCATACCAGAAGGAACTCTAAAGCCAACAAGCACATGGATCCAAGAAGATCTGCTAGAGTCAAATGATCTAAAGATTTACCAAGGCGTGTTCAAAGACACCGAAGGAAATGTGATAGAGATACCAATGCTACCGCGGGAACTCAATGAGTTCGTCAGAAGCAAAATGGCAGATTATCTGGAGAAAATAGATCTCCACAATTATTTTGAAGCGGTGCCGGCAGGTATTGACATAAAAAGAGTATGGGAATTTGTGACGACCATCAAGGAAGACGGAGTGGCCAGAGTATCTGCTGAAAATAGATCTCCACAATTATTTTGAAGCGGTGCCGGCAGGTATTGACATAAAAAGAGTATGGGAATTTGTGATGACCATCAAGGAAGACGGAGTGGCCAGAGTAACGGATCTGCAGGGCAAGCCACACACGGAGATTCTAATCACCGAGAGAGTAGTGGCAGCTGCACTAGACCTCTCCAACAAAGGGGATAGTGTACCCAAAAGAAGAGACGAAGTAAATGTGTACACTGAAAAGAAAGGCAACTATACTTTTGAGGACATTGCCAACCCCAAATTGGCAATCATGAGTTAGCTATACAATCAATATTTCCATATGTGTACAAAGCGGCCACAAAAGTACAGGATGCCGCCTGCAGCAATTGCCACAACATTCACCTGGGCAATGCAAAAAAGCAAGCTGAAGATCATCAATTATGCAGCTTATGTACATGATAATCTGGTGAAGATGGGCAACAAGAACCCCACATACATCGTGTCGGGTGAGCTAATCACGAAGGTGATTTATGGGGCATTGCACGCCAAGGGAAGATGGCCCGACCCTCCATCACAAAACAACTGGCCGAGGCTCCTGGCCGAGGCTCAAGGAAGATAAGGAAGACGAATAGCCCAAAGCACCAAGGGTGGCAACCCGTTTGAAATGCCGGTTAGAAACCGTGCAAGAAGAGCAGCCAGAGCTGAAGAAGGGAAAGAAGGAATCTGCCCAAGTGCCAGTAAAAGAGATGAAATCATAGAAAGCAGCACGGCTAGAGCGGCTGATGGAAATCTTCAAGGCAGAAAGAGCCCTCAAAGGAGATTTAGACGAGCTATGGAAGCCGTCTCTAGAAGCAATGTCGGGATCATCCTAAAGGGTGCACAGAGACAGATTCGATAATTACATTAAGAATTTTGAGATTCTGGATGCCACAGCAGAGAATATCCCACATGTACCCTTTACAGAAGAGGAAGTAGAGCAAGTTCGACGGAAATTGCTAGAAGAGCAAGAAGGCCAAGAGAGAGAAAGGAAGACAAAGGCGGACAGAGATTTTAAGAAAAAGCCGACAACTCCACCGCCCAGCCCTGAGTCAAGCTCACCGCCCTCACCACCTCCTCGTAGCCCTCCACAAGAAGAGAAAGAGGAGCAAGACAAACCAGAAGACCAAGAAGATTCAAAGCAAGAACAAATCCAAGAGAGAGAACCAAAGGAAAAGGCTAAGCCTAAGAGTGAGCAGCCAAATCCAATAACAAGGTACAACACATTTCTAGACCTGCTAGCTGTCGGATATACAAAAGAAGAGGCTGCCAAAGTTGCATTTGACTTGGCAAGCACGGGGCCCAAAGAGCAAATGCAGAGCCTGCGGTTAGTGGAGCTTAAAGAAATGGCCACTGATACAGTGGACCTACACCCACCCACCAATGATTGGGATGTGGTGAGGATAAAGCTAACCGGGCTAAGAGCACAGTCAATGGCCTCAGAAAGTGAAATGGCAACTCTTAGATCCATTGAAGTGAAGATAAATCTTGAAGTTGACACGTTACAAAAGCAAAGCCAAAGGCAGATAGAGAGATAAGCAGAGCTGCAAGTTAGTCTGGCAAAGGCATTGCAAAGATGCCAGGAGATGGAAAGAGAAAATCAGGCAGCAGCTCAAAGACTGCAAGGAGCCGAAGAAGAGTATAGACAACTCAGCAAGTCACTGACAAATGAAGAGAGGGAAAGGGATAACCTAACCCTACAACTTGTTGAGGAATCCAAGGAAGTTGAGGCCATGCAAAATTCCAAAGAAAAGGCAGAAATAGACCAAGAGGCTAGCTAAGATGAGGTCCTTGAGCTTAAGAACCAGCTTAAAGTTAAAGATCAAACCATCCAGTGGCTACGAGCATCTCCTGGCAGAGTCAGGGCTACTAGCTTGACTCACACCACTACAGAGAGCCAGATCTATGAAGAACAGATGAAAGAGCTCCAGAAAGAGTTGACCTTAGAGAAGAAGCAAAGGTTGATGATGGCAGAAGGGTCGGTGGTTATGCAAACACGCATGGAAGAAGAGCAGAAAGCAATGCAAGATGAGCTAGAAAATATCAAGAGAAAGCTCGAGGAGGCGGAGAAGATAATCGCCGAGTTGAACGACCTCCTCGTGAACATGGGAGAAGAAGCTGAAGCAGAGAAACAGACACTCCTAAAGCAGATAGAAGAGCTGAGAGGACAGCAGGCTGAAGAGCAGGCATGCACAGGGCCAGCAGCCATGGAAGGCATAGACCTAGAGAATGTGGCAGATCCTATGGACACACCCATGCAAGAGGAAATCCTAGTAGGACCCTCTCAAGAGCCACAAGACCTAACACAAGAAGAGGAAGAGAAGCTGCGCAAGGCCATAGAGGCAGAAATCAGAGAAACGGCCAAGGAAGCCTTGGAATGGGAGCAGAGGGTTTTTAAATCCATGACCATTCAGAAGATAGACGCCAGCAACCTCCGGCATGAATGGCTACAACCCTCTCTCCCATATCCTTTGCTAAAGTACAAATCCGCCACCATCAACAAGAGGATCAGAGAAGAGCCGACGGTGCCACTCTACACAGCAGATATCTCCCAGCCTGAAGGGGCAAAGCTGATAGTCGACTCCCAGCCCAGGTGGAGAAAGGCATGGCTGACGAAGTATCCACAGTACCTAATCCATTTGGTAGAGGCACCCAAAATCATCAGAGATAACCTAAGCTTCTGCCCTCTACCAAGGATGCGGACGTGGAAGGCCCAGGAGATACTACAAAGAAGCCAACCCACTTGGTTGAACTATCCGAAGCTGCCAGGCTTGAAGGTAGGCAAGAGAATAAGTGTTCAATACATGGTGAAAACCCCAACGGGCGCCATCAAATTGTTCACTGGCTTGCCTGACCTTTCTTGCATAATGATGAGGAAGATCTGCAAAACTCTTTTGGCAGTCTTCGAGACGTTCAAACCAGTCCACGTGACAGACAGTATCTTCTTCTTTCAAGATACTTACAGATGTGCCTATGATCTGTCTGGTCAGCCTTCCAAGGAGGTGATACATGCATTGTATCAAAGGATCATGTTTCTGCCATCCTATCACCTCCAGGCCTTTGAAGAAGCTTTCTACACCGGCTTCTTCACCATCAACACTAATATATTTGGCCCAACACTACTGGATTTACATGCAAGATATGAGTCGCTGCTCAAGATGCGCAAAACCATAAGATGAAGAAGCAGCTCAACAGCCATGTCGGGGACGACATGAGCAAGGAGGGGGGGAGTGTCAGAAGCTGGACACACCCTACAGAAAATGACGGCTCGGCAGATTATCATTCTTTTTGTAATTATTCATTTATTAACAAAACCCGACATTTCACCTTGTAAATATTGGGGCTTACAGAAGTTTCCAGATTGTATCCCAGTTTTGACATTTAGATTGAGTAGATGGTTGATTTGTAACTTTAGGGTTTGAGAATTGTAAGGTATTTATACCACTTTTTGACCTTAATGAGGGGACCTTTTGTCATTTTAAAAAAGTTTGAAGTCTGGGAGTGAGCATACTGTGTACGAGAGAGAGTGTGAGCTTCATGTTGACGCTACGTGTGCACCGGTGGTCGGAATTGAGTGCGGAGAAGTGCAGCTGTGCGCGTCTGGTCCGGTTTTGTGAGCTCCATCTACGAGCTTCAACTGGTGATTTGGTGAGCATACGTTGTCCAATTTTGCATTGCAGCATATCCACGCGTTCACATTGAGTAGAGCTACACATTAGGCACTTTAGATTTCGGAAACAAAGACCTGTAAATTTCGGCCAGACATCCTACGTGATTTTGCACCAGGTGTTTTGGGTTGGGGTTTTGGTTCATAGACCTTAGGGAGAGCGACCTATTGGTGTTAGTAGGGTCTCCTTCAAGTTCTGTGGTGTTTCGAGATTATTTGATGGATGTTCGACTCTAGAAAGTGTTGTAGGAAGTTTACTCTTATGCACTCCTGAAGGCTGTGACGTAGACATTGGGTAGAGACCTCTGTAAGAATTAGTTAGGAGTCGGTCGAGTGTAGGTTGACACCCTATGCTTGCTTCCATGCGCCTGCGGATCAAGCTTCGTCCTTGGCTGACAAATCTTGTTAGGTGAGTTCTCGTTGTGCTGACGTCCGTCGCGGCATATCCGTCCAACATCGATGTTTTGCTTGAATGGGTACCTCTCCAGCCTTTGACAATTACAAAGAAATTAGAGAGGCAAAAAACAAAAGATATAGTGATGGATAAGCTGATGGATCTTAGCTCTTTTGCAAACACTCCCTTGGAGAAAGAAGCATTTTCTAGTTTTCTTGATAGTTTGACTCTACTCTCTAACAAGAATTGAGTGCAACAAAGCTTGGAAATTGTCAAAAAAGCAAAGGGTATTAAAACAATGGATCTTAAGTCAATTTTCCTGGGTCCTCAATGCATCACATGTGTTCCATGTGAGTACTAATGGGTCATTGCAAAAAGGGGTTACTTATGTTGTCACCCTTGTCAAATTCCCTCATTGCACTTGTTAAAATTTCCAATGTTAGGACAGCAAACATGCCACATATTTTCCTTGCAAACACATCTACTTCATGTTCTTTTACGTCCTTGATTTGGACTCCATTGCCCATGATCAGTTTTTGAATCAAGCTACACTCACAAAGGTGGAGCTGCTTCAAGCTTTGGTAGGTATCCAAGTTGCCTCATAGGCTTGCTTGAAGTTAATTAGTTCTAAGCTTTTTTGGTGTTTTTGAAGCATCCATAATCAATCGCTTTATATGTATTTCAATGACTTGGCATTTTGTTAGGGCCTCAATATGTGAGGAGGCTTGAGATTTTGAAGCCTCCCTTGCACTCCCATCAACTTATTGAGGGTTTTTCACATATTTGCTTGGAAATTGGCTTCGCTCAGTTTCTTTTCTTTTTAATTGGAAAGCCTCAATGGATCTAACCCGCACCTAGAGACTCTATTGTGATACATAATTGAAATAATGGGCACCAGTGTCAGTCCCAAATACTCATATTCTCCACGTGGAATATTTCTCATATAAGAATATCCAAAAACATGACATTCTTCAAGTACGAGATGTACTTGTGTGTGGAGGTAGCTATAAACACTCAGCGACATGAGTGAGAGGGACCCTCGTAAGCTTTTCTCCACATTGGCTAAACCGAACTCCATGAATTCCTAGATCATGTTGTTGCTATTGTGACAACTTGTGCCAATCAAAACCCTACCATATGGGTCCAAAATTGTAGGATATAAAAATGTATCTTGGACACTATGGCCCATAATTCTTTGCTTCTACATGACCTTGTCATGTCTCTAAAGAGAAAAATGGATGAAAGCATACAAACTTAAACATCCTACTTGGAAAAGTCAATCAAACTATATTCAAAAATTAAATAAAACCAAATCATATGCATGTCTGGAGGTTGAACATAGCGTTCACTTACCCCTAGTCAAGTGCACTTTGCGAACCTAAAAGATACAACCTAAAAGGTGCCTTACCAAAAATCTAGACTTAAAGAGCTAGTATGTTATTGACCTGTTGAACATTTAAGATTAGTAAAAATCAAGCAGTATGATTTGATAACCCTAGGTGTTGCCTTGGCAATACAAACCCCTTGGAGAGACTACCCCTTGGGAGACTGCAGACTACTTTCCTCAAAAGTACAATTGTGATGAGTTCAAATGTGACCTTCTACACCTATTGAGTGATTGTGTATTAGTTGGTTCGTACCCTTAAAAATACCACTCTGCTCCCAAGTTTCAACAAGAAGTACAACATCTTAGTCAACATGATCCCTACAAGAAGGGGGGTGAGCCCTAAAGCTAGGGGCATGAGAGAGAACACACACTCACTCACTCAAGGCAAGCCCAAGACCTAAGAGGCAACAATGACACATGTCAAGCACCTACACATGCTGCCCTCATGGAGGGGTCCAATGAGAATTTAGTTTATTTAATTAATAGTTTAAGCATTTTCCCTTCCCTCTCTCTCAAAGGGGAAAGGAGGACACATGTCCAAATCCTACCATGGTTGCTTGATATGTCTAATGCATGTGATTGGATAGTCTAGAGAAGGTCCAATCAACATCAAGTTTGAGCTAGGAAGAGGGGTTGATCCAAGCAAGGAGGGGGGTAGCTTGATCATATACGCTTTCTCTCACACTCACACACACACTCATTCTCATGGTGTGTTGAGCAAGAACTCCATCTCCGTCTCCAATCTTGAGAAGTTGAGAACCTACACCAACAACTCTTGGCTATGGAATGCAAATCCAACCAAGACCCATGCTCCAAACTGCAAGATTTCCATCTTCTTCATCTCCATTACTATGCTACTATGCTATGCTAAGCTACAAGAGTAATACAAGTTAGGAGATTATTTTTTTCTTGTAAGTTACTTCTTCTTCCTCTTCCCTACCCTCATTCCCGACTAGGTCTCTCCACCTTCAAAGGTGTTTGAGGTCTTGGGACTCAGCCGGGGACAAGTTAATGATTTCAATTAGCTAAGTTGCGGGTATAATTGTGGTGCATGAAGCTCTCTATCATCATTGCATCATCAAGGTCTGAAGGAACACAAAGCTTGTATTGTACCAAGTCTCTCTTTATTGGAGAAGCTATAATACAAAAGCCTTTTGGAGGGGGGATCGGCTCCACATAAATTTGGTCCTCAACTGTTGTCAAGTTCTCTCATTCTCTCTCTTGCAAAGTATTATTCATGCCAAGTTAATTAAGTGTAATGGTTCTGGTTCTACCTCTAATCAATTTCACCCTCTATTTTGTCAAAGTATTCTCATAAAAATGCTCACTACAGTTTTCTCTATTCCGCTATTCTCAATGTTCATAGTCCATTTCCATTACAATGGTATCAAAGCTATTGTATTCTCTTTTCTTTCTTAAGAAGAGAGTTACTTAAGTTGTTCATGAAAGGTTGGACCCGTTCACTATAAGAGGGTAAGTGGGACAAGATCTATTACCTTGGTTGAAAAGGACTTAGTTCGAGGTACATCGTTTGGAACTATCGACTTAATAATCGAGTCTCTTGGGGCTTGCCTTTGGCTTAACCATTATTGAGCTACTAGCAAGCTCAACATGAACCATAATCAATTGAGAAATGTTAGACCCTCTCCACTATTCTTTGCAATCAATAGCCTCTAAACCACGGGTGTGGCTGCTTGGGAGCTAATTTTCAAAGGTAAAGAAGAGTAGCAACTGAGGTTTTTGAGGGTACCAAAGCACAAAGTAGCATATACATAAGTTTCATTAGCATGGTTGACAATAATCAAGAGAGTAGAATGAATATTGACAACTTTGATTTTGCACATGAAGGTGCTAATGATGATGCCCAAGTATTTGTGAACTATCTTGTTACTAGGTTGCAACAACGTATAGGCAACCCTACCTTGCAAGCCAAAGTTATCCAACAGCTTTGTGCTTATGGAATTTCCCTACCTCTCCAAGAGGAGAGAGAGCTTAGGAAGCCTCTTGTAAAGACTTCCAAAAGAAGACTCTCTCTGATAAGATAAGAGGAGGAATCCAATGAACGAGAAAGAAGTGAATCTCCAAATTTCTTTGAAGATGTGGCTCCACAAAGATGGCGGTCTCGATGATCCCCAACTCCTCCTAAGAGGAAAAAATCATCCTATAGTCCATCTCCTTGTCACTCCAAAAGAAAGAGAGGAAACAAAGGAAGAAAAAGGCAAGAAAGAGGTCACCCTCTTCTCCTTCTCCTTCACCTAACCTCCTCTTTCGATGAAAGCAAAGATTATTCTCCTAGAGAATACAAGAGGAGAGGACATCACAAATACTACCCTGCTTGGAAAAGGTCCCACAAGATTAAGAAGTTCAAAGGGGAAGGAAATAGTATCTCTTTTCTCACCTATGATGGCACCCCTGGTGCTACTAAGAAAGTATTGGCCTTCATCCAGCAATTTGATGCGGCCTTTGGAGAGGAGGGATTCATTGAATCCTCCAAGTTACGTCATGTAGCTATGCACTTTCAAAATTTTGTTTGTCAATGGTGAGCTAGCCTTCGTGGCAATGGTGAAGCTCCAAAGACATGGAAAACTCTACGAGTTTTTATCATGAAGCAATTCCTTGCAAGCAACACCAAAGATAAAGTGCTCACCAAATGGCGGAGTTTGAAGTTACTTTCCAACAAGTTTATCCACAAATATGTAGAGAAGTTTTGGGACTTACATCTCAAAGCTACAGCCTTTCAGAAGATAGACTTCATCGAGCGAAAGCAACAATTTTGTGCAGGATTACCTAAAGAAATGACCAAGTATGTCAACTCCCAACAGCTCGGTTCTATCAGCAAAGTCATCCACCATACAATTATTGAATCTCGTATCAATTTCCAACAAGGGGCTTGTTACCTTATACATGTGGTAGTGATGTGTGTGAACACACTTAGGACCGCTGGGGCATTTTTAACCCTCGCTAGTAGGTTTTTCCCCCCGTGCATTGTATATACGCCTATCCTTCTAGGGCTATCTATCTTTCCATTGCACACTAAGTAATACACTCTTTGTTGTGTTCCTTGAGTTTCCTTCGTCTTCTCCAAGCTATGTGTGTTTTCTTGTAGCCCTTATTCCAACAATTGGTATCAGAGCAGGTTGCGTCCTCCCGGGCTAAGTCGCTAGCAGCTCCAGCACACACATGCTCACATTCTCTAATTTCTGTGAGCTTTGGCAAGCATTCACAGGATAAAAAATATTTTGGATAAACTTGATCAGCTTAGTCTACTCAGATTTTTTATTCGGGCTCATTTTGGCCTCCCTTTACACTACAGGCAGTACTGTGTAGGCTATTTTATCATTTTGTGCAGAAATTCTCTCGGTGCTATTTTTTGCATAATAGGTCCTTATAGTCTTCTATGGTTTGTGCTCTATAGCATGTGCTGTTCTCGCTTTCTTTCCCTATTTTTGGACAGTTTTCACATCAGGTGCAGCATTTACCATGGTTGACAACAACATAGATGTGTTCAAGATGTTTACTACTGAGGACAGATTGGATGGGAAAAATTATCCTATATGGGATTATATGATGCAACATGTTCTTGTGTCAAAGGGCATTTGGAACATTGTGTAGGGCATTGATGTATGTCCTAATTTTGAGGATACAAGTGATGTTGAGGATGCTGGAGGTCTTGCTGCAAGGATTGCTGCTGTTAGAGTTGTTTTGCCTATGGTTGAGCAAGCTTGTTGGGATGTAAAAGATGTGTAGGCTCATGCATTGATGTGTTGTCCGTACAGCACACTATTACTCCCCACATGTGTTCAACGAAATCTGCAAAATAGGCTTGGGATATTTTGGTTGGTCTTTATGCAAGTCGCAATGAGGCAAAAATTGTGTTGCTGCGTAAAGATCTGGAGTCAAAGATTATGCATGAGGAAAATGGCATGGACACTTTCCTTGTTGGTGTCAAGGATTTCAATGAAAAACTTATTTTTGCAGGTGAAGTCCTTTTAACAATTCCCTTGTGCATAATTGTTCTTAATGCTTTGTGAGATTCTTACCAAACTTTTGCTAGTAATTGGAGAGTTATGACGCAAGGAAATCCTGAAGTTGTCAAGTTTGATGCATTATGCACAATACTGTTGCAAGAGTCACTTTCCACAAAAAACAGGACTAGACAGTGTAGAGTTGAACATGCCTTTATTGCTGCTCAAAGAAAAGGTGGTAATAGCAATGTAGCCACTTCTCATGGTTCTTTTGCGAGTAATAAATTGCATGTTTCTAATGCTTCTCCTAGCAAAAATTTGTCTGGGAATTCTGGTGATAATGTCAAAAAGACGATGCGTTGTCATTATTGTAAAGCTAATGATCACTTGATCAAGCACTGTCCTAAGTTGAAGGCCAAAGAGGCTAAGAAGAAAGGGGTTGGTTCCACTACAAATGCAGCTATCGTTGAGTCTTTTGTGAAAGGAGATTGTGATGCTGATGTTGATGCAAAATGGGTGTTTAGTGCAAAGTGTACCTATAATCCTAATGCCCATGATGCATGCATGTCAGTTGTTGTAGATTCTCATGTCTGGTAATTTGACAGTGGTGCTACAAAGCACATTACCTCACATCGTCATTTACTCTCCTCTCTTGAGTCTGTCCCTCATAGGAATTCAGTTAATTGTGCCAACAATGCCTCTTATGCGGTCAAGGGAGTTGGAAAGATTATGCTTATGCTGCAAATGGAAGTTCTTTCACACTTGTTGATGCATTGTATATACCTGGGATCAAGAACAATCTTTTGTATCTGCACTTGCTAGACTTGGTCTTGTAGTAAAACTTGTGGATGACATATGTACAGTTCATGATCTCAGTTTTGGTGATGAAATTATTGCATCTAGCATTTTATGTCGTGGACTCTATAAGTTCACTTTGCATGACAAGTGTGGGTAGAATTTTGCAAATGCAATTATGGATTCTAAGGCTATTTCAGATGCAAAACTCTGGCAAGCACGTTTTGGCCACCTCAATTTTGTTGCGTTTGCTGAAATCTGATATGGTTGCTTCTTTGCCGCCTCTTGAAGAACCTGTCAAACATGTTTGTGAAGGCTGTATTTTGGGTAAGATGCGGCGTTCAAAGTTTCCAAAGGATGGTTCAGTTAGGGGCACATGCAGGTCGCAGCTTGTGGACTCCTTCCTTGGGCAATTACTTGTAGTTCATGACTTTCATTCATGATTACTCCAAGAATGCATGGGTAGATCCACTGAAAGCTAAGTCCGAAGTGTTGATGTGCTTCAAACAATTTTTGGCTATGGTTGAAAATTTCTCGAAATGTACTATGGGCACCCTTCGCTCCGATCAAGTGAGGGAGTATATGTCTCATGAATTTAATGCATTTCTAGCTAGTCATGGGATAAGAAACCAATGTACAGTGCCTTATACGCCTCAACAAAAAGGTGTTGCTGAGAGGGAAAATAGGTTACTTACAGAAATGGCACCATGTATGGTCAAGAGTCAAGCTTTACAGCATTTATTTTTGCTTGAGGCCATCATGTGTGCCACTTATGTACTAAATAGATTTCCTACCAAAGCTTTGCATTCTATGACTCCATATGAAACAGAGCATGATAGAAAGCCGTCTATTGAGCACATGCGTGTTTTTGGTTGTTTGGCTTATGCTTTGGTGCCACAAACGCAACGTAGGAAATTGGATGATAACATTGTCAAATGTATTTCTGTTGGTTATAGTGCTGAAAACAAAGATTACAGGTTGTATCATCCACAAGCAAAACATAACTTGGTCTCATGGGATGTTGTGTTTGTGGAAGATTCTATTCAGCCCTTGTTGTCATGTACTAGAGATAGTAATGTAAGCTCACATGACATTTATGACGCTTTGTTGCCTCTTTTGAGTGGTGGAAGTTCAAATGTAAATTCCAATGAGGCAAATGTACAGCCTATGGGGGTTTCTGAAAATGTTACAGATCAGTCTATTACTGATGCAGATGTACATGATGTACTTGATGAGGAAAGGGCTGAGAAAATGAGCAAGCTAGAGGTATGCCAAAATGGATGGTGCATACTTTGCGTGATAGTAAACTAGATGCACCTTTGTCTAGTCATACTCGTTCAGGTTCTCGCCATGCATCTTATACATCAGATTGTTATGCTTTGGTTTTGTCTAGCTTACATGATGTTGAGGAACCTCTGTCTTCTGATGAAGCACAAAATTCAAAAAATTGGATGGCTACCATGCAATCAGAATATGATGCACTTCTAGAAAATGACTCGTGGACTTTATGTGATTTGCCTCCTGGCAAAAAGACAATTTGTACAAAGTGGGTTTACAAGTTCAAACGCAAGCCGGATAGTGAGATTGATCGTTATAAGGCTCGACTTATTGCAAAGGGTTATGCATAGCGAAAACGCATAGATTATCCAGAGACTTTTGCTCCCACTTGTCGTATGACTACTGTGCATTTTCTATGTGCATTGGCAGCTCATTTGGTTGGGATGACATCAATCAGACATTGTTACTGCTTTCTTGAATGGTGACATATTTGATGTTTATGTAATGTAGCCTCGCGGTTTTGTCAAGAAAGGACAAGAGGATAAAGTGTGCAGATGTAAGAAACTTTTGTATGGGTTGAATCAATCTCCTCGTGCTTGGTATGAGAAAGTTGACACTCATTTGGTCAAACAAGGCTTTTGTAACAGTCCAAAAGAAAGCACATTGTATGTAAAGCATGAGGGTGATGTACTTCTGATTGTCGTTCTTTATGTGGATGATTTGTTGATCACTAGACCAAATGAGAGACATGTTGTTCAATTTAAGTCTGATTTGAATGCTATTTTTGGTATTGCTTTGTGTCAGAAAAGTTACATAGAGACATTGCTATGTAAGTTTGGACTTGAGGATTGCAAACCTATTGACACTCCCATGGAATCAGGTTTGAAATTGAGTCTTCATGATGCTAGTGATCCTACCGATGTCACTCTTTACCAAACTGTTGTTGGATGCCTCATTTATGTATGCAACACGAGTGCGAATATTCAGTTTGCAATCTCACAGGTCAACAAATTTATGCATAGCCCACGGTCTAAGCATTGGCAAGTTGTCAAGAGGATTTTGTGCTACTTGAGTGGAACTTTACATCTTGGCTTGTTTTATCCCAAGGGGGGATCATTGCTGCCAGACTTACATGCTTTTTT
Organism: Adiantum capillus-veneris; assembly: GCF_014529385.1. Lineage (NCBI taxonomy): Eukaryota > Viridiplantae > Streptophyta > Polypodiopsida > Polypodiales > Pteridaceae > Adiantum > Adiantum capillus-veneris. The sequence continues at coordinate 131,216,400 of NC_140942.1, read as the reverse complement.
GGACTCAGATTGGGCTAGTTCTTTTGACATGCGAGTGTCCACAAGTGGTTTTTGTTTCATGTTTTGCAGTTCATGTATATTATGGTTGAGCAAGAAGTAACCTATTGTGGCCACTTCCACTTGTGAGGCTAAGTACAAGGTAGTCTTCACAACTACGCTTGAGTGTGTATGGCTAAGACGCCTTATGGCTGATTTGAGTGTTGGACAAGACACTGCCAATACTATCTACACTTACAATCAGAGCACATTCGTAGTTGCGAGGACCCCAATTTTTCATGCTCGCACAAAGCACATTGTGGTGCATTACCACTATGTTAAGGAGAGGCTCTCAGTAAGAGAGATCAACTTGGCTTATGTGCCAACACACAACAACCTTGTAGATCTTTTCACAAATGCATTGTCTTGTGAGAAGTTCAAAACTTTCCGCAAAGCTTTGGGCTTACTCCCCTTTGTGGACTGATCATGTCCTCAAGGCATGGCACTTCCCACTACTCTATGTGTTAGCTCTCGTTCACCGCATCACTCCCAAGGGGGATTTTTTACCATATACATGTGTAGTAGTGATGTGTGTGAACACACTTAGGACCGACGTGGCATTTTTTCCCTCACAAGGAGGTTTTTTTCCCCGTGCATTGTATATACGCCCATCACTCTAGGGCTATCTATCTTTCCATTGCACACTAAGTAATACACTCTCTGTTGTGTGCCTTGAGCTTCCTTCGTCTTCTCCAAGCTATGTGTGTTTTCTTGTAATCCTAATTCCAACAGGGCTAAAAGGAATGCCAAGCCCATGGAAAACAAAGATCGAAATGATGCAAAGGGGAAGAACAATGCTCAAAGTTCTTCCAAAGGCAATTCCAACAACAACAACAACAACAAGACCAAGGAGAAAGAAGTTTACAAAGCCTAAAAACAAACACTCTCCTGAAGAGCTAAAGGTTTTCCATAAAGATCACAAATGCTTTGTGGGGAGCAAGGACATGGCTATCGTTTTTGCCCCAAAAATAAATGCCCGCAATGAGACTCCTAGAGCTTCCATGGTTGAAGCTCCAAAATAAGGTGCTTATTGCAAAGGATCATCCCTGTCATATGCTTGGGGGAAGGTGAGGGAGCATGATGCCTTCATCCTATTTGATCATGGTTCTACTCACAACTTCATATCAATGGAGTTGGGCATACAAGCTTTCAAGATGGGAGATATTGTAATTACCGATGGGGCTTTCAAGGGACAACAAACCTGGGAAGTTGAGGCTTCATGTCCAAAGCTACGTCGACAAAGAAGACTTTTTCATCTCTCCTCTCCAGCATGAGGATGTTATTCTAGGGGCACCATGGTTCAACCGCATGGCTGCCAACATGAAGTTCCCTGAAAGGAGAATCTACTTCAGTTATAGGGAAAAGAGCATGTATATAGATGCTAATGAGTCCGGTAGTACTATACCTGTAAGGACATGGGTCCTAAGGGCACGGCCAGACAGTGTGTATGCTAGGGGGAGGCTATAAGATAGCACGGTACTTCACCTACAAGGAAAACAGCATGTATATAGATGCTAATGAGTTCGGTCGTACTATACATGTAAGGACATGGGTCCTAAGGGCACGGCCCGAAGGGCACGGCCACCGACACGATCGAATAGTGTATACGCTAGGGAGAGGCTATAAGATAGCACGGTTTGGTGGATACTAGCACACGCATTACCACCGCCCTTTCACCGGTATCAGAGCTATTTTTGGGAAAGGGGAAAAGCGGGTTGCATGTGCATGCGACGTGTTGCTTTTCTCCCATGATTTGAAGATAGAGACAACAACGTCTCCATTGTGTAGAAAAAAGAAGACAACGGACACAGAGTCTCGTGCGCAATGCGCGGAGGCAGACATCGACAATCAACCGCTACACCCTCCACAGTGCACGATCAAGGCGGGCGATGAAGGAAAACTCAATCGGCAACTCTATGGCATCGAGGCTCCATTGTTGGCACCGTTGGCTGCACGCGTAAGAAGTCCCTCTAAACCCTTGCATGAAGGAGGGTTGAACCCACCCCATGAGAGTAAGAGGCCAACACTCTACCATCCAAGCTATTGAGCTTTGTTGTGTATAACAAGGAGAGATAGCATACTTGTGTTGGCAAGAAAGCTAAAAGGAAAAGAAAAGCTTCAAACTTCAAGGAAGTAGTTTCACCCTTCCTTTTCACTTCTTGGAGGAAGGCAAGTTTTCCTCCAAAATTCCTTTTTCTTCAAGGAGGAAGCTTCACACGTGAAGAAAAGCCTTCACAAAACGACGAGTTTTTGTGAAGAATCCATGAAAGTGTTCTTACAACGAGCGACACGTGAAGCACTACAATTTTCGCAAGGAGAGGTTCGCATGCAACGCAAATCGTCGAGCATAAAAAACACAAAGACTTCAAGCTTTACAAGGTACAAGTTGACGTTTTTTCTTTCTCTCTTTATAGTGTGTGTTTACCATATCCAGTGAGGATATCCCACCTACACACACTTTTGATTTTGAGCACGTAGATCAAAATCAGGGCAGCATGGGCGCTATCGACACTAATATGCATGAAGATGATGATCTAGGAGATCATGGCCTTGTAGATATGGCTGCTTTCAAGACTTAGGAAAATCACCAAAGCGTACTTGAACGCAACCTCTCTACACTCAATGCAAATGTTACAAATCTTACTGAGCTACTTGTGAAATTTATGAATTCACAGACGGCTCAAGGAGCCACAAGTGGCACGATTTAAGGAAACCAAGCTTGCATGACTCACTGAGTCCAAGAGATAAGTGCTTCAGAAGATGCAGAAGGTAGCAATGCATTGCTTAAGAATATCACCATTCCTGAGTTTTACGCGGAAGAGCGTGATCGCAACAAGGATGCGGTCAATACGTTCTTACGCAAATGGAGTGATATTCATAGGTTGAAACACACCCCGGATATAAATACGGCTGTGGAAACAAGTCTATCTCTTAAAGGCAAGGCCTATAAGTGGTGGATGACATTTCCAATAGATGCTCGTCCTTCGTCTTGGGCTGCGTTTCAAGCTTCTTTCTCCAAAGAGTTTTTGGACTCCAATGAAGAAGATAAGAATTGGTTAGCATGGGATGCATGCCGCATGTCTGGCCTCTCTCACACACAGTACCTTTCAAAGTATCGGGAAATCATATTAAAACTAGAAGGTCTAGATGAATTCCAAAAGATACAGGGAATTAATAGGGGTCTTGACAAAGACTATCATCTTCATGTCAAGACCCAACATCCAAGAACTTTGGAAGAAGCCATCGGTTATGCCCAAAGATATGATGATGACCAAGAGAGGAAGGGAAATGTTTCCTACTCTAAGGATAATTTTGCTAAGAGCAATGTGGCTAAGAGCCAATGGCAAGGTAGATCTCCCACTCGTTCCAAGAGAAAGAAGAGACAATCTACCTCTCCACTCGCACAAGAGGCTAAGAAGCCTAAGCAATCACGAGCCACGTGGGTCTCTCAGCACTACTGATTTCGAGTGTGCAAAGAAACACAATTTGTGTTTCAAATGTCTTTCGGATCAACATAACAAGAAGGATTGTCCTCTTTTGCAATGCAAAGAAAAGACCATGCACACTGTGCAACGCCTCACATTAGATTCATCTCCTAAATATTGTGTTGTAGAGGTTCTTCATATGGAAGAAAAGCACAAGTGTTGTGTGCCTGCTTCAATGTGGCAGCCTACCTTTGGCTCTATTAACGGACAACGTGTTCGTATTTTAGTGGATGATGGTGCAACTCATAACTTCCTGAACTATAAGCTAGTCAAGAAATTGAAGCTTACACAAACTTCCTACTCCCACAAGTATGTGGTAGAGTAGATGTCTTGGAATGATAAAGAAGTATGGGACACGATAGTTCAAGGGGTTGAGCTTATTGTTCAAGATCATACGATGACCCTTGACTTTCAAGCTATGAACATAGACCGTGTTGATGTAGTTTTAGGACGGGAGTGGCTGCATGGTTTAGGATGAACACAACTCCTTATCCTTTATGTCCAATGGTGAACATGTGCTTTTACTTGGTGAGAAAAATATACCATATGTACCTCTTATATGTACAAACGAGCTTTCTATTTTACACTACACGAAGCAGATTTAATAGATGAAGTCTTTTTGTGTTACTACTTGTCTCCAAGTCTTGTGAATTCTCCAGAGCAAAGTGCTATGAATTCTAGTAATGGTATGCAAAGTGCAATGAATTCTAACGATAAGCTAAGTGCTAACAATTCTAAAGAGCAAAGTGCTCTCAATTTTAATTCTATTGAGCAAAGTGCAATTGTTGTAAAAGAAACATTACAGGAATTACAAGATTCTCCATCCAATATAACTCTAGTTTACTTTCTCCTTTTGCACGGCAAAAGCTGACTCACTTACTCACGGAGTATAGTGATGTATTCTCAAGTGATTTACCACCTGGTTTACCCCTACACGTGATGTGCAGCATGGCATAGATGTCTTGTCGGGCATTAAACCGCCATTGGTAACCACCTTATCGTATGAGTGCTAAAGAAGCCAAGGAGGTTGAGAGTCAGTTGACTGACTACCTTGCTTGTGGTTTCATTAGACCTAGCACTTCACCTTGGGCATCACCAATTCTATTGGTAAAAAAGAAACATGGTACTATGCGCATGTGTGTCGATTATTACGGATTAAACGCCATGACCATCAAGAACAATTATCCTCTACCTAGAGTGGATGAGTTGTTTGATCACCAGGTATGTATCATACTGCAAGATATCTCTAAAACTGCCTTTAGAGCACAGGTTCGTGCATTTTGAATTTTTGGTTATGCCTTTTGGTTTAACCAATGCTCCTGCTACATTTATCACACTCATGGATAGTGTCTTACTTCCCTATCTTGGAAAATTTGTTGTGGTTTCCTTGATGACATTCTCATTTACAGTAAGACTGAAGATGAACACATAGAACACTTACGATTAGTGTTTGAACAGCTACAAACTCATGCTCTATATGCTAAGCAAAGCAAGTGCAATTTCTTTAAAACAGACATTACCTTGGTCATGTGATCTCTTATTCTGGCATCAAGATAGACACTTACAAGGTCGCTACCATTCTTCGATGGCCACATCCCAACACAGTTGAGGAGCTTCAAATCTTCTTGGGCATGGCTGGATTTTATCGCCAATATATCCGTGATTATGCCAAAATTGTTGTTCCTATGACGGATCAACTTAAAGCAAAAGCTAAGACATTTTCTTGGGAAGAAGCCCAAAAACGCAGTTTTGAACAACTCAAGGTAGCTGTAGCCACTGCTCCCATCCTAGAAATCGTTGACTCACTTAAGCCGTTTGTGGTAGAGACTGATACTAGTGATAAAGCAATTGGTGCGGTACTTCTCCAAGAGGGAAGACCTATAGCCTTTGAAAGTAAAAAGTTAGATAGAGCTCAACAAAATTATTATGTCTATGAGAGAGAGCTCTATGCCATAATTCATGCTTTACGAAAGTGGCAACACTATTTATATGGTGCCGAGTTTGAAGTAGTTTTTGACGATGAGAGTATAAAATGGTTTACTGCTCAAACGGACTTGAAGGGCCGTAAAGCTAGATGGGCAGAAATCCTTCAAGATTATGATTGTAAGCTACGATATTGCAAGGGGCAATATAATGTAGTAGCGGATGCACTAAGCCAGATGCCTCAGATTAATTCACTTGCTTTCACGAAAATAAAGAGTGGATTTTTGGAGTCATTACGTGGCAAGTGTGCACAAGATCAATCATATGCTAAAGTGTAGAGTGCAGTTTTAAAAAGGGATCCTTCACACTCACATGTCTTTGTATAGCCAGATCAACATGTCTCTACATGTGCAGATAAAAACTCTAATACACAGAGCTCCACCCGTACTCAAGAAGAGCTTAAGCGATGGAAGAATTTTTCCATTGATGATGGCTACTTACTCCACAAGGGTAGAGTATGTGTGCCAAAGGACTAAAACATTAAGCGCCAAATCTTAAATGAGTGTCATGATAGTCCAAGTGCTGGTAATCCAGGTCTTCGCAAAAAGTATGACTTAGTTCGACGACAATTTTATTGGCCAAGCTTACATCATGATGTTCAAGAGTACGTACTAAACTGCCAACAGTGCCAAGTTAATAAGGTAGAGGGCCTCAAGGTAGGTGGCCTTTTACATCCTTTAGAGATTCCACAAGGTAAGTGGGAGAGTATCTCTATGGACTTTGTAGTAGGACTACCTACTACAAATCATGGCCATCATGCCATATGGGTAATTGTAGACCGTCTCACAAAGATGGGTCGTTTCATTCCCACTAAGACTACAATTAAGACACCAAAATTAGCACGACTATTTGTAGAGCATATATAGACTCTACTATCTTCCAGCTAGTATCATTAGTGACAGAGAGTGAAAGTTCGATAATCACTTCTAAAGAGCTGTGTTTCAAAAGTTGGAAACTAAACTGAATCTAAGTACGGTTGATCATCCCAAAAAAAAGGTCAAACCGAAAGGGGAGAATTTCAAGTTTGTCCTTATTTTCACCACTTAAGAAAAGACGGTATTTTTCCATCCCTGCCGCTCAGCGTTCAAGAAAAGTCTGCCTCAACTTAGCGTTGAAGTGGTTGGAAAATGAAAATAATTGGTTGAAGGAAGAGGGAGGGCATCCAAAATTTTCAAAATCCGAAGAAGACCTCACCGCAATTGGCTGAAGATATCTCTTAGGTTTATCTTTTATGTTTCTTTTTAGCCTCCTTATTCTCATCTTATGTCAACTGCTAGTGCATCCCAAAAGCTAGAATTTACCATACAATCTATACCCTGCCCAAATGAGTTGTATCAATCATATGAGGGAGCCATTTTGTAATGTTTTATTTGGTACCATAGGTCATATTTGACCTCCGAGGATGATAATCAAATCTCTCTCTCTCTCTCTCTCTCTCTCTCTCTCTCTCTCTCTCTCTCTCTCTCTCTCTAGCAAGGAGCTCCTCGCTCGGGAGAAAGGCCAATTGTATGCACCATGCCGGATGAAACCAAGCGAAAGATTATCCTTGATAATAGTTGGATCTATTTGAGGGATACAAAATGTTTTGTATGTGAAGATCACACTATTAAACAACAAAATACGTGTCGCAAGGCATATGAGGAAAAGAATAAGAAAAACAAGGAGATATCTCATGAAGAAAATGTGCCCAAGGAGGAGGCAAGTCCCTCGAGCAAATAGGGATGCATGACCTATGAGACCGAGTTACAATTGAAAATATGCTTTTGGAATTGTAATGGATACCCATGGAATGCGGGGGTTGGCATTGATGAACTAACAAGCAAAGCTGATGTTGTACTTCTTGTTGAAACTTGGGAGCATGATACACAAAGGATTAACGGCTTGGAGAATTATAATGTACATTCATTGATGTGGTACTTCTTGTTGAAACTTGGGAGCATGATACACAAAGGATTAACGGCTTGGCATTGATGAACTAACAAGCAAAGCTGATGTTGTACTTCTTGTTGAAACTTGGGAGCATGATACACAAAGGATTAACGGCTTGGAGAATTATAATGTACATTCATTGATGTGGTCAAAGAATCTTAAGCAACAAAGAGAACAAGGAGGGATAGAATGTATGGTTAAGAAAGGTTTGGAAGATTTTGTATCAATTGTGAAAGATGACAAGTACAAACGTTATGTATGGCTGAAAATTATGACACCAAAAAGAGCACCCATTTTGGTAGCCGGTTGCTACATTCCTCATCACGATTCTCCCTTTTATGCTTGCATGGATAAAGATCAGTCATTTTTTTATTTAGAAGAGGACATTGCTTATTTCAAAGGGGAAGGTGATGTTATTGTATTTGGGGATATGAATGCTCACAAAAAAACATTGCAACATGATACTCAACAATTTGATATGCCATACATTTCAAGGGAGTTGGAGGAAGTTCACTTGTATGATCATACTTCAATGGATGAGAAAGAGCTAGATCACTATGGAGAGTTACTTTTACACATGTATAATAGCACGGGTATGCTCATTGCCAATGGTGTATCTTTGTGGAATGGAACCAATGGATTTACATGTAGAAGACATCATGGGGATAGTGTGATTGACTATATGCTACTCTCGAAGCCATCATGTATCGCATAAAGAGTTTTATGTTTGGCAAATGGACCCCAAAATCCAACCATCGCACCTTATGTATTGACCTTTCATGTGGAGAAGCAACTAAGCATGATAATCTTAGCCAAAGGAAAGAGAAATTATCACTATGTATGGATTTCAAACGGGTACCAATGTACATTGAAATGCTTGAGAAAAAATTATGTATGAAGAAGCTTCAATATGATGCACTGTTGGAAACTAAATGGGATGCTTTCAAGAAAGTTATTTGTTCTCGGGTTTATTCTTGTGTCGAAGAATGCTTTGCTATAAAGCATCTCCATGGTATCAACAAAGATAGATCACGCAAAAGGTGGTTTGATAAAGAATGTCAAGATGCTCGAAAGTCCTTGCTAAAGCTTGATGCAACTATGGACAAAGACAACTATCAAAGTCATTTGCATACATACAAGGCATTGATTCAAAAGAAGAGAAGAAGATGGGAAGTAAAGCAACAACTTTAACAAGTCCAAGAAAAGGCACATGCATGTGGAAGATTTTGGAGAAACTTGAGGGACAAACGGGTTGAGAATTTTGGTAACTTGAGTCTTGTGGATATGTACACATATTATAGGCAATTATAGGAGCAAGCAAATGCTGAAAAAATGCCAGTTTATGGTTCACTCCCATGTATGCAGTCTTTTTTTACTATTGAGGATGTATGCGGTGGGCTTGAAAAGTTGGCCACTCGCAAAGCAGGAGATCTTCAAGGTATTAAGACAGAGATGATCAAATGGACGGGAGATTTTACCCATGAGTGGATGTGTGATATGTTCCACCTTGCACTTCAATATGGTATGCGTTATGATTGTACTAATTGGGTTAAGCCTTTGCATAAAGGAGGGGATGTCAAGAATGTAAACAACTACCGGACTATAATGATTGGGTCTCTTATGGCAAAGTTGTTTGGGTGCATAATGGAGATGAAATTGAGTGATTGGGCTGAAGATAATAACAAGCGTGCAAAGGGACAAGCGGGTTTTCATCGATGCCATAGCACCATTGATCATCTTGTCACTCTTTGTGTTCTCATGGAGGAAAGTCGGTTGAAAGGCAAGTGATTGTATTGTTGTTTTGTGGACTTTAAGAAAGCCTTTGATATGATTCCACGTAACAATTTGTGGAGAAGAATGGAAGAACTCCAAGTGCCAAGTGAGTTTATGCTTGCGGTTTCTCGAATCTATGAGAAGGTGATTTGTCAATTGCGCATGAGAAGAGAAATTTCAGAAATTTTTGTAAGCACTATTGGGGTTAAACAAGGATGTCCATTGTCACCAACTCTCTTTGGTCTATGCATCGACCAATTGGAACAAATGGTACTTGACTTTATGCAAGAAGAAGGCATTGAAGAGGTCACTATTTGCAATGCGATAACCATGCTTTTGTTGTATGCGGATAATGTAGTGCTTCTAGCACATACTTTAGAAGATGCACAAAAGCTTATGGTTGTCCTTAAGAACTTTTGCTTGTATAGTGGGCTGATTGTGAACGAATCCAAGACAAAGGTTATGCTTGTGAAAACCAACCATAAGGAGAAGCCATGCATTGTGTACAACAATGAGACACTTGAAGTTGTTGAGAGATTTAAGTACCGTGGCCTTGAGGTTCCGTCCAATCACAAGTGGCATGAATGTGCTATGCATCGTTTGGAAGCGGGAAAGAGAGCATATTATGCATTTGAGAACATGTGTAATGCGGGAAACATCAAGTGTTGGGTTCTCAAGAAGTATCTTTTTGATGCATTGGTGACACCGGTTCTTCTTTATGGAGTTGAGGTGTGGGGTGGGAGCATCTCAAAGTCTACTTGGAGAGAGTTTGAGAATGTCCAAAAGCGTTTTCTTACAAAATTTCTCCAAGTGAAGACACAATGCTCCTACTTCTTGAGTCGGGATGTCTTCCAATTGAGGTTATGGGCATGGAAAAGGTTGTGGAGTACATGATAAAGATGCGTCAAAACCCCTCACATCGACTTCCTACAATTGCATGGGAAGCAAGCAAAAAAGTTCAAAAGACGCATAAAAGCAAGATCTTGAGCACGGGATGGATGCAAGACATAAAGAAGTAGTTTGGGATAAGGGATGCATTACACTTGCTACATGATGCTTCAATTGACTCCCAAGTGAATGAAGCTTTTCTACACCGCCAATGTATTACGGCTTGGGAGAAATCCGGTGGGTCGTGCTTCATACATTACACCACCCATATTGCCCCCAACTACAAAACCATGTTCTTCGTTGAAAGAGGAAACCATACTCACACTTACATGCTTGAGTCTATCCCCTTGTCGGTGATACGCACTATAGCAGTCATTGGCTTAGCTCCCATTTCCTTCGATGCGAGATAGGGTGTTGGGGTGATGGAGAAGAGTCAAATCGATTGTGCACATTATGCCCACTGCAAGTTCGAGAGTCTGAGTACCACACTCTACTAGAGTGCTCAACTTTTGGTCACATCCGAACTTGCTTCTCTCACATTTTCAGTCATAACTTAGACCTACACACTTTCCTCTCCCAAGCAAAGTGTGGGCTCTCCATTGCAACTCTCATCACCACAATTTTGGAGCATCGAGAGTCACTCATCAGCCATACACATACTACATCACATGTAACTTTGGTCCCATAGGTCATATTTGACCTCCGAGGACGATAATAAAATCTCTCTCTCTCTCTCTCTCTCTCTCTCTCTCTCTCTCTCTCTCTCTCTCTCTCTCTCTCTCTCTCTCTATGGAGGCTCCACCACAGAATTAGGACTATTCTAGCACGATATGGGAGACGCCCAATACGAGTATTTGTAGAGGCGAACATTGACAAAGCTCTTCAGCGACCAATGAAGTACTTTCTCGTACAACTGCCGATGTCGAGCATCCTTGGGCATGGATGATGATGATGATGATGATGATTTCAATCTCATGATTTTAGTCTTTCACTTTACTTCATTTTATTTTTGTACCCAACCGTTGGATTAGATCCACAAGGATTGTATGAGTTTTGATCTCATAGGTCATTTTGGCCTTTTGAAGACATTTAATATAACATTTCATTTCATTTTGGCCTTTTGAAGACGTATAATATAGCATTTCATCTCTCTCTCTCTCTCTCTCTCTCTCTCTCTCTCTCTCTCTCTCTCTCTCTCTCTCTCTCTCTCTCTCTCTCTCTCACACACACACACACACACACACACACACATCATCTCAGGTGCAACTTGCAAGTGAGCGCTAGCGCTCAGTTGCACGAGCAGTGATCTCCCACAACATCAACATGCTCATCAATGGCGGGTGCAACTGAGCGCTAGTCAATGGCGGGTCCCTTAAACATGAACTCGAGGGCCCATTCTTGGAAAGGGCTCCCAAAGCAGCTTGGGAGTTGATCGTCTCAAAGGAAGGCATTGGAAAAGAGATAATGGAAACTGTGTATAGAGCTTACAATCAGTTGCATGGAAAGGAAATCTCCCTTTATTCTCCATCATATCCACATACCTCTATCACAACAATCACAAATGAGTTGCAAATGCAGGGTCAAGGAGTGGGTCAAAATGTATTGATGATCAGTGAGCCATTCAATTGTGCTTGGATGATGCAATAGAATGCTTGAGAAAAAAACAAGTAAGTTGCAAGCTTTCAAGGTGTGTTTCTTTTGGTAAAGTATATGATAACATGACAAGGATATCTTTTTGCCTCTTGCTATCAATGCTGTCGTCGAAAATAGCTATTTGCCCTTGCATTCATAGATCTTTGGAAATAGATGTGTCATTCAATGCAGCAATCGTGCAAGGGGTAGCTGCATATGCCTATTTTTGTTGGTTGTAAGGATATATATATGCACTTTGATGAGATAGATTTTCAATTTCATTTCACACATGCATTACAATAGTGCAGCATGGTAGTCACTTCTTTGATGCTTCTCAAGTCTTGTTTTGCAGAGTATTTGAACTATACAATATTTTTGCTTGTCTCAACTCCTCTTTTCTAGAGCATAAAGAAAGTCATGGAAAGTTGGGATTTTGTGCCGCGGGAAGTCCAAGAGCTTGTTGGAAGGGAAGACAAAGCTAGGAAAGCAAGAAAGACCAACTTTTGGTCGGATATGCTAGGGGAAGCTGAAAGGCTGAAATGGATATACTCAAAGGAGTTGAAGAAGATGTCACCGACCGAACAATGTGTTGAGCATATGTTGCAGGATGGGAAAATGTTGATACAAAAGATGTTGATACAGACCCCTCAAAAGGGTTGTATGAAAGTAGTAATTAGTTCATAAATCTGCTATAATGAGGTGATGGCACCAATGCGTAGCTTGTAAATAACATAACTTTGAGAGAAACAACATACAAACTTCTTAAGCTGCTTACATTGTTACTCTCTTGAGTCACTGTATTTGCTTAATCTTTTCACAATCAGGCAAGTTGAAAGAGCTTGTCATATTGTGTTAAAAAGGTGTTTACATTGGTTCAAGGCATTCAATTGGGCTTGGATGATGCAGTAGAATGCTTGAGAAACAAGCAAGCAAGTTGCAAGCTTTCAAGGTGCCTTTCTTTTGGTAAATTATATGAGCAGTACAACTTGTTCAATCTCATACGATTTTACATTGAATACCTTCAGCAACTTAAGCTAATACTAACAATTATGTACTAAACGGCCTCTTTGTGTGTTTTTAATTACATGCCTCGGTAGACCTTATTATACAGTTCATTTTAGTTTTCACCTTGGTTATTTGGCTTGCCCTAAATAACAGACCGAAGATGGAGAGGATGGAGATCGTCAGCAGATCAAAGTTGAAGACGCTGGTGCATGGAGGAAGGAAAAGGTGGCAACCAAGATAAGAAGTGGTGCTTCTAGCTTCACAACTTAACAAGACAGAACAAGTGCACTAATTCCCATGCTTTTCCCATGGCAGGTTAATGGCTTGATTCTGTTTCATGTGGAAGAGCTAGATGTGGCATGCTCCTTCGACTCGGCGGAATATGGCAATGTGGTTGTTGCAATGATGATGGAGAGAGAGGTGAGCTTGTTGAGGAACAAAGAGGAGGCCGTTTATCTAGTCAAGAGCTTGCCATCACGATGCGGGAGGTCCAGGGCTAGACAGGTTGTTCTCAGCTACTACCCAGATACAAACAAGGAGAAGGGTGGAACCATATTCCATGGACCCTTCAAGGATTCTAAAGAAGCTTACTTTGTTGCCTTTGTCATGCAAGTGCGAGACATCTTGCATCATGCCACTGATTTGGCACACAAAGAGCCCATCCATGCCATGTTGCCTCGCCTGTCATAGCTTATGGAGGAGAGGGTGCACTTGACCAGTGACACTAGGAGTTTTACAGTCTAGAGGTTTGCAGTGAAGGACTTCTTTGAGAAGGATCACGATGCCATCTGGTATCAGATTGAAGGGAAGTTAGATTGTGAGCCTGTGAGGGCACCTTATGGCCACTCAATTGGCTACCAATGGCTTTGTACTTCAGTTTGGATATTGATGCCCTCAAAGGTAAATAAAAGTAAAGTAGTATCTTGGGAAAAAGCCCCATAGATCCCACCTACTTGTGATGCAATGTGGATGTGTGCCATGTTCCTTGAGCTTCAATCAAGATTCCATGAACCTAGGAAGCCATAACCTCTCTTTGTCCTTCACATTTCTTGTCTCTACTATAAAGGAAACTAACTCATCCACTTCACTCTTGATTCAAGAGGGATGGAAAAGAAAGGTAAAGTTAGTGGAATAGAGGTGACCTAGATAAATTTGGTGGGCTTGTCCATGATTCAAGCCACATTTCTCTATCGGCTTCTAGAGTTAAGGAATAACAAAGTATGTGCCTTGGTCTTTCAACTATAAATTTCACATCCCCCATTGGCACCATTGTTCATGAGGGATCCTACCGGTGGCTCTGTTAAGAAGATAGGCAATTTGAATTCTCATATCTAGTTGGGTTCAAGCAATACCATTTCATCGATCTCAACTGCCTATGACTTGCATAGTGAGAGTCTTGAGTACATTATAGATGGGCTTTGATTCCAACATGAGTCTTACAATAGCATGTTCGTATTCTAAGCCAAGTACACATCTATGAGATGGTATCAAACAAATTGTAGAGAAAAACAAAATTTTGGTCCCATGTTGTTTCAAGATCCCTCTTAGTGAGGCCTTGTATTTTGTCAAATGAGGATTTATCTATGCATTACATGAAGCATTGTATTATGTTGAGTGATGCTCTAGATGGTGTGTCTTGGGACTTTTTGCGTCAAGAAAAAAACGAAAAGAGAGAGAGAGAGAGACAGAGAGAGTTCTAATTTTAAACAATATACATAGCACATTAGACATCCATCAAAGACCATAGACTACAGTTTTAGTGACAGTCATGTATTCATTGGACAGTCTATCCAAAAATATACATCAAAGTTACAGGCCGAGAAAAGTAAAATTAGGTCCTGTAAAAGGTAGACAGTAACAAGGACAGCATGTCTTCTTTTCAATCAGCAGCCAAGGAGAGAGCACCCTTACCTGCATCCACAGTAAGAAAACAACCTAGCGGTTAGCTTCCAAACAGCATTGCAGGTAACTAGGGTGATCTAGTTGTCATCCATGTCACCAAGGTAGCAAACAGAAGAAGAAAAAAATGCTGTTTTTTTTAATTTTAAAAAAGTAATAAGTGAAAAAAAGTCCTCTTAGGAATCTCCTCATTCCAACTCATTAGTCCCCAGTTACACTGAGCATTCTTAAACCCTGTCCAGCAGAATGTCAGTTCTTTGTTGAGATATGGCAGATACGGACATCCCAAACCAGCAGGCTACTACTTAGCAATCTATGATACAATATGTTAAATAGCAAAGGGTTGTTTTACCAGAGTTATCTCAAATCTGTATATAAGTGTGTGCTAATCCTTTCCACGCTTTCCTCTAGTCTCAGGAATAAACAGAATTTTATACAAAAACTAAAATGACAAACAGCCGTTTTCTAGTATCCGGAGTCGGATACCTTCAGCCAAACAAGAAAGCATTCTCTTATGTAAACTGTACTAAGTCGCAGGGCAAAGGTGTAGTAACCCCCTTGTTGGTAAGTCTAAATAGTTCAGTTGTTTTATGCAAAAGATCAAAGAGAGTTAGTATAGTTCCAAAAGAACCTATGTCCTGCTGTCATGAACCAGCTAAAGGAAAAAAGGTCAGACTAGAACAACAGGTGTTGTAGCATAAGAAAGGAAAAAGAAAGAATCCGGGTGTTTGTTCCTAGAAAAACAACCCAATCCAGCTTGTACCAGGTTCAGCATTTCCAGCCTTACCACTGTGATGTGAATCAATAGAAAGGAGTATGCATAAGTACAAAGACATACTCATGATATTTGCAGTAGCATAGTCACCCGGCCTAAGTCAGAGGTCAGTAAAGGTGTGTGATTATACATACAACCCAAACCCAAGCTTGTTTTTGTTACCATCCATCTAGAAATAAAACAGTAAGTTAGTCTATATTCTAGTTTACTACTGAAAAAAATGTGAGATAATAGAGTTGTGCTATATATTTCCAAGGGCACTCTCAAATACCATACGTATCTTACCGTTTACTGCAACCCAGTTTCAAGGTGAAGTCCTTTTTAGAAAACCTCAATAGTTTTGAAGGATTTCCATTATCACAGATAATAGCCAGATCCTGCTGTAAGAAAGATAAGAAAAAGCAGAGGCTGCCTGCTGCCTGTTAGATATCCATAACCATACCAAATTCAGACCACATATGGAAGTCATATTACGTCGCAGTTCAATAATCTATTAGCCCCACTGGTGTCCAGTCAAATATTTCAAAGTTTATGCAATCAAACAGATAGTGTTAGTGTTTTTAAAAAAAACTATTTTTAGCATGCTGTCCTGAATCAGTTATGATGACCAACAAAGTTATTTTGAAATATACAATTATGTAACCCGAGAACAGATAAGAATCTACAGTCGGATGTTAGTGCCAGGAACCAAACCAACCCGTAATCAGTTTATAGCCTTTCTACCCACTTGAAGTGTTATGAGCCATCAGAGGAGTTAGTGTAGGTAACTAATCATCCTATTCTGACCATTTTTAGCAGTAGAGCTAGACATCTATATCCAGTCAAACAACTTATTGAGGACAATGTTTATGTGTGAGTCAGGAAAACAAGCCATGGCAAGGCTTTGTACTGTGAGAAAGAAAGGCCAACCCAAGAACAAATATATAAAAGCCCTTTAAAGATTCTGCCAACTGCAAACTCATACCGACGCCAATTACTTCTATACAGGCAAACCATCAGTGATTAGCTCTGATAATACAAAACAGTAGTTAAAAACCAACCGTATCTAAGCTTTCTACTCAAGTACCTTGTAGAATTATCTCTTTCAAAATCTCTACCATACCAGTAATGCCAACCCAAATATGATGTGCATCTTACCTCAGAAGATTCAGCAACTGCCTTTTTGTGAGGAGCCATCAGTGGTGGTTGTAATATGCTTGTGGGTAATACGAAAATAGTACGCAGCAAACAAGAAGTACAGAGCAAAAAACTGAATGAAAGCTAAGTGAGCCTGAGGCTCACCTTTTATAGCCAGGTAGGTTACCCTCCTCCACACACAGTAAGATACACCACATTGAGTCCGCGTCATTTATGGTGGAGCAGAAAGAAACCGACGCAGTGAGCAACCGCCACTCGATATTGCGGGACCACCAAGTCAGAGCATGGACCAGCCACAGAAAATGGTGGGAGAAGCGTTGTTGCAACGCGTTGTCTGTACTGCAAAACAGTAATTCTGTTTCGGCAAGTTGGCTGTTGCCACTTATAGACAAAGCCACAGTAAGACGAGCCTGATTTTTTTTATTTATACCAAAAACCTTTGTAAGTCGTAACTAGGTTAGTTTAGGTTGCCTAGCTAAGGTTGGCAAGGGGTCCTATCATAGAGTAGCTAGGAAATTAGAGTTAGTGATATTGAGCATGTTGTGACCATAGGGAGTTCATATAGTGAACAATGTGAAGAGAGAGAGAGAGAGAGAGAGAGAGAGAGAGAGAGAGAGAGAGAGAGAGAGAGAGAGAGAGAGAGAGAGAGAGAGAGAGAGAGAGAGAGAGAGAGAGAGAGAGAGAGAGAGAGAGAGAGAGACCCACCCTTACCCAAGGAAGATCTATCTCCTGGTGAGGGGGGTCATCACCAGGTGATGAGACCGCCCCTACAACCAGTAAATTAGTGTACGAGGTTCATAAGCTCAATCACAGTGTCTTTATCAGCTACACAAAGGGGCCAAGAACCTTTGATAAGAAATTTCTTAATAGTGTCAAGTAGTTCCTTTAGTATGAAACCATTCGATCTATATTTCTTTATAAGGTGGCAAATAGCACGGAATGCAATAAAAGAATCAGAGGAAGAGTATAAAATGAGATAGACCAGGCCAAGACAGGTTTTTAGGGCTATCTTATGAGGACGATTACTCTTCCTCTTGACATATTCAATCTGTCCTAAATGCAGATTATCCCGTTTCCAAGAGAATTCAATGACAAAACTTCCAGAAAAGGGAGAGAGAAGTGATAGTTCCAAATTCAGAAAATTAGTTTTAGTCACAAAGTTGTTGTCAGCAACCAGCATACATTCTGTGAATGTTGGTTGAATCTTAAGATTGTCAGGATAGATAAGAGGAAGGCTCTGAGCAAAGTCCGGGTTATTTAGACTTAATATATCGTCCATATATCTGTATGTATGATAAAAAAGAGTCAGATCAGTAGTGTTAACAGTTACCTGTAATTGTTTTTGTATCCATTTGAATTCAAAAAATGCTAAGTATAGATTGCACATAACAGGTGAGCAAGAAAAACCCATAGGGATGCCATGGATTTGTCGAAAACATTTGTCTCCTAGTTGGACAAAACAGTTCTGAAAGAGCCATTCAATGAGATCCATTAAAGTATTTAGGTTATAGTATGTAGGTGGTCCCTTGAGCGTGTTTTTAATCCATCTAGGACTTCTAGTAAGAGAGATAGCATGTTGCCCCATCCTCTTCCTCCTACCAAACACCATATTACCAATTTGTTGTAGGACACAGAAAAGTCCAAAAGAGTCAAAAAGAGAGATGTTTTCATAACATTGAGTAATATCTGCCGTAAACATAGAAAAAATGTATTTTGGAAGATTAATAAAAACCTCCAAAGCGTTTTTTACCAGCCAAAAATTGTTGACCTCAAGTCCAGTAAAGGTTTTAACCTCCATGAATCGTTTTTCACAGATGCTACTGAAATCTGTAAGAATGAGGTTAAGACAGGCAGTGATATTACTAGTAGCATGTAACATAATACAGTTGGAGGCATCGGAAATCCAACGGAATTTGTGCTTATGACTTTTATATGTGGGAAAGAGTATCGGTAATTTAGAGCTGTGAGTGTCTAGTTTAAAGAAGCTAAGTGAAGCGTCAAGGTACCGAATAGCTTCTCCCGGATCCATTTCAGAGAGTAAAAATTATGGTCCCTTAATTCTATTCTCAGCCGCTTTTCTAGCTAAATATTTGCAGATGAAAGTCGGTATATGTGGGGATTTGTCAAGTCCTACCACAAACCAATCATTTTTGACTTTACTAATCAAAGAAAAGAGAGAAGGGGAAAGCCATGATGTTTCTTGGCTTATCCATGTATGGGGAACTGCTTCAATGCATGTTTGAAAATAGGAGGACAATGAATCCGAAAGCCTAGCGTGTTGTAGGCTGTCTAAATCCAATATTTTGGCTATGTCAGCCAAGCAAGCTAGTAGTGCGGCAAACGCCAAGTGTGGGTTTAGAGGTTGAAGTGGGATATGATTCAAGCCTTTTCCCAAAAGGTCTTTGATTTCAGGTGACTTTAATAAAGAAAGGTCAGTGGTAATTACATGTTGTCCAAGATCATGAAAATCATAGCAGTATTTGCTAAACAGAGAACACGTACAAGGTGGTTGTTTGTTCGATGTAAGAAAGTCAGTGGAATAAACAAAGTTCTTTAGTGGTGGATCAAAGGTCCATCCAAAAGTTAGTTCATCCAACTTACAAGTATCGCCAAACACCTGTTGAAAAGCATGATGTATCAAACATTTTGGAGTAAAGAAATCAAAAATGCGATTAGTAAAATGACAATGCACAATCCGCTTCTTTAGAATATCATCTTTGGATAAAAACAGCTTCCCGGAAGCAGTTCGATTGATTTGAAAGATAAAGATAATCAAGAGTTAAACATTTTCTTGATCGGAAGATTCTTCCCTCTTCCTTTAACATAGCTTCTAGCTTTATTACGGCCTTCAGAAGACCCAGGTACAGAGGAAGGGGATAAAAAAGAGGTGATAGAGTGTGAGGCGGTACTAGTTAGCAAAGTCCTTTTCAAAGTGGGAGTTTCCTCTACATCTAGAGAAGGTTTGAGAAGGGATAGAATATGTTTGATACCCTTCGCAGCACTGAGATTTGATAATAAGTGACTAGGTGCTTCCAATTTCAATTCATTTAGAGCTTCATACATGAAATCCCTAAAATGGAGATAGGCGATCTGTGCTCGCATGGCTTCCTTGGCTTGGTCTCCAAGCCAAGAACAGATCATAGGGAGGAAGTGCTCCTCTGTTCGAGAAGGAAAGAGGTCTTCCAGATGGTTGAGTAAGACGCAGATTGCATGATCGAACCAGAGAATATTACTTTCACAATCAGCTTTAGCATCCAGAGCTTTGCAGGCGCAGTTGATGTAGGGTCGGTAGATGTTCCAAATTGACTCCGAGTAGAACTCACTGCTTTGCTTTGAAAAGGTCATCGTTCCCTTGGTTCTAACATAAATGCCAGACATAGCTTCACATTTCCTAGAATCCAAGAAGTGCATACTAAAAGGGGCTTTTATAACATCACCTTTATCCAAGAATTGAATCCCTTTGAGGGTTTCTAGACGACAGTCTTCACTAGTAGAGGCTGGTAGAGCTGCAAGGAATACCCAGGTTTCAATTGATATGGGTGCAACAAAAGCTTTTTTCTGAAGTTCCCATAGCTGATGGTCAAGTTCGATTCCTTCAATGGCGATTTGCCTAGGTGGGAGGAAGGGAAAGCACTTGGAAACCTTCGGAACTAGCTCAAGTAAGGAGGTCTCACTTGATGAGCTAAGTCCCTGTTGAAAGCTTTTAACTGCTTCCAAAGCCGCGTCATCCCTGCAAAAAAGGCCTTTAGGAGCCTTAGCAGGATCAAATGATTTAGTGGTGGCAAAGCAAGAGGTAAGGCCACATAGTTTCCTGATAAAGTTGGAGAGGTCAGCTCCTTTAGCTGAAAACTCCAACAGATCTGCTTTATGACTTGATTCAATAGCAGAGAGGTTAGAAGCTAACTTCTGAAGATGGATCAAACCTTCCTTCGAATCCGCAACTAGATTGGCAAGGATCAGCACCCAGTCGTTAAAAGTCAGCAAATTCATGATGGAGTCATGTGTCTCCGTCACTTTAGAATAGAGATTTAGGAGGGAAATGGCCGAGGGATCTCGGATTAGTTTAATCACGAGAAGGGAAGCCGGAGAAAAGGGTAGAGTGGAGGGTTCAAAAGCCAAGGATATAGGAATAATCTGAAGTAGCATACAATAAATTTAGTTAAGTAAAGTCTGAAAAAAGATAGAGGTAGGTACACCAACTTAAAACCAACCAAGACAAAGGTCATAATAGTTGTGTGGTAAACCCCCAGCCTTAAAAGATATAACTATAAGCCATCTCCTCTAAGGTCAAGAATACTGTAGAAATGGTCTTGGTGTCTGAAGTCAAAAATTGGCCTAAGAGCACCCATGTGCGTAGGGAGAGAGAGTTCTAATTTTAAACAATATACATAGCACATTAGACATCCATCAAAGACCATAGACTACAGTTTTAGTGACAGTCATGTATTCATTGGACAGTCTATCCAAAAATATACATCAAAGTTACAGGCCGAGAAAAGTAAAATTAGGTCCTGTAAAAGGTAGACAGTAACAAGGACAGCATGTCTTCTTTTCAATCAGCAGCCAAGGAGAGAGCACCCTTACCTGCATCCACAGTAAGAAAACAACCTAGCGGTTAGCTTCCAAACAGCATTGCAGGTAACTAGGGTGATCTAGTTGTCATCCATGTCACCAAGGTAGCAAACAGAAGAAGAAAAAAATGCTGTTTTTTTTAATTTTAAAAAAGTAATAAGTGAAAAAAAGTCCTCTTAGGAATCTCCTCATTCCAACTCATTAGTCCCCAGTTACACTGAGCATTCTTAAACCCTGTCCAGCAGAATGTCAGTTCTTTGTTGAGATATGGCAGATACGGACATCCCAAACCAGCAGGCTACTACTTAGCAATCTATGATACAATATGTTAAATAGCAAAGGGTTGTTTTACCAGAGTTATCTCAAATCTGTATATAAGTGTGTGCTAATCCTTTCCACGCTTTCCTCTAGTCTCAGGAATAAACAGAATTTTATACAAAAACTAAAATGACAAACAGCCGTTTTCTAGTATCCGGAGTCGGATACCTTTAGCCAAACAAGAAAGCATTCTCTTATGTGAACTGTACTAAGTCGCAGGGCAAAGGTGTAGTAACCCCCTTGTTGGTAAGTCTAAATAGTTCAGTTGTTTTATGCAAAAGATCAAAGAGAGTTAGTATAGTTCCAAAAGAACCTATGTCCTGCTGTCATGAACCAGCTAAAGGAAAAAAGGTCAGACTAGAACAACAGGTGTTGTAGCATAAGAAAGGAAAAAGAAAGAATCCGGGTGTTTGTTCCTAGAAAAACAACCCAATCCAGCCTGTACCAGGTTCAGCATTTCCAGCCTTACCACTGTGATGTGAATCAATAGAAAGGAGTATGCATGAGTACAAAGACATACTCATGATATTTGCAGTAGCATAGTCACCCGGCCTAAGTCAGAGGTCAGTAAAGGTGTGTGATTATACATACAACCCAAACCCAAGCTTGTTTTTGTTACCATCCATCTAGAAATAAAACAGTAAGTTAGTCTATATTCTAGTTTACTACTGAAAAAAATTTGAGATAATAGAGCTGTGCTATATATTTCCAAGGGCACTCTCAAATACCATACGTATCTTACCGTTTACTGCAACCCAGTTTCAAGGTGAAGTCCTTTTTAGAAAACCTCAATAGTTTTGAAGGATTTCCATTATCACAGATAATAGCCAGATCCTGCTGTAAGAAAGATAAGAAAAAGCAGAGGCTGCCTGCTGCCTGTTAGATATCCATAACCATACCAAATTCAGACCACATATGGAAGTCATATTACGTCGCAGTTCAATAATCTATTAGCCCCACTGGTGTCCAGTCAAATATTTCAAAGTTTATGCAATCAAACAGATAGTGTTAGTGTTTTAAAAAAAAACTATTTTTAGCATGCTGTCCTGAATCAGTTATGATGACCAACAAAGTTATTTTGAAATATACAATTATGTAACCCGAGAACAGATAAGAATCTACAGTCGGATGTTAGTGCCAGGAACCAAACCAACCCGTAATCAGTTTATAGCCTTTCTACCCACTTGAAGTGTTATGAGCCATCAGAGGAGTTAGTGTAGGTAACTAATCATCCTATTCTGACCATTTTTAGCAGTAGAGCTAGACATCTATATCCAGTCAAACAACTTATTGAGGACAATGTTTATGTGTGAGTCAGGAAAACAAGCCATGGCAAGGCTTTGTACTGTGAGAAAGAAAGGCCAACCCAAGAACAAATATATAAAAGCCCTTTAAAGATTCTGCCAACTGCAGACTCATACCGAAGCCAGTTACTTCTATAGAGGCAAACCATCGGTGATTAGCTCTGATAATACAAAACAGTAGTTAAAAACCAACTGTATCTAAGCTTTCTACTCAAGTACCTTGTAGAATTGTCTCTTTCAAAATCTCTACCATACCAGTAATGCCGACCCAAATATGATGTGCATCTTACCTCAGAAGATTCAACAACTGCCTTTTTATGAGGAGCCATCAGTGGTGGTTGTAATATGCTTGTGGGTAATACGAAAATAGTACATAGCAAAAAACTGAATGAAAGCTAAGTGAGCCTGAGGCTCACCTTTTATAGCCAGGTAGGTTACCCTCCTCCACACACAGTAAGATACACCACATTGAGTCCGCGTCATTTATGGTGGACCAGAAAGAAACCGACGCAGTGAGCAACCGCCACTCGATATTGCGGGACCACCAAGTCAGAGCATGGACCAGCCACAGAAAATGGTGGGAGAAGCGTTGTTGCAACGCGTTGTCTGTACTGCAAAACAGTAATTCTGTTTCGGCAAGTTGGCTGTTGCCACTTATAGACAAAGCCACAATAAGACGAGCCTGATTTTTTTTATTTATACCAAAAACCCTTGGTAAGTCGTAACTAGGTTAGTTTAGGTTGCCTAGCTAAGGTTGGCAAGGGGTCCTATCATAGAGTAGCTAGGAAATTAGAGTTAGTGATATTGAGCATGTTGTGACCATAGGGAGTTCATATAGTGAACAATGTGAAAAGAGAGAGAGAGAGAGGGGGGGGGGGGGGATATATATATATATATATATGTTAGTACCTAGTTCTACACTCACTATTGGGCACTGATGACGTTAGTGGGGATGTCATGGTATTTAGTCAATACTATGCATGATGGAGCTGATGATTATATTGTCTTGTGGGTGACTACCATGGGTCTATACCTTGTACTTTCCTTTAAGGGTGAATCTGGGCTTATCCTTGATTCATCTAGGTATATTATTTCATCGTATAGCGGACATGCAGACTTCACATTGTGAAGTTTTTGTCTGAGTTACGACCAGTTGATGTGCTAATTCTTTCTATCTTTTGTGGTGCATACGGCTTATCAACTACCTCATTTTTGTGCTAATTTTTTTGATTTAATGCTTCTTTTGGTGCTAGGCTTCATTATGGCTGAGTCTGCCCTTGATCTTCGGAGTCATGATAGAAACTCAGTACGTTGAACTTTGTGTTGATGTCTGCTCATGTGTGTGTGCGTGCGGTGTGTGTTGTGTTTGGGAGCATATGTTAGTACCTAGTTCTACACTCACTATTGGGCACTGACGACACTAGTGGGGATGTCGTGGTATTTAGTCAATACTATGCATGATGGAGCTGATGATTATATTGTCTTGTGGGTGACTACCATGGGTCTATACATTGCACTTTCCTTTAAGGGTGAATCTGGGCTTATCCTGGATTCATCTAGGTATATTTTTTAGTCATATAGCGGACATGCAAACTTCACATTGTGAAGTTTTTGTTCGAGTTACAACCAGTTGATATTGTGCTAATTCTTTCTATCTTTTGTGGTGCATATGCCCTATCAACTACCTCATTTTTGTGCTAATTTTTTTGATTTATTGCTTCTTTTGGTGCTAGGCTTCATTATGGCTGAGTCTGCCCTTGATCTACGGAGTCATGACAGAAACTCAATATGCTGAACTTTGTGTTGATGTATGCTCATGTGTGTGTGCGCGCGGTGTGTGTTGTTTTGGGAGCATATGTTAGTACCTAGTTCTACACTCACTATTGGGCACTGACGACATTAGTGGGGATGTCATGGTATTTAGTCAATATATGCATGATGGAGCTGATGGTTATATTGTCTTGTGGGTGACTACCATGGTCTATACCTTGCACTTTCCTTTAAGCTGGGTGAATTTGGGCTTATCCTGGATTCATCTAGGTATATTTTTTCGTCGTATAGCGGACATGCAGACTTCACATTGTGAAGTTTTCATCTGAGTTACGACCAATTGATATTGTGCTAATTCTTTCTATCTTTTGTGGTGCGTATGCCCTATCAACTACCTCATTTTTTTGCTAATTTTTTATATTTAATCCTTCTTTGGGTGCTAGGCTTCATTATGGCTAAGCCTGCCCTTGATCTCCGGAGTCATGACAGAAACTCGGTACGCTGAACTTTGTGTTGATGTATGCTCATGTGTGTGCGCGCGCGATGTGTGTTGTGTTTGGGAGCATATGTTAGTACCTAGTTCTACACTCACTATTGGGCACTGACGACGTTAGTGGGGATGTCGTGGTATTTAGTAAATACTATGCATGATGGAGCTGATGGTTATATTGTCTTGTGGGTGACTACCATGGGTCTATACCTTGCACTTTCCTTTAAGAGTGAATCTGGGCTTATCCTGGATTCATCTATATATATATATATATATATATATATATATATATATATATATATATATAGAGAGAGAGAGAGAGAGAGAGAGAGAGAGAGAGGAGGGGAGAGAGGAATATATATATATATATATATATATATAGAGAGAGAGAGAGAGAGAGAGAGAGAGAGGAGGGGAGAGAGGAATATATATATATATATATATATATATAGAGAGAGAGAGAGAATTAAACAAAAAAAGCTCTCTCCAAAAATTGTTTTTGGAGCTAAGCGAGTTTTTTTAATAAATTTATCAATTGAGCAAAAATATGAAAAAATCTCCCTCCATTCCCATCTCCGAAGATCAAGAAGAGGTGCTTCAACCTAAATTGATTCTTCGACATGAAGACAAGGTACTAAGACATTGTAAGATTATCGGACGATATCTTATTAAATTCAAAAATTATCCTTTTGAAGATGCTAGATGGATGCAAGGAACACAACTTAAGGATAGTATAAACCTTGTCAATGCTTACAATGATACAATAGAACAAGAAAATTTCAATACTTTTCAAATGAAAAATATTTTTGTCTTATAAGACTAGTTTTTTTTAAAATTGTGCACAAATTTAAGTAGTATGCATGCTTAGAATCATGTTTGTGATGATGACGTTTCTCAAACACCAAGTAGAATTTGTCTCTCTACTTTGGTAGAATGAAATGGACTCAAGAGAAGACATGCTTGCGATAGCTAAGTCTCTGAGCACCAAATGGATTAGAGATTCATTCTGGAATGATGTCGTAGGGTAAAACGGGATCCTCTACCCGCTAAGAAACATAGACTAATGACTAAGCCTTTATCTCCTCTACCTCATAGTCGAGGACGACTATGATTTCAAGAGAGAGGTAATGTCATAAAATCTAATATCTAACTAACCCAAATGATTTTCTCATATTAAGTTGATCATTTATTATGGGAGAATAAACGAGAAAAAGAGTTAGAATATAAACATGTACTTATGGATCTATCTCAACACGTAACCAAAGTCATTGGGTCCAAATGGGAGAAGGTCTGGCAAAGAGCAATGATAACTAATGGAGCTTGAAAGACCTTAGGGTTAGCTTCATTAAAGACCTCCAAAGGTTAGTGTTAAAAGTCCTTAGACCTAGGACCTTAGGCAAGGTAGGGATGAGCTTGAGGTGGGAACCCCAGGTGCTTGTCGTGCTTGTTGACCAAGGTGCTTGTCATGTTTTATGACTAAGTTGCTTGAGGGGCTTCATAACTAAGGTGCTCAAGGAATGAGGTGTTCCAAAGTCAAAATGATCCCTACAAGAAGGGGGGCAAGCCCTAAAGCTAGGGGCATGAGAGAGAACACACACACACTCACTCAAGGCAAGCCCAAGACCTAAGAGGCAACAAGGACACATGTCAAGCACCTACACATGCTGCCCTTATGTAGTGCCTAAAGTCTATTGGTTGACCTCTAAAGGGGTCCAATGAGAATTCAATTTATTTAATTAATTATTTAAGAATTTTTCAAGCCCTCTCTCTCAAAGAGGAAAGGAGGACACTTGTCCAAATGCTACCATGGTATACATGTGATTGGCTAGTCTAGAGAAGGTCCAATCAACTTCAAGCTTGAGCTAGGAAGAGGGGTCGATCCAAGCAAGAAGGGGGGTAGCTTTGACCATATACTCTCTCTCTCTCTCACTCTCACACATACACACACACACACACTCATTCTCATGGTGTGTTGAGCAAGAACTCCATCTCCTTCTCCAAGCTTGAGAAGTTGAAAGCCTACACCAACAACTCTTGGCTATGGAATGCAAATCTAACCAAGAGCCATGCTCCAAAGTGCAAGTTTGCCATCTTCTTCATCTCCATTACTATGCTACTATGCTATGCTAAGCTACAAGAGTAATACAAGTGAGGAAAATTATTTATTTCTTGTAGGTTACTTCTTCCTCCTCTTCCGTACCCTCATTCCCTGCTAGCTCTCTCCACCTTCAAAGGTGTTTGAGGTCTTGGGGCTGAGGCTGGGACTAGTTAATGCTTTCATTTAGCTAAGTTGCGGGCACAATTGTGGTGCATGAAGCTCTGTATCTCCATTGCACCATCAAGGTCTCAAGGAACACAAAGCTTGTATTATACCAAGTCTCTCTTTATGGGAGAAGCTATAATACAAAAGCCTTTTGGAGGGGGTATCGGCTCCACATAAATCCGGTCCTCAACTGTTGTCAAGTTCTCTAATTGTCTCTCTTGCAAAGTATTGTTCATGCCAAGCTAATTAAGTATAATGGTTATGGTGCTACTTCTAATCAACTTCACCCTCTATTTTCTCAAAATATTCTCATAAAAATGCTCACTACAATTTTCTTAATTCCGCTATTCTTAATGTTCATAGTCCATTTCCATTACAGCGCATGATTGGAGAATCAAAATGCCTCAACCTCCAAAAGAGCTACGCCCTGACCACCACTAACATCATACACATGCGTAGAACGGGCCATGGACCCACTGTAGTGCCCATCGCAACAAGCATACTGCTTATGAGCTGCCTCTCGATAGTATGTCCAACGGTCCCATTGCCCCACAACGACTAAGTGCCGAGTGTATCAACAATCCCACCCGCTACTCGCTCGAGAGCCTGGCTCTCGGCTGGCCATTGCAATTAGGAGGACTGCTTATGATGTGTTTGTTAGTTGTTTTCTTTTGGACCATGTCTACTTACATGGTGTCTTTGAAATGTTTCTAGTTGCACCTGTTCTCAGTGTCTGTAGGAGGAATGCTTATGATATGTTTGTGAGTTGTTTCCTTTTGGAACATGTCTAGTTCAAAAACACATGCTCGAAGCAAGCTGGCTTGCTCTCAATCGAACATGTGCACATGTTTTGAGACAACCATTGTAAAGCAGATTGAAGTAGGCTTGCTCTCAATTGAACATGTGGGCATGTTTTGAGAACCAAAGTGCCTCAACCTCCAAAAGAGCTGCATCATGACCACCACCAACCTCACACATATATGTAGAACGGACCATGGACCCACTATAGCGCCCATCGCAACAAGCATACCACTCATGAGCTGCCTCTCGACCATATGTCTAATGATCCCATTTGCCCCAACAATGACTAAGTCTCAAGTGCATCAACAATTCCACCAGCTACTCACTCGAGAGCCTGGCTGCCAACTGGCATTACAATTAGATGCATGCGAAGAATCCCTCACCGACAATCCGCTCGATGGGGATGCAGGCTGGTGCTCACTAGAGCTTGCATTCACGCCTCTGTCAACCCCAACATCATATCTTGGAGCCTCTTCAAGCTAGGAGGGTCCGGGTCAAGAAAAACCATCAGCTAACTTATCTCGCATATCCTTTCATCCTCCAACCCTCTTTGTCGAGGGGGTACCCATCGACCATCCAACCATGGCTGGCATCAATGCAAACCTCAGATGTTCTCCATCTTGATATGACTTACATCGGCCCATAACATGCTCACAAAACTAGGAAAACTTATCGAGTTTCCTCAACTTAGCCTTTTATCAACTGAACATAATCGACAACCTTGTTGCATTCCCTCAACCTCAAAGTAAATACGCAAACCAAGCACTCCCGTAGATTACATTATCTCCATGTCCGCAACAAAGAACTAGAAAGCTCACGCCAGGGAAGCATGGAAGAGCCACCACATATGGAAGGACTCCGAAGCGTGACAAGTGAGAAAGAGGTGACGATGAGAGCTACATTCTCTCCCTTGTTAAATTGGTGCCTAGCCAACGGCACGTAGTGAACGATTTTTGTTCAAGGGGCCGATACTCAAGTTCGAATCGAGGCGTCATCAACTTCTACTAGCATTTTGATCAGCCTGAAGACAGAAGTAAAGGCGAACGCTTCTCTCCACAGATCTGCAGACCGACACCCTTGTACAAAGTTCTTTGCGCCTCTCTCTCTCTCTCTCTCTCTCTCTCTCTCAACACTCACGTACGCACACAAATACACAGGCGTTCCGTCAAAAGTAGATTAGCCTGCTAACATGGATTGGGGCAACGTAAGCGTGGAAGAGCTCGTAGAAGCATTGCAGGAGGTTGATTGGACAACGCCTCCTCGCCCCATATCAGAGTTTGTCGCAAAGTTCAGCGTACCAAGAAGCATCGCCAAGTGGGAGAGCCGTAGCAAGTGCAATTTTTATTAGTAAGTGCTAATCTCCTTCTTAGCTTTGCGGGTCTGAGTATACGTAGCTGGGTGAAGTTTCCTTTTTGGCTGCAAATTGTCAAGATCATCGGCTTGTGATTTTTTCTTAGAGCAGTTCTATTCTCAGTTAGGTGTTTTACCTAGAGATCTTAAGGGTTTTAGTGCAGTGAGAGGCTTTCCCGGAGTCCTTGTTTTCCTATGTGTGAAAGTATTTTGGTTTCAACTTGTTTGCAGCTACCGAACAAATTACTTTATTTTGCTGGCAGTAATTCTTGGTGAGTGCTCTCAGTCTATAACTCCATTTTTCGGCATTAAGTTCCTGGGCAAGGCCTATATAACCTTTTTTTTTGGCTCACAGAGATAGCATTTTTGAGGAATCCATTGGCATTATTCGCGGTGGTAATGGCAGCATTTTGTATAGCTTGTCTGAACGACAGGTACTTTGTTTGAGTTGGGATTTATGTTCCCAGAATTTATTTTGATTGATAGTTGTCGGCGAACATGATAATGCATATTGCATGTCTCAATGATGGATACTGAGTTTGAATTGGGATTAGTATTCGTAGATTAGAAGTATGTGTTAGTTTCGGAAGTGATCTGTTGGGAAAAATTCTCACAAGTTTGCTGAGGATTGGCTTGGATTGAAGCAGTAGGTCTAAGTTTATTGTGTGCTAGCAATGTGGGGGTTGGAAATGCTGGTTTCCAGTAGTGAGTTGACTAGTCAGACTGAGACTTATGGCATTGACAGTCAAACTGTTAGTCAATGGAAATAGATAGACTGATGTTAGAGTAAAAACCAAACTAGAAAGATAAGTGACTACGAGACAAACTTCAATGGAAAACTGGAGCTGAGACTGAAAGTGTTAGTAATTTGAGTACGAATGATACAAGGATAACTAAAGCCATCGTCTTTTTTTTTTTTGTGAATTGTTTTTCAGACATTTGAAATATTTGAAATATGAAAAATGGCATTTTAAACTTGACCATAGTCGGGTTTAAAAAAAGGATTTTTTTCTCAGAATGGTCATTGGCTTAAGATTCGTACTAACGTTGAATGTTATAACGTTGTTAAAATGCTTTATTTTATCAATGGTTATGTTGAAGTTGAATCCTATAGAATGCTTTATTTTATCAATGGTTATGTTGAAGTTGAATCCTATAGAATGCTTGTAAAATGCTAAAAACTTAGGGCCCTGTTTGATTCAACGAAGGGATTCAGACCAAACTCTTTTGTTCTCTTAAACTCTTTTGCATTTGATGTTTGATTGGCGTAAAAAGAAAAAACAATGGCCGAAACTAATAGTGATGCTGAAACTAGAGATACAATGCAAATACTTAGAAAGAAATGGTGTACAAAAGAATTGGCAGGTAGTGACCACAACTAGCTAGCACTAGTAGCAGAAAATTGTAATGGATGTCCCTTTATGTAGTGGTTGGCTCTATCAAGCTCACCTTCTGTCAATGTGCTTTAATTGTGTGTTGCCATCCGTTTGTTGCCTGTTAGTTGCCTCGTGTAGTCTCAAGCAGGTTTCTTGCTTTCTTGATTCCTCCTTGTCTTTGAATTCTACTATGTATCAAAGTTATTCTAAAGCAAAACTCTTCAAAATTCTTAATTTGCAACCATCAATCTTTAGAGTAAGTCTGCATTCTCATTCTTTTTATTGAGGACGAGCACACTTCGATGCACTAGTCCACCATGTATCATCATTGAATAGCTGAGCTACTATAGACTTCGCGACTAACCCTTGTAGTATTGCTTTTCAACGGATGATTCGTGACATCTACACTTACCCTGTCAGACCACATTGGCTAAAGTTCACGCTTTTTTGCAATTCGCAATTCGCGTTACCTTTTATGGGCTATTGTCACAAAGTGATGATGTGGTGTGTCCAACTGGAAGAGAAATGGCCGGGTGGACAAGACGGAACCCAGAGAATGTGGCCGAGGGGCCTAAAACTAAAGGGCGTTATGGATTTCAAATAATCCTAATCCTAACCCTACCCAACTTATGGAGCAATGGCCAAGGGGTCTAAAACCCTAAAATTTAAAGCTTGAACTCACTGCTACAGTTTCGTAAATTGCGTTGACATGCTGACTGTAAGGTGCAGCAAAAGTGAATGTTGTTATTGCTCAAGATGAGTGCTCTGAACTGTGCTCAAGGGTTCCTTTTACTTACGGAAGGGAGAGCCTTCCGTTTCCTTTAGAGAGAGAGTGCAATGATCACAAACAAGGTGAATGCTATTGTGAATGAAAGTGCTGAGACTGAGAGAGAGAGAGAGAGAGAAGAATACGACACCAGGCGGTTCTCAGACCTTCCTCCAAGGGCCCCTCTCTCGATGGCGAGAGAGGTCTATGCTATAGATTGCACAAATTTGGTACAATGGTGTTGATGCAATGGACTTGATGCTATGATGCTAGGAAAAGGCTAAGTCGATGATGAGGCGACGACGGCGGTGACAACTAATGGCTGAAATCTGAGAATTTTGCTGTAGTGCTAAGCTTGACCAAAAACGCTACCTGCTCTGCAACAAGAGGGCTGGAATCTGGCTGAATTCTGAGGCTGAAAACGCTAGTGATCCTTGACTGAAAACGCTGATGGTGTCTGGCTGAAAACGCTGATGATGTCTGGCTGAAAACGATGTTGATGACTGGCTGAAAGTTGAAACGCTGATGAGGCCTTACTGAAAACGTTGGGGAAGTCTTGCTGAGGGAGTCTTGCTGAGGAAGGAACACTAGAAGGCCTGCTGCAAGAATGTCTGTGCTCTCTTCCATTCTCCTCTTTTGTTGGAATTGGGCGCCCCCTATTTGCTTATATATCAGTTGCATGTTGGGTCGAGCAAGCTCCCCTACAGCCCCACGATCCTAGAAAATGGAGTTAAATAATAAAAATGCCAATTGCCTGTAAAATGTTATGTTCCCAAACTAACAGGATTTGGACCTTCTGCTTGGACAATGCATATGCTGGGTGTGCAATCAGAGGATATGCAACTACTCTAAGTACGTGGACATGCACGACTTGCTCATAGGTTCACAAAGGTGCCAGAACACTCCCTAGACTAACCTGAACCCTAGACCTGAGATAGCTTGTCCACATGCACATAGGGTTACATGTGCATGTGACATCCCCTCCTTTTTAAAGTGAAATATTGGGTTCGAGCTGCATGGCTTCCTTGTTGTCTGCCCACAACTTTGGATAATTTCTGAAAAATTCTTCATGGACCCACACTACCTCGTGGGTTCCTTGGTCCTTGAACTTCAAAAAGTATCGTCGCACTTTCTTCTTTGAGCCATGGCGAGACCGATGCAACAAGATCTGCTCCGGTTCCATGTATGCGGCTTCATCGATGATCTCTGGTTCTTTTTCTTCGAAAATGTCCTTTGGAGGTTTACCCTGAAACACTTTCAACCAAGAAACATGGAAAACGTTGTGCATTGACCATGAGTTAGGCAATGGCAATTTTATAGAAACCTCATTGAGTTTTTTAATGACAGGAAACAGACCATCTGTTATGAAAGACAACTTAGGACACTTCTTTCCGACTTGCTGAAGACGTTGCTTCATGATTCTCAAATAGACCCAATCCCCTTCCTTGATAGTAACATCCTGACGATGCTCGTTAGCCTGTAGCGAGTAGCCGAAGCTTCACACTCTCAGAAATCTCATCCAACGACTGTCTTTCAGCATTGGCATCAAGCATTTGACTGATCGAGCGAGTCAAAAGTGACTGGAACGGACGGCCAAAAGCTGCCTCATACAGAGTTCTACCAATGGCAGAGAAATAAGAGTCATTCAAAATTGCTTGGACCAATGGGAGATAGAGCTCCCAATGAGACTGTTGATCATGCACATATGACTTCAAAACATCAAAAGCCAACTGATTGTAAATTTCTGTTTGACCATCTGACTGTGGATGAAAAGCGGATAAAAAGTTGAACTTTGTGCCAAAATTTTCGAAGATAGCGTGCCAAAAATTGGACGTGAACTTAACATCCCTATTTAAAACGATCGACTTTGGCAAACCACAGAGGGGGTACCAATGGTTAATGAACAATCGTGCTACCATAGTTACAGGGGACGGGGGGGACGGGCCCTAGGGCCGAGGGACGCCCGAAACTGGGCCGGGGACAAACCGGGACAGACGGAATTTTGGCCGGTCGGCGGGGTCGCAGGCAGCCAAACCGGGAAAGCTCGGAACGGACCGGGGACGGCAGGGAACGGAAAAAAACAGGCGCCCAAAAATTTTCGAAATTTGAAAAAACTGTTGCAGCCAACGACCATATTGTTGGGGGGGGGGGGTTTGGCCCTTGGGAGGCTATAAAAGCCCCCTTGGGCCTCATCTTCCCTCGAGCTCTCCTCTCTGCTCGGAGTCTACGTCGCTCTACGACTCTATGCCGTATGGTCTACCTTCTAGAGGCTTCTAAGCCTTCTATACTCTACACTCTACCCTTGAGTCTCCACTCTCTCCCTCTTCTACCCTCTCAACTTTGAAGCTCTCCTCTACTCTCTCCACACAAGCTCTCCTCTAACTTCTAAGCTATTAGCTCCTCTAACTCCTCTAACTTCTAAGCTCTACTCTCTCCACCATTATGTCATCTCAAGCCAGCTCCACTTCTCAAGCCGGCTCTTCTCGAAGGAGGCCCGCCGGGCAAACATGGTCGTGGTGGGATGAAGTCGACTCTAGCACGCGTGGTAAAGGTGGCGGTGCAAGACCATGGACATGCAAGCTATGCCCGTTCAAGAGAACGGGTGGTGCAAACAAAGTGCGAGCCCATCTTCTTCATGAATCCGGTCACGAGGTGAAGTTTTGCCCTCGAGTAACTCCCGAGAAGAGGTTGGATCTTCTTGAGAAGCTCACGATGTATGAGGTCGTGGAAGCGGCCAAGAGGGGCCGTTTTGTTGCCGTTGATCCCTTTGCCACGGCAACACCGCGAGAGCAAATGGAAGCCAACCTTGATGACATCTCTCAAGCGTTCAAGACAAATGCATCTACACCGTCCTCTTCTGTTGCGCATCGCCAAAGCATCCTCAACGAAAATTGGAATCCTAAATTGAAGGAAGAGGTGGATAGGTCGATTGTCCGAATCTTCTTCCACGACCAGATTGCCTTCCATGCTTCGCGGTGAGTTTCCCTTGGCATATGCACATTGCAATCTCCCATTTTGTATTCATTATGGGTTCTCGACTCTCGACTCTCCATACTAACACAACATGCTCTATTTTGTGTGGATAGGTCTCCATACTTTCGAACCATGGTTACGAAAATAGGTGAATATGGCTCTTCTTATGTGCCACCTTCATCGGAGAGGCTTCGCACCACCCTCCTTGACAAAGAGAAGCTTGTCGTGGAGCAAGCAGCCCAAGCAACAAAGGATTTGTGGGAGACCAATGGCGTCTCTCTCCTTGTAGATGGATGGAGCGACACCGGCAAGCGGTCCATCCACAGAGTGGTGGCCTACTCTCGGGGAGAGATGTACTTTGTGGAGTCACATGATGCATCCGATAGTGGCAAGGCCGCGGAGATGCTTGCTGTGGAGTGGACAAGCACCATAGAGATCACCGGCCCGGAGAATGTCCTTTATATGGTTGCAGATGGAGAGGCGTCAAATAGGGCAGCCGGGGCTATCATTGAGGGCATGTATCCCAGCATCTATGTCACATTTTGCATGGCGCATTGCCTCAATAACCTCCTCAAGGACATAGGGAACTTGTCATGGATTTCACCCACCATTGGTGACGCCTCTCGAATTGTCTCCTTTGTGCTCAACCATAAAAAAGTGCGCCATGAATTCTCAAAGAGGAGCCACTTGTCCTTGCTCAAATATTCAGAGACAAGATTTGCATTCAATTGGCTTATGCTAGGCCGCTTGTCTACATGTGGCGGAGCCTTAAGGGCCTCTTTCTCAGTGATGAGTTCCAGACCATGCCGGAGTCTACATCAGCAACAGGATTGAAATGCCGAGAATGGACCGACGACGCCGCTTGGTGGGAGGAGGTGAAGACTCTTGACACCATGGTCAAGCCTATTCTACACCTACTTCGAGTTGTGGATGGCTTGCAGCCATGCATCGGCAAAGTCTACGAAGCCATGGATCGGATGATAGAGGCACTTGAGAAGCTTGTGCCTGACCCTGTTCAGTATGCGGAGATTCATGGCTTGTGTGAGTCGAGGTGGAATGGATACTACTCTCCACTTCATGCGGCAGCTTATGTGCTTGACCTTGACTTTCAAGGAAGGCGCCAATAGACCGACAAGGAGGTGAGCAAAGGATGGCGGCTTGCATTGGAGCGCCTTGAGCCTAGCAGTGACACTAGGCGCAAGATTAGAGACGAGCTACTCAACTACAGGCAAAAGAAGGGATCCTATGGATGTGTAGATGCACAGGTTGATCGCAACAAGATTGGCTCGGTTTTGTGATGGGAGGACTATGGAGGAGATGGCCCACATTTGCAGCGCTTGGGTGTTCGTGTCCTTAGCCAAGCATGTACCACTAGTTGCTTGGAGCAACTATGGAGTGTGTACAGCCACATTGCTTCTAAGAAGAGGAATCGCCTTGGGGTTGAGAGGGCCAATGATTTGGTGTTTGTAGCGCTAACTTGCGCATGCTTGCCAAGAGCGTCACACACAAGGCAGATCCCTTCACTGAGTGGGAGATGGCACAAGAGAATCCATCTATGGCCGATACACTTTTGGAGGAGCTAGAGCGACGTCGAGCCTCAATGCGAGCCTCTCGAGGCCTCATACGTCGCTGACGACCTCGACTACGACGATGATATGGAGATTCAGCAGGCGAGCACTTCTTGAGTTTGATGATCATTGATCACTCTCAAGTCTAGACTCTTGAGTCTACGACTCTACCTACTACATAGCCCTTTGTACTTTTTGTTATCCTTAGGCTTGTCCTAAGTCCTTTAGGCTTTTTGACTCTTGAGCCCTTGTGGCATGCACTTTTGATTTTGTATCCATTGATGTTTTATTAGCACATTTCCGCCTATATGACTCGTGTTCTTTGGTCTATTTAGTGTAAATGTGTGGTCTAAGTGATGCTCTATGTGTGTGGCATGTGTGTAGGTCAAAAAATGCCAAAAAAACTCTTTTTCTTTTTTGCCTTTCCGACCCCCGTCCCCGTTTCCTGACTTTTGCGTTCCCGTCCCCGTTCCCGTCCCCGTTCATGACCCCGATTCGTCATCCCATGTAACTATGCGTGCTACATCTTGTGCAGTGATTGTCGCCTTACAAGGAATCAACATGCAAAATTTACTGAAACGGTCAACAATTGTCGAACATTGTGTCACAAACTGCTGACGTGTCAAAACCCTAAAGAATGGAGCCAACTTGCAGATGTTGGGCGAGGGGCCTAAACCCTAAGAGAACAAGTAACAGAAGAAGAAGTCCTACCAACTTATGGGACCCCGTCCGATGGGGCCCCAATGACATAAAGGAAGTAAAATAAAGCATGACCCACATACACACTCACGTAAAACTGATGACGTGGCAACTGTACGGCAGATTTCCGAAAATTGCGCTGGCATGATGATGTGGCAAGTTGTACGGAATTTCGCGTCTTGCGTTGGTTGATGACATGGCAGGTTGTACAGATTTCCGTAAATTACGCTGGCAGCTTTTTGGCTTTGCTTTTGGACCAGATGCTTTTGAGTTTGAAGGCTTTTTACTATAAATTGCTTTTGGGGCCTTGGGCCTTTACATATGAGGTTAGGGCTCATTCTCTGGCATGCTTCCTGGAGAAGGTGCAGAGTCTAGAGTACCAGCTTGTACTGTGTTGATGCAATATAAAGAAAATTACCGAAAGGGGCGCCAAGGTTTGGGGCCAATACTCTTTGGGGTGGAATTCCGCCACTCCGTGTCGCATGTCGTCTCTCTCTTTCAATTCAATTGTTATTGAAGTGCTAAAAGTCGGTTCAGTCTGTTCTTTTCTATTGGCACATGGTGCCCGTCTCGTGCAGTGGTATCTGAGCATCAGGCGTGGCTTTTCTGAAAGCATTCCGGTCCTTTAAAAGAGCAGACAGAGCTATTGGAATTTTATTGAGGTATCTTCGCCCTCCAACCCGGACATATTAGGCACTCCCATCCTTACTTCATCACGCATCGGGTGCGCTCCCGTCTTCACCGCTCATGTCTTATAGAGCATAAGCCATTAAGAACCCAAGACTTTGAATTCATGGATTCAGTAGAATATTTGCAGTTTTTGCTCAACGAACTCCACGACATTCTTTCGCGGCGTCCTCAACAGAATCTTTCCATGCTGCAAAGTTTTCAACAATTTTTGAACTACATGTTACCTCCTCTGATGCCCCAGGTGGTACCTCCTCCTTCGGCACCAGAGACTACAAGAGCTTCCAACCGGCAATCTTCTCAGCCGTCCATTCCGATCGGGGGAGTCTTCTGGAATATGGTGCAGCCATTTGACCCTGATCCAGTGCAAACGCCTTTGCCACTGCCATTGCCCCCACCTCCACCACCATCGCCACCAGGCTACAATAGTTGGAGCCCATATGGATACCCTT
The DNA here is from genome assembly GCF_014529385.1 of Adiantum capillus-veneris. Classification (NCBI taxonomy): domain Eukaryota; kingdom Viridiplantae; phylum Streptophyta; class Polypodiopsida; order Polypodiales; family Pteridaceae; genus Adiantum; species Adiantum capillus-veneris. Next base: position 131,178,469 of record NC_140942.1, on the reverse strand, counting down.
ATTATCCATACCTGGGATATGCGCCTAAGCAACCCAAAGATTTCAAAGATGGTGGCACACCAGTCAAAATTTTCACTTTTTTCGGGGTGAAAGATCGCAAGAAAGCATTGCAGTTCCTACTGCAATTCGACATCATCTATGCTTTAGAGAACTATACAGAAGAATCCAAGATTTCTCGAGCAACGGGATTTCTTAAAGATAATGCTATGCAATGGTGGAGTTCAATTGCGACACAACCGCATGCTCCAAGGACCTGGCAAGCTTTCAAGACAGTTTTTGCATGTAGTTACATGACTTCTATGTTTGAAGTCCGGATTTCGGCAGAATGGGGCAACTTGAAAATGCTTGCCACTGAAACCATGGACGAATATAACCAAAGGTTTCTCGACATGTACCTTTCGGTGTCCTTCTTTAGATCTGTTCCCTTGGAGGCCCAATGCGAGCGATACACCATTGGACTACCATCACCATTGCAGGAATATTGTCTATCCAAGCAAGTCTCTACCATGCAAGAACTTATGGACCATGCCGCGGTCGGCTACAAACTGATGAAGGGAAAGCTAGAGTTTACCACAAAAGAATCTCTGCCATTAACCACAACTCTCGGCAACAACGAACAAATTGTCGAGTGTCTCGTGAAAATCAACCGCAAAGGCCTCGTTTGACACCTCAACAACAAGACACCTTACTATAAGAAGGCCGATGCTTTGGATGCTTTCAAACAGGGCATAATCATTCTAATTGTCCCAACGCGCACTGATAGACCAGATGAGACCGGCCTGTTTAATCCAAAAAGGGCGGTAGACCTTAGACTTAAACTTCATTTGCTTTCCTTAGCTTCCGATCCCTAGGGCAAAACCCTATTCCAAGAAACTTCCGTTCCTTATTCCAAATCCTTGAGAACCAAGGTTCTCGCCTCTGGATCTCACCTTCCAGACTCAGGGCATGACATCCCTGCAACTCTTTTCTACCTCTGTTTCCAGAGTCCTCTTCCTGCAGATTAACTCCGCTTTCCTGGACATGAAGTCCTTCCCTTGGGAATTTCAACTTCTGGATTACATCTCGAGAGTCTACCTCTCTTCGATCCGTGGATCTGCTTCCCAAACTTGGGTACGAAACCCTTGGGCTGATCTGGCTCTGCTCCTACTCCCTCAGGAAGAGGAAGTACACCTGCAATCAAATACTCAGAGATCATAACATGAAAATCGTTACCTTCAAAGTCTCGATGCTCGAAACGCAACTCGGTTCTCGAAAAACAATTCCCCGGAAGAGATCTCTACATAGAAAATCCTCTCTTCCAATCTTACACATAGAAGAGGTGTGTTCTCGGGTTCCTTCTTGTAAATCAGCCCCGTCTACGACATTTATGGGCTGAAAACAGAGAAAAACAGCAACTTCTCGCGATGGAAACACGCTCCGTAGGCACTTCTTCGCGAGGGAACTAGCGCATTGGGTCTTGGCAACATTTGGTACACTTGGGGCAGCCATGGGCATCACTGGCAACGTCTTCTTTATGGCTGAAATCTGCAACAGCATCTCCTCCTTGCAAAGATTGGTCTTCCCCTCTGAGTGAGGGCCTGTGATGCTTTTATAGCTCCTAGCCACGAGCACGAATAGCTGCTCGCGTAGAGATCGCGGCCGTTTTTTAAAAAATCATTTTTTTTTTCGTTGTTCTGCCACAAAAAGAGAGAGAGAAAACGCTGGCTGATCTGTTGCCTTCTTTATCAGATGGCTGCCCACTTATTAAGTGGGCGGCCGGTGTATTTTAAAAATAGTCTGAACCTGCCCAAAAACTCAATAAAACCTTATAAGTTAAAAGCAATGCTTTCACAGCACTTCCCAGGCGTCCCTGGATGCAATCACATGCACAGTTGCAATGCAGACTTCCTCGCGGGAAAGCATCTGCTTTCCCGAAAAGCAATCCCGCTTTCTCAGAAAGCATCTGTTTTTCCTCAAAGTTTCCTCTGAACCCATCTTCATTCAAGTGCTTGCTTTTCCTTGTGCACAATTCCAACACAGTTCGGAATTTCCTCCCGACTAAGGATATTCACTTTCCGATGCACTCGTCACCCACCTTGTGACGCATCAGGAAAACCCATCACCTAGTCCTTTCCTACCGAACTTACGGTACAATCTCCTTCACGATGCTCTATGTCACCCATCCTATGACGCATCAGAGATGTCCGTTCCCGAATGGTCGGATACTTCTTCCCGATGCTCCCTGTCACCCATCCGATGTGACGCATCAGAAGTACCCGTTCCTGGTGGCCTTGAGATATTCCCTTTCACAGTGCTCCCGTCATTACTCTGAATGACGCACTAGGAATATTCTGTACTCGGATGTCTCCAGTCAGAAAAACCCTCTCACTTAAAATTCCAAAAATTCATTTAGAATTATTTTTTCTTGGTGTTCTAAGCGAGAAAACTCTCGCTTATAAATCCAATAATTCATTTAGAATTATTTTTCTGTCAGATAAAGCCAATTTCGCAACAGCATGTATGAGTGCCAAGTGGCACTTTTTGGTCAATTTACCAAGTTTGGGAGAACAGAACTCGTAATTGACTTTATGGAGCAATTTTGGAGGCTGATAACTGTGATTTTCAGCCATTTCTCTCCATTTTTGAGCTTCCCATGACTTTGCTTAGGTCTAAGGAGCTCATTTTCAGCATTAGAAGGCATCGGATGCGTGTTTACAGTACTGTTTTGCTGCGTTTTGAGCGATACGCAGGTTTTGGCAGCCATGGAAATCTTTTCCTTTTTGCATCTATTTGTTCACAGATGCATTACAGGTCAAGGGTAGCAGAGGGGACGCTCGATTTATGTTGGGGGGATGCTTCATTGAGAACCTATCACAGGTTGAGAGCTATGGAGTGCTTCCTTTCCCTCTTATGTACAGTAGCAGTGCCAGGAGTGATGCCCTGCACGCTACGCACTGCCCTCTCTCTCCCCTATGGAAGTATGTTATGCCCCTCTAGTGGGCTTTTCAATTGACCAATGTACAGTTGTGTGGGTTCATGCTTTTGTGCTGAGGCAAGAGCCTCCTTGAGCAGGAACAGGGTTAGCTAACTGCTACTCCAAAGCAGGCACCGGTGAGGGTCATAACCTCACCGTACATGTGCATTTTCAGCGCTGTGTATGCGCTGTAAATTGACTGTTTTTCAGCCATACGGACGCCAGAACCATTGGGAATAGTGCCCCACTGGCAGAGGACAGTTAGGGGACTGTTTGGGGCTGAAAACAGGGCAAAAACCAGTAAATACAGCGTGCTGAATTTACTGTTTTTGGGCAAGAATCAGAGGGTTTATGCCAGTGGAAGAGAGTTCCAGCAGGGGAATTGGTTTCGCGCAAGTTTTGGGGCTGTTATGCTACCGAAATTTGGCCAAAACAAGTGGTATCTAGCTTGATACAGATAAAGGATTCCCAAGACTCTTCTTTGTAATTTACCCTCCTAAAGAATAAAGAAATACCGAAAGGGGCGCCTATTTAGGGGCCAATCTGGTGTCGGTCTTCTCATACAGGTGCAATCTAGCAACCTGTATCCCTGTCCCCTTTGTTGTGTCTTGAAAGTACAGGTAAAGTGGAGGACAAATTAAATGGTAAAGATACTATTACGGGGGGGGACCAGCCCATCTTCTGGTCCCCAGTACTGTGTCGATCTTCTCAGTCTCTATCTTTCTCTCTATCTATTTCTCTCTATATCCTTTGGCTTCAGTAATAAGTGATAGAATCTATTTATCCAAATGTATTTTATATTGTTATTCGCTCCCGTTTGTGACAGTGGTATCAGAGCATGGTCTCCTCTCTTTCTCTGTAAAGGAGGATGACTCTGGGAAGATACGGGAAGAAGCCATGACAAGCCAAGAGAGAAGTAAGCATGTGGAACCTTAAGTCGTGCAAGGAAAAGCTCGCAGAGTTGGATTTTTTTTTTTTTTCTCTCTGCAAGAAGTCGACACAAGACTTGGGATTCTCTGAGAAGGCGACAAGAGCATGATGCTCAAGAACCTAGAGAATCCAAGGAGCGGAATGCTGGAGATCCTTCAGAATTCAGAAAATATTCATGAATGTCAATCCAGAACTATAGCCATGAAATCCCGCCATTTCGGGAAGGATATGAAGAAGGTCTCTAGACCTAGGAACACTTCCGGTCAAGTTTGATACTTTTGACGGATGGGAAGATGTCCCAAAAGCTAACGCTTTCATTCGACAGTTTGAAGTTGCCTTTGCAAGCGGCAATTTCTGAAAAGCGTCGAAGGTGAGGCATGTGACCAAACACCTCAAGGGGAATTGCAAGTACTTGGTGGTATACCAAAGCTTTGCAAGGAACCTACAACAAGACATGGATTCAATTCAAGGCTGAATTTTCCGACAAATTTTTTTCCTCTACACTTTGAGGAAGGCATTCAAGAAGATTGGGATTGGTTTGCCCAATAGGAACATGAGCGAGTCAAAGCCAAGTAGTGGTTCACTCTTGCCAAGGTAGCTCCATTCTTGATCCTCTCTGAGGAAGGAAAGATAAACAAATTCAACAAAGGACTTTTGCCCGAATTTTGTAAACCCATCTGCAAGATACTTTGCAGCAGATGGTGGAGTCAGCAATAAAAGTTGAAGTGTACATCTTGATGTACATAGAATACAATCCCCGCAGTGGGACGAGAACCATTGAACACAGAAACAACGAATTTTTGTTACCTCTCCTCGAAGGATACATTGCTGTCCGGAGAAAGTTTGGAGTAAGGGAATTCAATCTAACTCCTGAATTTTTGACCCTCAAACTTTAAGTGAGAGGGTATGTCTTAGATCAAAGTTAAATCTTTGAGGAACTCATAAAATGTGTATTGCTTTTATGCACGACATATGCACGTGTCTAACCAGGACAATCACTCTCGAGTGTTTGTGAGAGTAGGGTTGAGTCAGAACATTGTTTTATACGATGAAGTGCTTTGCTTAACCATCCGGAAGGTCCATGATTGATCTGGTATCCGGTAGTTCTCCAACAAATTGCCTGCTAGTGCGGGTAGGAAATTATGAAGGAACCATTTTGAGCTTTCAAGCAAAGAACAACTTTTATCAAGCTTAAGTACCTCACGAACCAACACTCCCTACCCGGTAAGGGAAGACATGGTAGTGCTTTTCGCACAAGTGAATGAACACTCTCTTTATGAGGGAAGGAACAAGCGACGTCTACGGCCTGTGCTCGAGGACTCCAAGGATTAAAATTTGATGAGCGCGATTTGCTTAGAAATTGAGCCAAGGGATCGTCAGGTTGAGCGTCTTGGCTCTAAGGATCTTACAAAGGGAAGGAAATTTCCCAGGTTCACCGAAACTTAACACAGCTTTAAAATTATGTACATCTTTGAGTACATGGATAACACACGAAGATGCAGACCTATGCTAAGGAACTGGACAGGAGTTTGCTATACTCTCTTGAGCGCCTCTTTGTGCGCAAGGATATCTTGACACGAGAATCTCTATTTGAGATGTGTTTGGTAGAAGGAATTTGAGTTTCTCTATGGAGAAGAGGTTTTTTGATGGTTGTTGATCATTGAGTACGCTATGTGCCTTTACCATTACAGTAGCAACTTTTGGTTGCGGTATATGTTTCTCCATGAGCAGGTCAAGTAGCATTTACACGCTGCTGAAATAAATTCCAACTATTATATTCGTACGAATATAGTTCACCAACCATTTCAAAATGGTAAGAATTACATATGGGAGAACATCTCTGAGAATCAAAGAGGGTTCGCTCTATTGTGAACGAGGTTTGAACGTACGTTCAGAAAATGCTATGGCTAGAATCCTATCTGCCTGAGATCTTGCAAGGCGTCATTGATGCTCGCAAGGTGAATCATTTTTTATGATATTGTAAGGAAGAGACTCTAATGGGCGTCTGGAAAACATTGCTGGTGGTAATAACTCGTAGGAGGAAAAGATTGGAAGGAAGTGCAGCCGTGCACAAGGAATCTTCGGATTGGAACCGTCCGCCTACGTTGAGCGACAGCCTGAAACAAGAACCTTCTTTAATGTTATCGCAAACTCTGTTTGTGAAAGAAAGACATCGAGCTTAATGCTCTATGACTAGGGCATTCCCTATGTGGGAGGACACAAGAGGTTTAATGCCCTCTAGGCTAACATCGCAGGATTATGCGCAAGGACAGATACCTAGATTGACTTCTAGGAAGATTGTTCTTCTATAATTTGAGAAGACGGAATCAAGTTAACAGAGTCTCGGATAACAGAACTTTGGATCAGAACAATTGGCCTACCCAAAGCAAAGGCCCGGAATAAGAACTTACTTTGGTAAGGTGGCACACTTTGTCTGCCACGGGAAGATTCACATGCCCTATGCGGGAGGACACAAGAGGTTTAATATCCGCAGGACTAATAGCGCAAGGTTATGCGCAAGGACATAGACCTAGATTGATTTCTAGGAGGATTATTCTTCTCGGGATTGAGAAGGTGGAATTGAGTTAACAGATTCTCGGATGAGGAAACTTCCGATCTGTTGGAAAGACGTGAATGATGAGTTCTTACATAGCTCGTTAGTTTGATGATTGGTGAAGGATATCCTCGAGGTACTAGAGGAAGGACATGAACCGGTAAGGTAAGTATTGAATTATTGAATTTCTGTTTAATTTAATTTTTAAGTTCTCTTTTGAGAAAGGACCAGCTCAACTCACCATTGAGCAAGATTTGGAATTTTTCCGATTTCTCCTTGGCAGTTCAGTTGGACCTCTACAGTTGAGGACAACTGTTTATAAGTGAGAGGGATGTTGCGAAATTGGCTTTATCTGACAGAAAAATAATTCTAAATGAATTATTGGATTTATAAGTGAGAGGGTTTTCTCGCTTGGAACACCAAGGAAAAATAATTCTAAATGAATTTTTGGAATTTTAAGCGAGGGTTTTTCTCACTGGAGACATCCGAGTACAAAATATTCCTAGTGCATCATTCAGAGTAATGACGGGAGCACTGTGAAAGGGAATATCTGAAGGCCACCAGGAACGGGTACTTCTGATGTGTCACATCGGATGGGTGACAGGGAGCATCGGGAAGAAGTATCCGACCATCCGGGAACGGACATCTCTGATGCGTCATAGGATGGGTGACATAGAGCATCGTGAAGGAGATTGTACCGTAAGTTCGGTAGGAAAGGACTAGGTGATGGGTATTCCTGATGCGTCACAAGGTGGGTGACGGGTGCATCTGAAAGGGAATATCCATAGTCGGGAGGAAATTCCGAACTGTGTTGGAATTGTGCACAAGGAAAAGCAAGCACTTGAATGAAGATGGGTTCAGAGGAAACTTTGAGGAAAAACAGATGCTTTCTGAGAAAGCGGGATTGCTTTTCGGGAAAGCAGATGCTTTCCCGCGAGGAAGTCTATGTTGGCATTGCAACTGTGCATGTGATTGCATCCAGGGCTGCCTGGGAAGTGCTGTGAAAGCATTGTTTTTAACTTATAAGGTTTTATTGAGTTTTTGGGCAGGTTCAGACTATTTTTAAAATACGCCGGCCGCCCACTTAATAAGTGGGCAGCCATCTGATAAATAAGGCAACGGATCAGCCAGCGTTTTCTCTCTCTCTTTTTGTGGCAGAACAACGAAAAAAAAAATGAATTTTTTTTTTGAAAAAAAAAAGAAAAAAGGCCGCGATCTCTACGCGAGCAGCTATTCGTGCCCGTGGCTAGGAGCTATAAAAGCATCACATGCCCTTACTCAGAGGGGAAGACCAATCTTTGCAAGGAGGAGATGCTGCTGCAGATTTCAGCCGTAAAGAAGACGTTGCCGGTGATGCCCATGGCTGCCCCAAGTGTACCAAATGTTGCCAAGACCCAATGCGCTAGTTCCCTCGCGAAGAAGTGCCTACGGAGCGTGTTTCCATCGCGAGAAGTTGCTGTTTTTCTCTGTTTTCAGCCCATAAATGTCGTAGACGGGGCTGATTTACAAGAAGGAACCCGAGAACACACCTCTTCTGTGTGTAAGATTGGAAGAGAGGATTTTCTATGTAGAGATCTCTTCTAGGGAATTGTTTTTCGAGAACCGAGTTGCGTTTCGAGCATCGAGACTGGCATGAGCGTGTGCATGAGAAAAGCGCTCTGAGGAACTAGAGCCAGATCAACCCAAGGGTTTCGTACCCAAGTTTGGGAAGCAGATCCACGGATCGAAGAGAGATAGACTCTCGAGATGTAATCCAGAAGTTGAAATTTCCAAGGGAAGGACTTCGTGTCCAGGAAAGCGGAGTTAATCTGCAGGAAGAGGACTCTGGAAACAGAGTTAGAAAAGAGTTGCAGGGATGTCATGTCCTGAGTCTGGAAGGTGAGATCCAGAGGCGAGAACCTTGGTTCTCAAGGATTTGGAATAAGGAACGGAAGTTCCTGGGAATAGGGTTTTGCCCTAGGGATCGGAAGCTAAGGCTTCTAGAAACCATCAAGTCTTATTCTAGAACGAACGTGGTAATACGTTCGGTTCAAGTGCTTGTATAGATTTCTCCTCCGTAATAAAGATACTATTACGGGGGGGGGGACCAGCCCATCTTCTGGTCCCCAGTACTGTGTCGATCTTCTCAGTCTCTATCTTTCTCTCTATCTATTTCTCTCTATATCCTTTGGCTTCAGTAATAAGTGATAGAATCTATTTATCCGAATGTATTTTATATTGTTATGCGCTCCCATTTGTGACACATGCAATTTTCCCGCATTGGGCTTCTTGCTTAAAAATCTCTCAATTGGTGCATCAATTGACTTTGCAACAGAGTAATAAAATGTTCCCCTTGTCATTTCGGAGGTAATGACGCGAACACATTTTCAGGTCCCAAAATAGCAGTTCCCTAAATTTTAGGAGATGCTGCCATTGTATCTTTCTAGGTCATCTGACCCTCTTTGTACACTGCAGCCACACCAAGAACTGAAATGTAGCCTCTGTAGCAAAGGATTCCACTTTGGCTAGTCAATGACCCCACTTTGGCTAACCATAGTCCTTGTCCAACCTTAGTGCTCTCTTGCCCTCGGGCCTGGACTCCCTCTGAACAGTTCCACACTAGCTATGCAATGTAGGGCAGTTAGATTTCCAGAGGGGTGTTTCAAAAAGTAAAAATGAATAAATAATAAGAAAGAAATCAACAAAAAGGATAGATAGTAGTCACACGCTGGTGACACCAGAGGAGCCGACGCCCGCACCAAAGGTCGACAGAACCCCAGTGCCACCTCCTACTAAGAGAGCTGGACTCGGTATTGGACTAGTTCTTGATATTTATGGCATACGCCTTGAGAGTACAAATGAATTGTGTCGAGCATATGGCGAAGTCAATGGCTTCAAAGCCCTTATTTTCTTTGACCCCGGAGCTACAGAGAACTTCATCCATCCAGAATTCCTAAAGCAGATGCACTTGATTATGATGCAGAGGGTGGAGAAATTGAAGCTGAGCTAGCCACAGGGCAAACTCAAGAGTAGTACCGCTCATTGGTGCTCTTCCAGTGACTATTCAAGATTATCATGGAAAAGCTTATTTCCACATCATGAAGTAGGGCAATTGTGATGGTCTATTAGGCATGCCTTGGTATGACAAGAATGATGCGACTCTGATGGTTCGGAACCGAACTATGTTCCGAACCATCACCGTGATGCAGAAGGGCAAGCCAGTCGTCCTCAAAGTTCGGTTGTCTGAACGAAATCCTGAATGAAGTCTCTAGTTGTTTTATAGTTAGATACTTTTGAACTTTGTTTGAGAAAGTATTGTTTGAAACTTTGTTTGAAATGGATGGTATCTGTTTTGAACCGGTCTTGGTGCTGATTTGAAATGTTTGACTCTAGTTTTAATACTGGTTTCATTAATTGGTGATTTTACTCCCGAGTGGAGAAGTGAGAAATATTGTTTTGGTATTGTTTGAACCTTGGAACGACGCAGGCCGATGCCTGGGGAGCTCCGTTGTATGCTAGAAAACCTCCGAACGACGTAGGCCGATGCCTGGGGAGCGTTTGGTTGTATGCGTGTGAAATGATTATTGTTGTGACTCCCGACCCGGACCTGGATGGTTATGCGGGAGGAGTATTAAGAAGTCTGAGCAGTGGTTACTCTCAACACCTCCAAACGACGTAGGCCGCGGTCTGGGGGACGTTTGGCTGTGTAAGGCCTCTGTATCTCGCGGCCCGGACCTTTTTAGGTTATGCCGGAGGAGTGATGAGGGAGTCGTTGAATATCTCCCCGCCTGGACCTTGTTAGGTTATGCAGGAGGAGTGTTCATCGGCGGTTTTACGTTTCTATGTCTTGTAACATGCATATGTGAGCATTTGTGTTGCATTGTGATGTGCCAACCACTGAATATTCCTAATTGGATGAGATTGCCTGGGTATGTAATTTTAGTGCATCAAGACACCCGTGGAAGATCAATACGGTCTAGGTGTGACTAATTTTACTACGCCAGAATATCAAGAGTTTCGATTTGGCCGAAAGGAGAAGCTAACTCCTTGATCAAAAGAGCCGAAAGGAGAAGCTAACTCCTTAATCAAAAGAGCAGAAAGGAGAAGCTAACTCCTTAATAAAAAGAGCAAACTGATTGTCCCTCAGAATGTCCCTCGGAAATTTTTGAGCTAACTTGAGTTGTTTTGCAGATATGCTGTAATCGCGGACGATTACTCTCTTCCAAGAAGGGGAGATGTCACAAACTGCTGACGTGTCAAAACCCTAAAGAATGGAGCCAATTCGCAGATGCTGGCCGAGTCGCCTAAACCCTAAGAGAACAAGTAATAGAAGAAGAAGTCCTACAAACTTATGGGGACCTTGTTCGATGGGGCCCCAGTGACATAAAGGAAGTAAAATAAAGCAGGACCCACATACACGCTCACACAAAATTGATGACGTGGCAACTGTACGATAGATTTCCAAACATTGCGCTGGCATGATGATGTGGCAAGTTGTATGGAATTCCGCGTTTTGCGTTGGTTGATGACGTGGTAGGTTGTACGGATTTTCTTAAATTACGTTGGCAGCTTTTTGGCTTTGCTTTTGGACCAGATGCTTTTGACTTTGGAGGCTTTTTACTGTAAATTGCTTTTTGGGCCTTGGGCCTTTAAATATGAGGTTAGGGCTCATTCTCTGGCATGCTTCCTAAGGTGCAGAGTCTGGAGTACCATCGTGTATTGTGTTGATGCAATATAAAGAAATACCGAAAGGGGCGCCAAGGTTTGGGGCCAATACTCTCTGGGGTGGAATTCAGCCACTCCGTGTCGCATGTCGTCTCTCTCTTTCAATTCAATTGTTATTGAAGTGCTAAAGGTCTGTTCAATCTGTTCTTTTTTATTGGCACGTGGTGCCCGTCTTGTTAGGTGCAGCTGAACGAATGTTGTTCTTTCTCAAGATGAGTGCTCCGAACTGTGCTCAAGGGTTCCTTTTACTTACGGAAGGGAGAGCCTTCCGTTCCTTTAGTGAGAGAGTGCAATGGACACTGAATGGAAGTGTATGAGACTGAGAGATAGAGACAGAAGAGAATATGACACCAGAGACGTTGTAAAACCCTCCTCCGAAGGCCCACTCTCTATGGCGAGAGCGGTCTACTTATGATTGCACAAATCCCTACAATGCTTGGACTTGCCGACGATGAGGACGACCACTAGACGGGCTGAAATCTGAGAATGCTAAGGGCTCAATTCTGCAAATCTTTATCTGCTGAATTCTGACTCTATGTCGATGGCGATGTCGATGGCGACGATGCGACGATGATGCGCTGAAAACGCAGATGCTGAAATCTGCGTTTTCCAGGCTGAATCTGCAAACTTCACTGGATCTGACCGTGCGGCGAGGATCTGTTGTAGGAAGGTGAGATCTGCGAGGTTCGGGGGTTCTACTGTGGAGTCTAACTGCTGAAAACTGAAAACGCTGATGCATGTGGGGATTCCGTCACGAAGATCTGCAAAAACGCTAAAGTGTCTTGCTGATGCAAAAACGCTAGGGCTGAAAATGGTCTTGCTGTGGAGAATCTGCTACGTTGGGGAGTCTACTGCTTCTTGTTGTCGCCAGGCTGTTGTCAAAGCAAAAATGCTGGTTGATCCGAGGTTTTGTCCAAAAACGCTACCCCATCTGCAAGGGAGCAAAAACGCTAGGGTTCTTGGGGGTTTTGCTGAGAAGTTGCTTGTTGAGCGAGTGCTTGTGCTGCCTCTTCTGCCAGAAAGTGCTAGCGCTAGGTTTGCTTATATAAAAACTTAGTAAAATTGCCCTACCTACTTTCCAACAAAAGTCACTTAAAAATAGTAAGTGAAAAATGTCAAAAATAGGGAAAATAGGCCTATGCATTGTAAAAATGCTACTGATGGGATCTGATTGGAATCTGATGGTCGTGCTGTGTGCAACCGGAGGATATGCATCTAATATAAGTGATTGGTCATGCACGGTCTGCGAACAGACTCACAAAAGTGCCTTGTCACTTCCTATCCTAGACTGACTTGACTGAATTGAACCGTGGTCATACTGTAGCTTGTCCACGGACACATAGGGTTGGATGTGTCACGTGACATCCCCTCCTTTTCAAAGTGAGGTACTGGTACCGAACTGTATGGCGTCGAGGGAGATTGCCAATAGCATCCGGAATCCTGGAAGGGACTCTTCGCTGGGCCACTCTGACGTGTGGGTCGTGCGGTACTTGAACTTCATAAAGGTCTGCAACGCTTGCTTCTTTGGGCCGCGCCGAAAGCGGCACAAAGTCTTCTGTGGCTCCTTTAATGCTTCAACTTTGTCGAGAGTCATGCTTCTTTCTTCTTCAAGAATCTCCATGGTTGAAAATTTCTGAAACCATTTCCAACACAAAACCATGAGCATACCTATTCCATGTAAAGTGATTGGAAAAAATCATGTCGTCCTAATAGACTGTGCATGCGATGTAGATGAACAAAGAGACGGAGTGCCAAACCGTTCACCACACACACGCAAACAATGAGATCGAATCTTTTTCTTATGATCTAGAGCAATCAACTGTGGCAAATCGCAACGGAAATGCCCATGCTTGGTGTTCATACTTTCATGTGCTCTTTCTACAACTGTGTCGTGGCAAGGAAGAGACATGGAATGTGACGTCCTTGAATGCATACTTTTCAGCTTTTCATGAACAATGCGCATACATTCGTGCTCATTCATGAGTGAAACATGCTCAGCGTACAATATGTCATGCCTAGTAAAAGGGATCACATAAAGACACTGACTAAAATACAAGAAACGATCACGAATGAAACACTCGTACAATGCGTGCGTACTAATCATGCGAACACATAATACTTCCTGTGAGGGTTCTTTGGACCTAGGCTTGAGAGCCAAGATCGGATTTAGCTCTCAGATCAGCCAATGTTTTTCAGTTTTCAAGCCATGCCGTCGTCGGTGATAGCAGATCAGTCCATACCCTCGTTGCCATTGCAGATCACAGTCAAAATCCCTAGCGTTTTTGCATTCCAGCCTTTAGCCCGCAAGATCGCGTGAGCATAGTAGCATTGTATCAGCATTTGTGCAATCTAAATCAAATACCTCTCTAGCGATAGAGAGGGGGGCCCTTGGTAGGGGGTTTGAGACCCCATCTGGTGTCATTCTTCTTGTTAGGTGCAACGGAATGATTGTTTGCGCTTTGCTCAAGATGAGTGCTCCAAACTGTGCTCAAGGTTCCTTTTCGTTCTTATGGAAGGTAGAGCCTTCCGTTCTTAATGAGAGAGTGTAATGGATACGAACAAAGTGAATGGACACTGTGCTGAGAGATAGAGAGAGAAGAGAAATATGACACCAGAGACGTTGTAAAACCCTCCTCCGAAGGCCCACTCTCGTCGGCGAGAGTGGTCTACTTATGATTGCACAATCTGGTACAAATGGAATGCATGAGACTGATGCAAGTCTAGGCTGTGTTGGCGATGACGACGAGACCGACCTAAGGGCTGAAATCTGCAATCTTTCTATCTGCTGTCCAAAAACGCTATGGGCTGAAATCTGCTGCAGGTCTTAAAACGCTGATTTGGGGGCTGTTTTCTATGGGTCTTTGTCGCTGAAAATCTGCAGGTTTAGGGCTGAAAACTGAGGTGTCTTTAGGCTGAAAACTGATGGTCTTTCCGGGCTGAATTTGCTACTTCTTTAGGGGCTGATCTTGATGGTTTTCTCACTGCTGAAATCACTGCTGAAATCGTTTTTGCAAGAGCTCTGCAAAAACGCTAGGGAAGCTCTTGCAAAAATGCTATCTGATGGGGTTCTTGTGGCGATGATGATGATGCAAAAACGCCAGGCTTAGGCTTGACTGCGGCGAGGACTGCTGATGCAAAAAACGCCAGGCTGTGATGCTTTCCAAAAACGCTAGTGGAAGGGGGATGGTTCTTCTGTGCTTGGAGGAAATCCACCAAGTTCTTGTTGAGAAGTTGCCTGTTGAGCTTGGCTCCTGTTGCCTCTTCTGCCAAATAGTGCTAGTCTAGGTTTGCTTATATACAAACTTACTCAATTTGCCCTACCTACTTTCCAACAAAAGTCACTTAAAAATAATAAGTGAAAAATGTCAAAAATAGGTAAAATAGGCTAAATGCACTGGAAAATTCCCCTGAAGGATTCTGATGGGTTCTGATGGGAATGCTTATGATCATACTGTGTGCAACCAGAGGATATGCATCTACACTAAGTGCCTGGGCATGCACGGTCTACGAACAGACTCACAAAAGTGTTAGGGAATAAAGGCCTAAGTGCCTTGTACTTATAACTTATAAGTTAAAAAGACTTATAAGTGAGGGGGCCCAAGTGTGAATGGCCCCCTAGTCACTTACTCATATACTCAAATATGAAGCCCAAAAGAACAATAGCGTGGCTTTTCCCAAAAATTCAACGAGCTCTCTCTCTCTCTCACGTTCTTCTCTGCGTGAGCTTCTTTCTGCGCCAATCTCCTCTCCTCCTTCACTCTCATTGCATAGAGTAGCAAGTGGGCTCTCTCTCCTGCTCCCCCACACATGGTATCAGAGCTTTAGGGTTTCCAAGAGAGCCATCTTCGCAACACAGATCAGAATTCTGTTTTTGCTCGCTGCGGGAAGGATATTCAACCGTTTTCGATCAACTCTGTCGCGAAGGGATCCTCTCACCGTGTAGAATCGACCTCCGGTGACAGTTTCCCCAAAATTAGGGTTTCAAAAACTGGCGAACAGCAGCCTATTTCTGCTGAAATTGACCAATTTCGGGGTCAATTTGATGCAATTTCATTAGGGCAAGTCTCACAGGTCAATCTTACAGGTGTTTCCACCAACGAGGTTCTGAAAATTCAGCAAAACAGGTGTTTACAGGTCTGATTTTTGCCCTAAAACAGGGAATTTCAGCAAGCAAATGATATATATACCTTGTGGAAACCTTTGGTAAGGGTTTGGCAGTGAATGTACGCCGTTTTGGGGTGATTTCGCGTGAAATTTGCTCGCTGTTTTTCTGTAACAGCAAGCTGTTTTTTGCCCGATTGCACACATTTGGGCGTGTTTGGGTCGGCAAAACAGGGTTTCAGTGTTTGCAATCACTCAGAATGGCTTCTAGCAGTGAAAGTGGCAATTTGTTGCACATTCGCAAGCTTGAAGGTGCCCATAACTTTGCTATATGGAAGAAGCAATGTTATAATGTGATGTTGCAGAAGAAACAGGCGAAACCTATTAAGTTACAGGGTGTGAAACCGGTTGATATGGAGGTTGAAGAATGGGAAGAAGTGGACGAGTTGGCTCGCTCCACGATCATGCTTTCGGTGTCTGACAATTTACTCTTCAATGTAGAGAATGAGCAGACAGCATGGGGCATGTGGAAGCGTTTAGACGAGTTGTATGCACAGCAGAGTGCTGCCAGTAAAGTGTATTGGCTTAAGAAGCTTATGGATCTCCGCATGAAGGAGGGCACGCACATGTCAGTGCACCTCAATGAATTCAATTCTATTTTCAGCCAACTGACAGAGCTGAAATTCACGATTGATGAGGAGTTCAAAGCTACTTTTCTGCTATGCACATTGCCCGAGAGTTGGGATGTATTCCGGACAGCTCTTAGTAACTCAAGTGCGTCACTTAAGTATGCAGATGTAGAGAGTTCTCTCTTGATGGAAGAGATGAACAGGAAGAACACCACAGGTGGGTCTTCTAATGCATTGCACTTGAGAGGCAGGTCTCAACAGAGGGAGAAATCTGACAGTAAGGACAGGGCACGCAGCAAATCTCGTAGGAAAGATGTTGTGTGTCATCATTGTGGAAAGAAAGGGCATTATAAACGGGAATGCTATGAGTGGAAGAAAGAGAAGAACAAGGGTGCTGAAACTGATGCAAAGGACAAGGGAAATGCCAAGAAGAGCACTGTGTTGATTGAGGAAATCAATGTTGCTAGTAGTTGTGACAGTGACAGCAGCACTGATGTACTCAATGCCTCTTCTGTGGATGCACATACCCTTGCTATAGGTTCTGATGTGGACATGCATACTTGGATTCTTGATTCAGGTGCCTCCTTTCATGTAACACCTCATAGGGATTGGTTTACACAGTACTCAGGTGAGGTGCAGGGCACTGTTTATTTGGGAGATAACTATGCATGTGACATTGCAGGTATTGGCAGTGTCCAGTTTTCCTTTGCTGATGGTATGACTTTTGTTTTGCACAAAGTGCGTCATGTGCCACAACTCAAGAAGAGTTTGATTAGTACAGGACAGCTAGATGATGCAGGCTATCACACCACTTTTGGTGATAGCAAGTGGAAAATTTGTAAAGGGATCCGGATTGTAGCCAAGGGTTGTAAATCGGACACTTTGTATCCTTTGCATGTATCTAGTGTGCGTGACCATGTTGTCGCCGTAACCGAGCAGCCAAGTGTCTCTTTGTGACATGGCCGGTTGGGACACATGAGTAAAAGAGGAATGGAAACTCTGTCTCGTTGTGGTTATTTGCCGTGTTTGAGGTATGCTGATTTTTCTCATTGTGAGCACTGTATTTATGGTAAGCACAGTCAAACACCGCACAAAAGGTCTCTTTCTTTGAAGTCTGACAGGTTAGACTTATTGCATTCCGATGTATGTGAAATGCCACAGTTGTCCTTAGGGGGAAAGAAATATTTTGTCTCGTTTATCGATGATGCTACACGTAAGGTGTGGGTGTATCCAATACGTGCTAAAAGCGATGTTTTGGATACTTTCAAGAAGTTTCTTGCGTTTGTTGAGAATCAAACTGACAAGAAGCTTAGGTCTTTGCGCTCAAACAATGGGGGGGAGTATGTATCAAAAGCATTTATTGACTTTTGTGCTACTAAAGGTATTAAAAGAGAGCTCACGGCTCCTTTTAATCCCTCTCAGAATGGAGTTGCAGAGAGGTTGAACCGGACTATCCAAGAGAAAGTTCGGAGTATGCTGTCACATGCTGCATTACCTCATGGTTTTTGGGCAGAAGCTGTGCAAACAGCTATTCACTTGATTAATCGCTCACCTAGCAAGGCTTTGGGTGGAAAGGTGCCTGAGGAGGTGTGGTCTGGCAAGCCACCCTCATATGCACATTTAAGAGTGTTTGGTTGTGAGGCCTATGTTCACATCCGGAGTGAACTGCGCACCAAACTAGAACCAAAGTCTCATAAATGCATTTTCCTAGGATATGGTGAGGATGGTGAAATGGGGTATAGATTATGGGATCCCGCATTACGGAAAATCATACGCAGCAATGATGTCATCTTCAATGAGAATTGCATGCACAAACAGCCCACAAAGGTCGAGGAAGTGCGCCGGGTTGTTTTTCGTGAAGATGTTACATATGGACAGCCAAGAAGGCCCAATGTTCAGCAGCCTTTACATGCTGAAAATGGTGCTGAAAATCAGCCATTAGCTGCTGAAAATCAGCCCCAACAAGTTGCCATTGATGCACCATAGGTAGGGGAACAGGTTGATGCTCCTAGACCGCCCGTTGTTGCGATGCAACCGGCTGAACAGCTTGCTGTTTTTGATGGTTTACAGGCTGAAAATCCACCTGTTATGGATCATTGGGTGCGTAGGTCTACTCGAGTGACAAGGCCCCCCGATAGATATGAACCGTCTTTGGACTATGTCATGCTTACTGATTGTGGTGAGCCGTCTTGCTATAAAGAGGCTATGCAACGGGAAGACAGTAAGAAATGGTTCAAAGCAATGGTTTCGGAAATGCAGTCTTTGGAGAAAAACCATACATGGGACTTGGTTGATTTGCCTAAAGGGCATAAGGCTCTGCCATGTAAATGGGTTTACAAGACCAAGGTCACATCTGATGCTTCTTCTAAGTACAAGGCACGTTTGGTTGCTGAAGGGTACAAGCAAAAGCATGGTGTTGATTTTGATGAGATTTTTTCTCCTGTTGTAAAGCTTGCCACATTACGTCTTGTTTTAGGCCTGGTTGCTTCTGAAGATATGGAGTTAAAGCAAATGGATGTCAAAACAGCGTTTTTGCATGGCGATTTGCTTGAGATGATCTATATGATGCAACCAGAAGGTTTTGTGTCAAAGGGGCAAGAGAAGAAAGTATGTAGACTCTTGAAGAGCTTGTATGGTTTGAAACAGTCTCCCCGTGCATGGTATCACAAGTTTGATACATTCATGAGGTCTCAAGGATACAAAAGAAGTAATTCTGATCACTGTTTGTATATCAAAACGGCAAGTGATGGATCTCTTCTATTGCTGATTTTGTATGTTGATGACATGCTTATTGCTGGTAACAATGTCACGGAGTTGGATGCATTACAGCAAAGCTTAAAGAATCGCTTTGACATGAAGGATCTTGGTGATGCTAATCATATTTTGGACATGCGTATCTCTCGAGATAGACTCAACAGGTGTCTGTATCTATCTCAACGAGATTATGTTAATAAGGTGCTACATCGTTTTCATATGGATGGGGGAAAGGCACTTGGTACTCCGCTGCCTCCATATGTAAAACTGACTGCACATGACTGCCCAAACACAGATGATATGCGGGCTGAAATGGCCAAGGTTCCTTATGCATCAGCCGTTGGCAGTTTGATGTATGCTATGGTTGCTACACGTCCGGACATTGCATTTGCGGTGGGAGTGGTAAGCAGGTACATGAGCAATCCTGGCAAAAAGCATTGGGAAGCAGTGAAGTGTATCTTGAGATACTTGAAAGGCACTAAAGACTTGTGCATTTGTTTTGGGAAGAGTGAGACATCTGTGCATGGCTTTACAGATGCAGATTTTGCTGGACATCCAGATTGCAGGAAGTCTACCTCTGGATATGTGTTTACATTCACAGGAGGTGCAGTTTCTTGGATTTCTAGACTGCAAAAATGTGTTGCTTTGTCTACCACTGAGGCTGAGTATGTGGCTGCCACTGAGGCATGCAAAGAAGCTTTGTGGCTCATGCGTTTGGTAGAAGAGCTTGGCATTAAGTCACCGGTTCCTGTGCTACACTGTGATAGTTAGAGTGCTATTATGCTTGCAAGGAATCCTGTTTTTCATGCCAAGACAAAGCACATAGAGGTGAAGTATCATTTTATGAGGAGTGTGCTTGATGACAAGAGCATTACACTTGTCAAGGTGCACACAGATGACAATCCTGTAGATCTTTTGACCAAGAGTCTTCCAGCAGAGCGGTCTGCATATTGCCGTCAGATGATGGGTGTTGGATGAGTAAGTGCATGATCAGCTGTTGTATCATAGTTAGCTGATTCTTTGATCTCCCAAGGTACATTGCCTTTAGGTGGGAGGTTGTTAGGGAATAAAGGCCTAAGTGCCTTGTACTTATAACTTATAAGTTAAAAAGACTTATAAGTGAGGGGGCCCAAGTGTGAATGGCCCCCTAGTCACTTACTCATATACTCAAATATGAAGCCCAAAAGAACAATAGCGTGGCTTTTCCCAAAAATTCAACGAGCTCTCTCTCTCTCTCTCACGTTCTTCTCTGTGTGAGCTTCTTTCTGCGCCAATCTCCTCTCCTCCTTCACTCTCATTGCATAGAGTAGCAAGTGGGCTCTCTCTCCTGCTCCCCCACAAAAAGTGCCAGAACACTTCTAAATCTAGACTGATTGGACTGACGGAACCCTTGTTATGAAGTAGCTTGTCCACGGACACATAGGGTTGGATGTGTCATGTGACACCTCTCTCTCTCTCTATCACTCACAACATTCACACTCACAGTGTCACTCTTTCTCTCTCTAGTCTATTGCACAACTCTCGTAAAGTAAAAAGAAGTCTCTCAATCATTAAAAGGAACTTGGAGTACGCTTTGAACTCTAATCCTGAGCACACACCATAAATCACTTCTGTTGCGCATAACATTGGTATCAGAGCTTGTTGGCACTGGTCGATATAATTGCTCAAGAAAAGAACCTAAACAATCTCTCGCATAGTTTTTCTCAAAGAATCTTTGTCACACGACAGGCACCACACGCCAATAGAAAAGAACAGACTGGATAGACTTTTAGCACTTTAATGACAACTGAAACTGAAAGAGAGAGAGAGCACACGCGACACGGAGTGGCGGAATTCCCTCCCCCCCCCCTCTTCCCCAAGAGAGTATTGGCCCTAAACCTTGGCGCCCCTTTCGGTATTTCTTTATATTGCATCAACACAGTATAAGCCGGTATTCGAGACTCTGCACCTTCGCCAGGAAGCATGCCAGAGAATGAGCC
Source organism: Adiantum capillus-veneris (assembly GCF_014529385.1). Taxonomy (NCBI): domain Eukaryota; kingdom Viridiplantae; phylum Streptophyta; class Polypodiopsida; order Polypodiales; family Pteridaceae; genus Adiantum; species Adiantum capillus-veneris. The sequence continues at coordinate 131,157,865 of NC_140942.1, read as the reverse complement.
CTAGCCTCATATTTAAAGGCCCTTGGTTTGAAAAGCAGTTACAGTAAAAAGCCTTTAAAACTCAAAAGCTTCTGGTCCAAAAGCAAAGCACCCCATGACCCAACAAGAAAATGAAATATGGAAATATATATGGGCACTCGGACGAAAGTGGGCGGCCGGACAGTGATGCAGTCTAAATGCATATGCAAAGGGTGGCGAACCCGGAGACATACTAGCCATACATGTATGCCCTTGACCTGTGAAGCAGCAGAGTGGTGTAAATTTAACACAAACTGAGACAATCTTGGTGAATCTAATACATTGTCTGGATACAAAATAAAATAAAGTAAAATAAAAGCTAAAATGAAGATCAGTGTCCAAGGTTGCCCGTCATCGCGCGCTGCTCGAGGATGTACTGCATCGGTCATGGAAGAGCATCGTCAATGTCCTCCTCTATAAATAGTCATACTGATGTCATGGTGACCCTCGTAGATGTGGGCGTCTAGCTCTCCCAAGCTCAATGGTTGTGTCAATCAATATACTCTGGTATAGGTGGATTCTGAAGTCTGATGTGAAGCTCGCTCATCTGATTGCCGAGTCTCTGCTCTAAAGAAATTAGTGATCTCTGTCACAAACTGCTGATGTGTCAAGCTACTGAAGACCTAAGCCAACTTACAGATTCCGGCCGAGGGGCCTAAACTCTAAGAAGTAGAAGAAGTTGAAGTTCCCTCCAACTTATGGGACCCTGTCTGACGGGGCCCAAGTGACATAAAGACATTAAAATAAAGCAATCCCACACACACATGCCCGGAGAAGATGACATGGCGGCTGTACGGATTCCCGAAATTCACGTCGATAGCTTGTATGGATTTTCAGATTTTACAATGAGTGTTGAAGTGGCATAGCTGTACAGAATCCTGCTTTTGCGCTGGCAGCTTGTGGGGATCTGCTTTTGGGCCAATTGCTTTTAAGTTTGAAGGCTTTTCATGTAAACTGCTTTTAATGGCCAAGGGCCTTTAAATATGAGGCTAGGGCTCATTTTGGCACTCTTTTGGGAGAAGGTGCAAAGCGTGGAGTACCGGCTTGTACTGTGTTGATGCCAATACTCTTTAGGGTGGAATTTTGCCACTCCGTGCCGGGTGTGCACTTCTCTCTTTTTGAGTTTCAGTTGTTATTGAAGTGCTAAAAGTCTGTTCAGTCTGTTCTTTTCTATTGGCACGTGGTGCTCGTCTTGTGACATTTTCCCTCTATGAATGTCTCCCACTGTCTAATCTCCTCAAGAGACTCTCCCTGTGTGTGCGCAACTCTAGTAAAAACAACCCGAGGCATCTCTGATGCTGATATCTCATGACTCAGCTAGTGGTCCAAAGCCCTCTCTGAATGGATAGTGAAAGCGGCCTAATATCTCATAGTATACCGGACAATGACATATGTGATGTAACTCTGTCTCTGGCTCTATATGACGCAATTGCAAATCCTGACCTCTGGTAGTACTCTTCTAAATCTGCCAGTCTTAAGCTCTAGTTAATGCGATGATGTGCGCATTCGACCAATAGCACATCGTATCCCATGGGATAAATGAGTGTCCATAAAGGCCGGCCTGATGACATATCCATCCTCTGTGAGCTGGAGAAGATGCATGATGATCATAATTCATTGGTCATATCTAATGCAATGTGCATTGAATGTAAATTGCAATGTTGAATGGGCAACGTGCAAATTTTGCATTGAGCAACATGCATAATTGCATTTGCCTCATTCTTTGAGGAGGAGGTATCATGCACATTTCACATTGCATCAATGTATTGGATGCATTGGGAATTCACAAGTGTCTCTCAAAAAGCTCAAAGGAGCTAGGTTTAAAGCCTCACACACTTGGCGTTGTCCTCGGTGTGCAAGAGTATCCTATGCCCTCAAGGGCCCCAAAAATGCATTCAAGGAAACGAGGCAGATAGAGAGGCCTCTAGTCAGACATGTTTAAAGACGCGGGGATCTACCATAGGGTGCACCTCTAGAGGCTCCATCTCTTCGGCAGAGATACCACTTGCTTCTTTTGAACCCATTCAAGGTGGCTAGATACGATAAATATGGTAAAAAAAATGATAAAAAAACGTTGTAAGCTATGGATAATCATTACCAGTATGAAAAATAGTTTAAATAATAATTGAAAATAGATGTGCATGTCTACTTATGCATGGTTGCATACAAGGAAATATGCATGCATACACAGTGATATACATGCGCACACATGCACATACACATCGAAATTTCTACAACCTAATATACATGCATGCATATATGCATGTATGTGTACTGGTGAACACATATAAGTAACAACCAGTACGTTATATTGTCTTGTGTGTGACTACCATGGGTCTATACCTCGCGCTTTCCTTTAAGGGTGAATTTGGGCTTATCTTGGATTCATCTAGCTATACCAATATTGCGTTCCTTGACAAAACGTGTCTGAGTCCCATCTATAAGGCTCTCTAGAAGTGGTTGAATCCTCAAACTCAGAGCCTTGGCAAGAATTTTGTAGGCTGAGTTGAGGATGGTGATGGGGCGCCACTGTCGAATCTCATCCAAGGAGCCACCCTCCTTGGGAATGAGGTAGATCAAGCCCTCACTATGTTGTCATGCATCACTCCTGTGTGCAAAATGTATTGAAAAGCACTACAGAGATCTGGGCCAAGCAGGTCTCAGTACTCCAAGAAAAAACTGGGAGTCAGCCCATCCTCACCTGGACAGCTACCACGGGGGAGGGCCCTAAGAGCCGTGTGCAGCTCCTCAAGCTGAAGTGGCAGCTCAAGCCTCTGATGCATCTCCTCAGTCACAAGACGAGGCATCTGTGCCCACACCTGCTCCCTGCATGCATCCTGACGCTTTGATTGGGGCTCTGCAGACAGTAACTCACGGTAAAAGTCAGTAGCAATTGCACGCATATCCTCGGGCTTAGAAGCAACTGACCCATCGGGCCTCCGCAACTGACTGGCCTTGGCATGCGAGTGCCGAGGTCCCACTGCCTCAAAGAAAGCACCAGTCACTCTGTCGCCCACCTGGGTCCACTGAGATGTCCGTCGGTGGAAAGCAAACTCATGTCGCCTCTTCTCTGTGCTAACAAGCTCTTGTCGAGCCTACTGTAGTAGCTGCTCCTCCAACCAAGGACTGTTTGGATGTTGCTCTTGCATCCTCTGTAACGGTAAAAGTCAGTAGCAATTGCACGCATATCCTTGGGCTCAGAAGCAACTGACCCATCGGGCCTCCGCAACTGATTGGCCTTGGCATGCGAGTGCCGAGGTCCCACTGCCTCAAAGAAAGCACCAGTCACTCTGTCGCCCACCTGGGTCCACTGAGATGTCCGTCGGTGGAAAGCAAACTCATGTCGCCTCTTCTCTGTTCTAACAAGCTCCTGTCGAGCCTGGTGTAGTAGCTGCTCCTCCAACCAAGGACTGTCCGGATGTTGCTCTTGCATCCTCTGTAACGAAGCAATGCCCCGTCTGAGGCGTTGCTCCTCCTCTCTCGCTGTAGCCCGGCGAGCCAAAGACTCCTGGAGAAAGAAACGGCTAATCTGAGCTAATCTTGAGGCCACTCTGTCAGCAGGAGGATCCTGCCTGTCCAAGCTCTCTGTGGAGAGAGCCGCTACTCGCTCTTTGAGTGCAGAGTCCAATAAGACCCTCTCTGGGATGCGAAGCATCGTGCTCCCACTCCTTTGCCTGTCTGCCACTGTGAGGATCACTGGTGCATGGTCCGAGAAGGAAGTCCCTGCCAGAATGCCAACTGTCCCTCCCAAGTCACTGAAATGGTCACTAGCTATCCGTGATAGATTCACTCCTCCCACTCTGCGGTCCCAACGAGAGAAGGCAAGGCTGTTTGGGGGCCTCACAAAACTAGAGTGCTGCCAAACATCCGAGACCCTCAGAGTCGTACAAAACCTCTCCCAAGCTGCCAGCTCAACTCCACGCACCGTAGCATGGCTACCACCAATCCTGTCAGAAGGGTCCTCCAACATGTTGAAGTCCGCTCCTATGCACCGTTGGAGTCCCCTCCTATGCGGTAGAGACTCAACTATCTGTGACCAAAACTCTGCTCGAGCACTCGCCACATTGGGCGCATAGATGTTTAGGAAGCCCACTAGGCAACCCTGAACCTGCATAGTAATCCACTGAGCCCTGCTTGGCACAATAATCCCTCTGTCCACAATGGCCTGCTGCAAAGAGTCCGCAATAGTCATACATACCCCACCCTGGATGCCTCCAGGTCCAAAAGCAACTGACCAAAAAGTATCATATCGTCCACGCAAGAGCTGACCACAACGTCTAATGCGGCTCTCACACAGATGGTGCTCCTGAAGCATAAGGAGATCAATCTCTCCTCCCACAAGGCAGCGTTGAAGCTCTTGATGCAGTCGGCCCCGTTGACACTGAAACTGGGGCCCACCTAGTCCCTGCACGTTCCATGAGACCATCCTCATGGGGAGCGAGAGAGAACAGATGTTGCCGCAGCAGCTAGACGGGCTATCTTCGAGGCTGGCTTGGATGGGGAGTAATCCGCATCCGAGCGTCCTCTAGATAGGCGTGACTGCAACGATTGCCTCGCCCAAGCCCAAGCAGAGCGAACCGTACGTAAAGCAACCTCCTCTGTCTAGGAGTCCTCATGAATGTATACATAGCATGGCAAGCACTGTGTATTGGCAAAGAAGTAAACCACAATGTGTCTACATCTCGTTGTATTTGGAGGTGTCACCGCAAACATGGCCTATGACCACAAAGTCTGAAGCATGTCTGTAACTCCTAGTTCTCCCATGTGGTGAGAGAACTCTAGGACCTGTGTGTGCAACCATTCCAACACTGAGTCGAGAGTCCACTCAGTCTGGTCCCTGCGGCAAAGGGGAAAGGAGAAGCCAACTGCCGAGTCCAACGCCTCTGTCCCCCTAGCTGCAAGGAACAGAACATGGACCTTGAAGCAGGCTGCCTCATGGTCTGCTGAGGGGTCGCCGAGAAAACGAGTAAAGTCGTAGTCAAAGAAGTCCCATCGGCGCCGGATGTCAATGCTCGTCAGACCACGAGGGATAGCTGCAAGGGGAGAGGTCTGTACCTGTAGAGGGGGCCGCAAGAAAGGCTGTCCCTCTCGCCAAGCGACTCGTGGCAAAGGCGCTGCCAAGGGATCTCCTAGCAGCTAGAGAAGGCCCTACCCCCTGGGTCGATTGTGGAACTGAAGCGGGAGGGGGGGGGGGGGGGGGGGGGGAGAAGGAGAAGAGGGGCGGGGGAAGAGGCGGCGGGAGCAGGAGGCGGGGGGGAGGATGATGAGGAGGGGGGGAACTCAGTACGCGTATTCTTTGTACAGTAAGCTAAGAATGATAAATACAAGGTTGCACAGTATAGTGAGAATGATAAATACAAGTTTGCAATGCAACCTTGAACTCATTAGGGTTCTTGGGGATTCTTTTGTATCTTTATGTAGTCTTGTAAGGTGCAGCGGAAGTGAATGTTGAACTTTGCTCAAGATGAGTGCTCCGAACTGTGCTCAAGGGTTCCTTTTACTTACGGAAGGGAGAGCCTTCCGTTCCTTTAATGAGAGAGTGCAATGGACACAAACAAAGTGATGAACACTGTGAATGAAGGTGCTGAGACTGAGAGATAGAGAGAGAAGAATACGACACCAGAATGTTGTCAAAACCTTCCTCCAAAGGCCCCACTCTCTATGGTAAGAGCGGTCTACTATTGATTGCACAAATCTCTACAATGCTTGGACTTGCCGACGATGTCGACGACGATGAGGACGACGACGAGACGGGCTGAAATCTGAAAATGCTAAGGGCTGAAATCTACAAATCTTTATCTCCTGAATTTTGACTCTATGTCGGTGACGATGTCGATCGGCGACGATGCAACGACGACGCGCTGAAAACGCAGATGCTGAAATCTGCGTTTTCCGGGCCGAAACTGCAAACTTAGCGGGATCTGACCGTGCGGCGAGGATCTGTTGCGGGAAGGTGAGATCTGCGAGGTTTGGGACTTCTTCTGCGATGTCTGATTGCTGAAAACTGAAAATGATGGTCTATGGGCTGATTCTGTCGCGAAGATCTGCAAAAACACTGAGGTTGATCTGCAGACCAGAAACGCTAGGGCTGAAAACTGTGCGCTGTGGGAAATCTGCTAACGCTAGGGCTGATTTGCTGTCTATTGTCGCCGGGAATCTGCAAGTGCAAAAACGTTGGCTGATCTAGTGCAAAAACGCTAGGCCTTCTGTTGAGAGAAAACGCCCGAGTTGTCGTGGGGGTTGGTCTTGTTGAGAAGTTGCCTGTTGAGCAAGGTGCTCCTGTTGCCTCTTATGCCAGAAAGTGCTCGCGCTAGGTTTCTACTTATACAAACTTAGCAAGATTGCCCTACCTAGTCTCCAACAAAAGTCACTTAAAAATAATAAGTGAAAAATGTCGAAAATAAGGAAATTAGGTCTATGCACTGTAAAAAGGCTCCTGATGAGTTCTGACTGGAAATCTGATGATCATGCTGTGTGCAACCAGAGGATATGCATCTAAAGTGTCTGGACATGCACAATCTGCGAGTAGACTCACAAAAGTGCCAGATCACTTCCTATTCTAGACTGACTTGACTGAACTGAACCCTGGTCATGCTGTAGCTTGTCCATGGACACATAGGGTTGGATGTGTCACGTGGCATCCCCTCCTTTTCAAAGTGAGGTAGTGGTACCAAATTGTATGGCATCGAGGGAGATCGCCAACAACATCTGGAATCCTGGAAAGGACTCTTTGCCGGCCCACTCTGATGTGTGGGTCATGCGATACTTGAACTTCATAAAGGTCTGCAAAGTCTTCTTCTTTGGGCCGTGCCGAAAGCGACACAAAGTCATCTGTGGCTCCTTCATTGCTTCAACTTCGTCTATAGTCATGACTCATGCGTCTACCTTCTTCAAGAATCTCCGAGGCTGAAAATTCCTGAAACCACTTCCAACACAAAAACATGAACATACCCATTCCATGTAAAGTGACTAGAAAAGCTCTTGTCATCTTTAAAGACTGTGCATGCAATGTAGATGAACATCGAGACGGAGTACCAAACCGTTCATCAAACACATGCAAACAATGGGGTCGAATCTTGACTTTCTGATGTAAATCAATCAACTTGTGGCAAAACAAATGGAAATGCCTATGCTTGATGCTCAATCCTTCTTGTGCTCTTTCTACGACTGTGTCATGCCAAGGAAGAGACATGGAATGTGACTATCTTGAATGAAAACATTTCTGGTTTCCATGAACAATCCGCATACATCCGTGCTCATTCATGAGTGAATCTTGCTCAACGTACAATATGTCATGCCTAGGAAAAGGGATCACATAAAGACGCTGACTAAAATACAAGAAAACGTCGCGAATGAAAAACTCGAACAATGCGTGCTGACTAATCATTCGAACACATAATACTTCCTGTGGGGATTCTTTGAACCTAGGCTCGAGAGCCAAGATCGGTTCTTCGTGTTTGATCAAACCTTCCTGTGGGGGTTCTGTGGACCTCGATTCGAGAGCCAAGATCGGTTCTTCATGACTGATCGAATCTGTGTTGGAATTAGGGTTGCAGAGAAACACACACAGCTTGGAGAAGACGAAGGAAGCTCAAGGCACACGATAGAGAGTGTGTTACTTAGTGTGCAATGGAAAGATTGATAGCCCTAGAGTGATGGGCGTATATATAATGCACGGGGGAAAAAACCTCCTAAAGAGGGAAAAAATGCCCCGGCGGTCCTAGTGTGTTCACACACATCACTACCACACGTATATGGTAACAAATCCCCCCTGGAGTGATGCGGTGAACGAGAGCTGGCACATGAGTAAAGGGAAGTGCCATGCCCTGAGGACAGGATCAGTCCACAAAGGGGAGTAAGCCCAAAGCTTTGCGGAAAGCTTCAAGCTTCTCACGAGACAATGCCTTTGTGAAAAGATCTGCAAGGTTGTCCTGTGTTGGCACATAAGCCAAGTTGATCTCTCCTGCTGAGAGCCTCTCCCTGACATAGTGGTAATGCACCTCAATGTGCTTTGTGCGAGCATGAAAAACTGGGTTCCTCGCAACTGCCAATGCGCTCTGACTGTCAGTGTAGATAGTGTTGGCAGTGTCCTGTCCAACACCCAAATCAGCCATAAGGCGTCTGAGCCATACACACTCAACTGTAGCTGTGAAGACTGCCCTGTACTCAGCCTCACAACTCGAAGTGGCCACAGTAGGTTGCTTCTTGCTCAACCATGATATACATGAACTGCCAAGCATGAAACAGAAACCACTTGTGGACACTCGCGTGTCAAAACAACCAGCCCAATCTGAGTCCGAAAAAGCATGTAAGTCTGGCGGCAATGATCCCCCCTTGGGATAAAACAAGCCAAGATGTAAAGTGCCACTAAGGTAGCGGAAAATCCTCTTGACAGCCTGCCAATGCTTAGACCCTGGGCTATGCATAAATCTGCTGACCTGCGAGACTGCAAACTGAATATCTGGCCTCGTGTTGCATACATAAATGAGGCAGCCAACAGCAGTTTGGTAAAGAGTGACATCAGCAGGATCGCCAGCATCATGTAGACTCAACTTCAAACCTGTTTCCATGGGAGTGGCAATAGGTTTGCAATCCTCAAGTCCAAACTTACATAGCAATGTCTCTATGTAACTTTTCTGACACAAGGCAATACCACCATCACACTGCTTAAACTGTATACCCAAGTAATGATGCAACAGCCCCAAATCTTTCATCTTGAAAGTAGCATTCAAATCAGCCTTAAATTCAGCAATATGTCTCTCATTTGGTCCAGTGATCAGCAAATCATCAACATAAAGAACCACAATGAGAAATACATCATCCTCACGCTTTACATACAATGTGCTTTCTGTTGGACTGTTACGAAAGCCTTGTTTAACCAAATGAGTGTCAGCTTTCTCATACGAAGCACGAGGAGATTGCTTCAACCCATACAAAGCCTTCTTACATTTGCACACTTTGTCCTCTTGTCCTTTTATGACAAAACCGCGAGGCTGCGTTACATAAACTTCCTCAAATATGTCACCATTCAAGAAAGCAGTAACAATGTCTGATTGATGTACATCCCAACCAAAATGAGCTGCCAATGCACATAGAAAACGCACAGTAGTCATACGACAAGTGGGAGCAAAAGTCTCTTCATAATCTATGCCTTTTTGTTGTGCATAACCCTTTGCAACAAGTCGAGCCTTATGGCGATTGATCTCACCATCCGGCTTGCGTTTCAACTTGTAAACCCACTTCGTACCAATGGCCTTTTTGCCAGGAGGCAAATCACATAAAGTCCATGTGTCATTCTCTATAAGTGCATCATATTCTGATTTCATGGCAGCAATCCAATTTTCTGAATTCTGTGCTTCATCAAAAGACAGAGGCTCCTCAACATCATGTAAACTAGTCACAGCCAAAGCATAACAATCTGATGCATAAGATGCATGGCGAGAGCCTGAACGAGTACGACTAGATAAAGGTGCATCCAATTTACTGTTACGCAAAGTGTGCACCAGCCATTTTGGCATACCTCTAGCCTGCTCATTTTCAGCCCTTTCCTCATCAAGTACATCATGTACATCTGCATCAGTAATAGGCTGTTCTAAAACATTTTCAGAAACCCCCATAGGCTGTACATTTGCCTCATTGGAACTTACATTCGTATTTCCACCACTGACAAGAGGCAACAAAGTGTCATAAATGTCCTGTGAGCTTACATTACTGTCTCTAGTACATGACAGCAAGGGCTGAACAGAGTCTTCCACAAACACTACATCCCGTGAAACCAGAATACGTTTTGTTTGCGGATGATACAACCTGTAACCTTTGCTTTCAGCACTATAACCAACAAAAATACATTTGACAGCCTTATCATCCAATTTTCTGCGCTGCACTTGTGGCACCAAAGCATATGCCAAACAGCCAAAAACACGCATGTGCTCAATAGAAGGTTTTCTATCATGCCATGCTTCATATGGAGTAATAGACTGCAAAGCTTTCGTAGGACACCTGTTAAGTACATAAGTGGCACACATGATGGCCTCAAGCCAAAAAGAATGCGGCAAAGCTTGACTTTTGACCATACATCGTGCCATTTCCGTTAGTGACCTGTTTTTCCTCTCAGCAACACCATTTTGCTGAGGTGTATAAGGCACTGTACATTGGTGTTTTATCCCACGACTAGCCAGAAATGCATTAAATTCATGAGACATATACTCCCCCCCTCGATCGGAACGGAGGGTGCCCATAGTACATTTTGAGACATTTTCAGCCATAGCCAAAAATTGTTTGAAGCACATAAAAACTTCGGACTTCGCTTTAAGCGGAAATACCCATGCATGCCTGGAGTAATCATCAATGAAAGTCACGAAGTACAGGTAATTGCCCAAGGACGGAATTTGCATGGGCCCACAAACATCACTATGCACAAGCTGCAACTTGCATGTGGCCCTAACTGAACCATCCTTTGGAAACTTAGAACGCTGTATTTTACCCAGAATACAGCCTTCACAAACATGTTTGACAAGTGCTTCAAGAGGCGGCAAAGAAGCAACCATATCAGATTTCTGCAAACGCAGCAAACTGGCAAAATTCAGATGACCAAAACGTGCATGCCAAAGTTTTGCATCTGAAATAGCCCTTGAATCTGCAACAGCATTTGCAAAATTTTGTCCACACTTGTCATACAAAGTGAGCTTATACAGCCCACGACACAAAAGCCCAGATGCAACAATTTCATCACCAAAACTGAGATCATGAACTGTACATCTGTCATCCACAAATTTGACTACAAGTCCAAGTCTAGCAAGTGCGGATACAGACAAGAGATTCTTCTTGATCCCAGGTACATAAAGTGCATCAACAAGTGTGAAGGAACTGCCATTAGCAGCAATGAGCACAATCTTTCCAACTCCCTGAACTGGATAAGAGGCGTTGTTGGCACAAGTGATTGAATTCCCATGAGGGAGAGACTCGAGAGAGGTAAACAATTCACGATGTGAGGTAATGTGCTTTGTAGCACCACTGTCGAAATACCACACATGTGAATCTGCAGCAACTGACAAGCATGCATCATGGACAGCAGGATTGTAAGTGCACTCTGCGCTAAAAGCCCATTCTGCATCAACATCAGCATCACAATCTCCTTTCACAGAAGACTCAACAATGGCTGCATTTGTAGTGGAACCAGCATTTGCAGTGGAACCACCCTCTTTCTTCTTAGCCTCTTTGGCCTTCAACTTAGGACACGACTTGATCAAGTGATCATTGGCTTTACAATAATGGCAACGCATCTTCTTTTTGCCCTTATCACCAGAATTGCCAGACGAAGTGCTGCCAGTAGAAGCATTAGGAACAAAATTTTTGCCACTCGCAGCAGAACCATAAGAAGTGGCTGCATTATTGTTACCACCCTTTCTTTGAGAAGCAATAAAAGCCTGTTCAACTGCACGGTGCCTAGTCCTGTTTTTTCTAGAAAGTGACTCTTGCAACAGCAATGTGCATAATGCATCAAACTTGACAACTTCAGGATTTCCTTGGGTCATCAGTCTCCAAGTACTAGCAAAAGTCTGGTAGGAATCTGGTAAGGCATCAAGAACAGTCTGCACAAGGGAACTGTCCGAAATGACTTCACCTGCAGAAATAAGCTGCTCATTGATATCCTTGACACTAGCAAGGAAAGTGTCCATATCATCTTCCTCATGCATAATCTTCGACTCTAGCTCTTTACGCAGCAAAGCAATTTTAGCCTCATTGCGGCTTGCATAAAGACCTGCTAGAATATCCCAAGCCTGTTTTGCAGATTTTGCTGAACGGATGTGAGGAATAATGGTGCGCTTCACAGACAACGCAATCAATGCATGAGCCTGCGCATCCTTAACATCCCAACGAGCTTGTTCTGCCGTAGGCAAAACAACTCTAACAGCTGCAATCCTTGCAGCAAGACCTGCAACATCCTCAATATCGCCTACATCTTCAGAACCAGGACGTACATCAATGCCCTGCACAATGTTCCAGACACCTTTTGACACAAGAACATGTTGCATCATATAAGCCCACATAGGGTAGTTGTCCCCATCCAACCTGTCCTCAGCAGCAAACATCTTGAACACATCTGTGTTGTTGTTGTCAGCCATGGTAAATGCTGCACCTGATGTGAAAACTGCCCGAAAATAGGAGAAATAGAGCAGGAACAACTTGTGCTATATAGCACAAACCGTAGAAGACTATAAGGCACCTGTTATGCAGAAAACGGCACTGACAGAAAATCTGCACAAAATGACGAAATAGCCTGTGCAGTACTGCCCGTAGTGGAAACGGAGGCCGAAATGAGCCCAAATCAAAATTCTGAGCAGACCAAGCTCTTTGAGCTTTCCCAAAATATTTGTCGACCTGCGAACGCTCGCCAAAGCTCACTGAAATCGGAGAAAGTGAGCAGGTGTGTGCTGGAGCAGCTGGCGACTAAGCCCGGGAGGACGTGACCTGCTCTGATACCAATTGTTGGAATTAGGGTTGCAGAGAAACACACACAGCTTGGAGAAGACGAAGGAAGCTCAAGGCACACGATAGAGAGTCTGTTACTTAGTGTGCAATGGAAAGATTGATAGCCCTAGAGTGATGGGCGTATATATAATGCACGGGGGAAAAAACCTCCTAAAGAGGGAAAAAATGCCCCGGCGGTCCTAGTGTGTTCACACACATCACTACCACACGTATATGGTAACAATCTGCAATGAGGTTAGCTTCACTAGAGAAAGTATCAACTAATACATCATCCTTGTGAACAATCACATCATCTTTATGCAAATCATCATGCTTGTGAGTAATCACATCTTGATCATGCAAATCATCATGCTCATGAGAAATCACATCTTGATCATCATGCAAATCATCATGCTTGTCATTGGCATGCAATTCCTGTGTTTCATGCTTGGGAGGAGAAGAGATTGAGAGAGTCTCCTTTTCCCGATTCTGTGCAAACTGCGCCTGCACCATAGAACAAAGTTGCAAGAACTCTTTCATGAGTTGGTCGCTCTTTTCTTTTCTTGCTTTGTTCTCGCGATCAATTTTGCTTGTTGCTTTGTTCTCGCGATCAAATTCTGCTTCTCTGTCTTTGTTCTCGCGCTCCTGCTCACTCTATGGCTGCCATTCTTTCTTCGTATTCACGATCTATGGCTGCCCTTCTTTCTTCGTAGGCCTTTCTTTCTGCTTTTCTTTCTTCGCATTCTAACTTCCTTTCCATAAACAATTGCTCCGACTCCTCCATAGGATGTGGTGCAATCCTTGGCGTAGATGGGGAAGGGGGAGGGTCGGAAAAACCTCCTGATGGGGAAAATTCTTCTTCGCCTCTCTCATGCTCATCACTTCCAAGCGAAGTATCCATTCCGCTTTGAGTGATGACCATCCACTGAAGTCTTGGATTCTTGTGGGTTCTTGTGGTCTTGGGTTCTTAAGTTCACGAGGAACTTGGGTTCTTGCGGGTCTTGGTTCTTGGGGTTCTTGAGTTCTTGAGTTCTTGAGGTTCTTGCGGGTCTTGAAGTTCTTGAGGTTCTGCTTTAGTTTGCAATCTGTGTTAGAGAAGGATCTTCTCTTCACGTGAGTTCTGCTCTTTTCCGCGGGTGCACCCCTTGGCGGCCTTGCGCTCACACCAAGGTCGTTTTTTCCCCACCTCACGTCGATTGGCCGGCCGCTAGGCGCACGGTTTGCTCTCAATGAGTGAAAGAGGCACAAGGGGAGACTGGACAAGCCCTTTTTTCTTGGGTTTCCTGTCACTCTTCAAAAACACGATTAGGAATTGACACGCCCAAGCGGACTTGGGTTACGTGCGACCGCAACAAGCAATTCTTTTTTTGTGGTTCTTGTGGTTCTTTCCTTGAGTGATACAAAACATTGCCAAAGCTCTGATAACAATGTTAGGTGCAACGGAAGTGAATGTTGAACTTTGCTCAAGATGAGTGCCCCAAACTGTGCTCAAGGGTTCCTTTTACTTACTGAAGGGAGAAACTTTCGTTCCTTTAATGAGAGAGTGCAATGGACACAAACAAAGTGATGAACATTGTGAATGAAGGTGCTGAGACTGAGAGATAGAGAGAGAAGAATACGACTTTAGAATGTTGTCAAAACCTTCCTCCGAAGGCCCCACTCTCTATGGCGAGAGTGGTCTACTATTGATTGCACAAATCTCTACAATGCTTGGACTTGCCGACGATGTCGACGACGAGACGGGTTGAAATCTGAAAATGCTTAGAAGTTAGGGCTGAAATCTGCAAATCTTTATCTGCTGAATTTTGACTCTATGTCGGTGACGATGTCGATGACGACGATGCAACGACTACGCGCTGAAAACGCAGATGCTGAAATCTGCGTTTTCCGGGCTGAAACTGCAAACTTCCCGGGATCTGACCGTGCGGCGAGGATCTGCTGCGGGAAGGTGAGATCTACGAGGTTTGGGACTTCTTCTCTGATGTCTGACTGCTGAAAACTGAAAACGCTGGTCTATGGGCTGATTTTGTTGCGAAGATCTGCAAAAGCGCTGAGGTTGATCTGCAAACCAAAAACGCTAGGGCTGAAAACTGTCTGCTGTGGGAAATTTGCTAACGCTAGGGCTGATCTGCTGTCTACTGTTGCTGGGAATCTGCAAGTGCAAAAACGCTGGTTGATCTGGTGCAAAAACGCTAGGCCTTCTGTTGAGAGAAAACGCCAGAGTTGTCCCGGGGATTGGTCTTGTTGAGAAGTTTCCTGTTGAGCAAGGTGCTCCTGCTGCCTCTTTTGCCAGGAAGTGCTAGCGCTAGGTTTTTACTTATACAAACTTAGCAAAATTGCCTTACCTAGTCCTCGTCACTATATGGCACGGCTCTATCCGGGGGGGATCTAAGGCCCAAATTTGGCGGCGCGAGGCGGCTTTAATCTCGGCCGTTGGATCACGTAGTGAACTGGGGGTGAACTCGGGGCAAAAATGGCGCCCCGAGTTCACTCCTAGTTCACCCGCCTGGCGGGGTGTGGGTCGAACCTGGGACGTCTCGATTGCCACACGAATGCCCTACCACCACGCTAGCGCGCGTCACTGTCCATGTTGGCATGGCACACGATCATATCCTAGTTTAGGTGCCCCTAGTTCACCCCCAGTTCACCCACCCCTAGCTTACCCGCCCCTAGTTCACCCTCAGTTCACCCCTAGTTCACTGTGTGATCCGACCGCGGAGATTAAAGCCGCCTTGCCCCCCAAATTTGGGCCCTAGATCCCCTTTGACCCGGAGCCGTGCCATATAGTGACGAGGCTACCTAGTTTCCAACAAAAGTCACTTAAAAATAATAAGTGAAAAATGTCAAATATAGGGAAAATAGGTCTGCGCACTGTAAAACTGCTCCTGATGAGTTCTGACTGGAAATCTAATGATCATGCTGTGTGCAACCAGAGGATATGCATCTATTCTAAGTGTCTGGACATGCACGGTCTGCGAGTAGACTTACAAAAGTGCCAATTCACTTCCTATTCTAGACTGACTTGACTGAACTGAACCCTGGTCATGCTGTAGCTTGTCCACGGACACATGTTGGATGTGTCACGTGTTAAGTCTAGACAGAGATCTTCCTCTTGCTGCCCGCATGACACATTTCCCCCCTCTTGGATCACAAAAGGACATATATATTAAGAGATCTGAGAGAATTTGGTTGAAAACCATAAATATTCCTGGTCACTTATTGTATATTTATGGATAATTTTTGAATCACACCTCTGTCGTGATCGGCCTTGTATTGAGGTTTTGCCCTTGAGATGTTTAGTTTAATAGAACTTTGTCTCTTGAAAAATGAAGGGTGATGTGAGTGAGGAGTGCCTCTACAAGTGAGGGGCAGCAGCTGGGAGAGCTTCATTGCGAACACCAAAATTATTTATTATGTTTTGCAAGACTTGTCAATTTACTGCACAGGTTGCATATTTGCCGCTTTATTGGCTTGCTATTTTGTAGTATAGACTTTCCATTGAGCATTTACCAAGTCAATTTGTTGGCTGTGCAGCTTTGCCTTGAGTGTCAGTCATAAAATAACGAAGGCAGTGAGGCGTATATCACCACAACTTGCTGCAAAGATGAGACCGCCTATGATGTATGTATGTTTGTAAACATTCACGTTGTTTGTTGTTCAGAATTGACCAAGGCTTTTTCCTTGGTACACTCATTGCAAATACCTCTTCAATTTCGTAATAGAACTTCTGTGCAGGCCAGTGATTCGAGGTCGCCCTGCAGCTAAAAGAGCTGTTTACATATGTGGGCAAAGTCGAAAACTAGTTGTTTTTGTCATGGCTGCAGGTGAATATGGTCTCTGTTCTTTGCCAAAGCTCTTGCTCAATCGCATTAGAATCTTAACCTTTGTAGCTATGCAGTTACGTGCCTCATGTGGTTCGCGACGTCTGCTTTCTTAACTGTATTCGGAGCACTGGCAATCGCGTTGGCATGTAAGCGGGACACTCTTTGCTATAGCCTATTCTTAACTATTATTCCTGTATGTTAAACCCTTGCACAATGCATTTTCTTGCTTGTCCTAATCAACTACGGTATTTCACAAGCAGGTATAATTTTGCATTCAAGTCTTCGGACACCGAATTTGAAAGCCAGGCTGAATACATTTCGAGAAGAGTTCCGTGCAGTGTGGCGCACATATGGTGAGTTTTAAGATCAATGGCAGATAGTGTTAGGTTTTATCTCTGGCTGGCTGGATTCATGGAAAGACAGTAAACGACTTGGATGTGATTTCACGTCAATGAGGAAGGCTCAGGCTCTTTGGAAAGGGCTCCTGTGTAAATTGTTCTTTAGCAGGACGAGCTTAGTCCTGCTGCTACAAAGTCTTACAATTGGAAACCCGAGATACTGTATCATAATTCTTAAGTTCTCAAACTCCAGGATAATCAAATAGTAAAAAATCCTTTTTCTACATGAGCTACAATTATTGCATTGAGGATTTTTTTTTTCCAGTAGCTTTACTCTTATCAATTCTTATGTTTGGCTTTCTTCATAGCTGTTTTATGAGTTTGCTTTGCTAGGTGGTCAAACACTTTAGTTATTGGGATAGGAGGAAATGACCCCTTGCACCACCGGACATGATACACAACATGTTCCTGAGATCGAACCGTCGTGTCCTTTTTGGGGTCTGCAACAGTTTAGGACACTTTAAAATCTGATTTGTCTCCTATAAGGAAATTGACCGTTTCGGCTTGGGCAGACATTGGGGGTCTGCCTTCCTTTGGCCACGGCTTGAAGGGCTCAAGGCTCTAGGAAATGCAGATATGTGGCCTGCACAGACTTCGGCACAGCCTGAAATTCCTTAGTATATTTTGCTAGTTTTGAGAAATATAGTAATGATGAGAATCTATGGAGTCTCTCTCTCTCTCTCTCTCTCTCCCCCCCCCCCCCCCCCCCCCCCGAAATGGCAAAAAAAAGACTCTAGGTGTGATGAGTAATAGCAAGGATCTCTCTCTCTCTCTCTCTCTCTCTCTCTCTCTCTCTCAAATTGAATACATTTCTCTCATAGAAACTTATTCTGTCTATACGCGTTGCTAACACCTCGAGGTGGATGTCTCCTATGTGCAAGGAATCTGAGCTGTGTGTGTGTGTGTTGGAAGGCTTGCGGTACAGCCAGGAAGGCATCTGGTCTATGGCTGTTAGAGAGTTAAAAGTGATGAAATACACCATTTATTCAAAGCAGAAACACAATAAACATGACCTTCAGTCAGCCATGGAAGCTCCACTCAATCACAAGCCCAAAAACAATTCAAAACTTCGTGATGATTTGTGTGTCCTCAACCCATTTTGCATAGATATAACACAAGTGTGCCTTTTGCTAACCCTATGCTTCTTCCCAATCTTTCGTTAGGGCGATTTCATGGAAGCCTAGACACTTCCATAGATTCGTCCATGTTAATTTGAAGGAGGAAACCCTAATTGTATCCTTTATACACTTGAAGACAAGGTTTAAGGTGAGCGGGGAAAGGAAAACCTAATTGGATCCTTTATATAGTTGAAGACAAGGTTGAAGGTGAGCGGGGATTGTACTACTACATTGTGGAAGAACCTTATCTGTCCCTTCTCGAAGAGGTTGAAAGTGCTGATATTCACTCATAAGCAAGCACCTTTCACTCCACTATTGAGAGTGATGTGCCATTTATGATCCAAAAATGGGTAATTTTTGACTATTTTATGGTTATTTTTGTCCATTTCCACCCAAAGACGATCTTAAAACTTCTAGATAACTTGGAAAATCTGAGAGTTTGGGGGAAACTTTATCGAGCTCAATTTTCACGTTGAACCTCTTTTTTTCACTTTTCATGACTTCAAAATACATACTTGGCGGTTGCCTATGGTGGTTGCTAATTTTGGGAGATGTTTGTCCACATTTATATTTCTAAGCAAAACAAGTGTACCACCATGATGCACTGACATATGCACATTACTAAACCAAAGTAAGAATGTTCTAAAGTGAGAAAACATGCAACGGCACCACGTTTAGTGCAATGACTTTTTGACAAGGTATGCACATGATTGTAACCATGGCAACCGCTTTCACACATATGACACTATGTATATTGTAGAATTTTATATGACATCAAAAAGCATAAAAGTTGAGGTAAAGATTTTCATTTCACATCATGCGGCGTGCCACGGTACGACATTCACCTCCTCTATATGTGCACATCCTTTATGGTGTATCACAATAGTCTTTGTCAAGCATCCAAAACCATGGTTAGATACCATATCTTTGTTTTCATCCATACCTTGATTGGTGCATCAAATGGATCATTATCCCCTCTTCTTTTGAACAACTTAATCCTTTTTCTTGCTATGGGAATCTTCATTTCTATCCCATCCAACTCATGCAAAGTGTAAGTTGTATTCCCGTGCACCTGACCAACCCATCTCTTTGCAAGCTTCCTTATTGTAGAGTGTTGGTTAACAAGACTATTGTCATACACTAACAACCAATCCCTTCTTTTTAATTGTTCTATAAGCAAAGTAAGAAGGTTTTCTCTACTCATTCCATCCTCATAAGGCAATACATTCCACGTAAGAATCACATTCTCAATTAACATTATAGATTTTGAACCATATATAAACTCAAATGCATATAACTAGTGAATCCTTAGCCGAAATTTGGATGATAGAAGAATGTCCACACTTGAATTTACCATTCCCTTTGGGATTGTAAGCAGTAGTGAGAGCAAGTTTCATACCCAAATGGAAAAGAACTTCTGGGATTCCTCAACATCCAACTCCCCCTATTTGTGGTTATTTTCTCAACACAACTATAACCACAAATCACATCTTCTACAAGAAATCTATAACTTGCCTTTGTAGTCTTTGCCCTTGATGCATGACCTTCCACTTGGTTTGACAAAGCTTTTGTTGCAAGAACTATGTACCATAATCCCAAAGACATAGTTATCAAACCTACTACCCATTTGTAATGTTACCATATATATGTGGTAGTGATGTGTGTGAATACTCTTAGGATCGTTGGGGCATTTTTTCCCTCACTAGGAGGTTTTTTCCTTGTGCATTGTATATACGCCCATCACTCTAGGGCTATCTTCCTTTTCCATTGCACACGGCCCCGGGGTCTTCACTAAGGATTACCGTATGGTGTCAGGTGAGTGTACAATGGGGGGGTTTATGAGGCCAAAAAGGTAGATTTTACAAAGGAGGGTACCGTATATAGGGGGTAAAATGGCAGTTTTGGTGCACGCAGGTGATGTCTTCCTAGTATTACTAGTGAATCCCCCGGGCACACGATGTAATATACTCTCTGTTGTGCGCCTTGAGCTTCCTTCTTCTCGAAGCTGTGTGTTTTCTTGCAACCCTAGTTTGTACAATTAATATCAGAGCAGGTTGCGTCCTCCCGAGCTTAGTCACCAGCAGCTCCACCACACGCCTGCTCACTTTCTCCAATTTCTGTGAGCTTTGGTGAGCTTAGATTTTCGATTCAGGCTCATTTCAACCTTTGTTTCCACTATAGGCAGTGCTACGTAGGCAATTTTATCATTTTGTGTAGAATTTCTTTCAGTGCCGTTTTTTGCATAACATATCCTTACAATATTCTACGGGTTGTGCTATATAGCACAAGTTAGTTCCACTTTGTTTCTCCTCTTTTAGGAAAATTTTCACATCAGGTGCATGCATTCGCCATGGCTGGCAACAACACAAATGTGTTCAAGATGCTTGCTTCTAAGGATAGATTGGATGGGGACAATCACCCTATGTGGGCTTACATGATGCAACATGTCCTTGTGTCAAAGGACGTTTGGAATATTGTGCAAGGCATTGATGTACGTTCTAGTTCTGAGGATGTAGGCGATGTTGAGGATGTTGTAGGTTTTGGTGGAAGGGTTGCTGCTACCAGAGCTGTTTTTACGGCTAAGCAAGCTCGTTGGGATGCAAGAGATGCGCAGGCTCATGCATTGATTTCGTTGTCTGTGAAGCGTACTATTACTCCTCATATTCGTTCAGGAAAATTTGCAAAACAGGCTTGGGATATTCTGGTTGGTCTTTATGCAAGTGGCAATGAGACTAAAATTGCATTGTTGCGTAAAGAGCTGGAGTCAAAGATTATGCATGAGAAAGATGAGATGGAAACTTTCCTTGCTAGTGTCAAGGATACCAATGAGCAACTTATTTATGCAGGCGAAGTCATTTATGACATTTCCCTTGTGCAGAACATTCTTGATGCTTTGCTAGATTCTTAATGGACTTTTGCTAGTACTTGGAGACTTATGACCCAAGGAAATCACCTCTTCCTAATGCTTCTGATGGCAGCAATTCATATGGGAATTCTTGCGAAAAGGGAAAAAAGAAGATGCTTTGCCATTATTGTAAATCTAGTGATCACTTGATCAAGCAGTGTCCTAAGTTGAATGCAAAAGAGGCTAAGAAGAAAGAGGCTAGCTGCACTATAAATGCAGCTATTGTTGAGTCTTCTGTGAAAAGAGATTGTGATGTTAATTTAATATATTTTTTGGCTAGTTGTGGGATAAAACACCAATGTATAGTGCCGTATACGCCTCATCAAAATGGTGTTTCTAAAAGGAAGAACATGTCGCTTACAGAGATGGCAAGATGTATGGTCAAAATTCAAGCTTTGCCACATTCGTTTTGACTTGATGCCATCATGTGTGCCACTTATGTACTCAGCAGGGGTCCTATGAAAGCTTTGCAGTGTGTATGACTCCATATGAAGCATGGCATGATAAAAGCCATCTATCAATCACGTGTGCTTTTTTGGGTGTTTGGCGTATTGGTTCCACAAACACAACACAAAAGATTGGATGATAAGGTTGTTAAGTGCATTTTTGTTGGTTATAGTGCTGAAAGAAAAGGTTACATGTCATACCATCCGCAAAGAAAGCGTATCTTGGTTTCATGGGATGTTGTGTTCGTGGAAGATTGTGTTCAGCCCTTGCTGTCATATACTAGAGACATTAATGTAAGCTCACAGGACAGTTCTGACAGTTTATTTCCTCTTTTCAATGGTGGAAGTTTGAATGTATATTCCAATGAGGCAATTGTACAACCTATGGGGGTTTTTGAAAATGTTACAAATCAGCCAATTTCTAATGCAGATGTACATGATGTACTTGAAAAGGGTTGAGAATGAGCAGGCTAGAGGTATGCCAAAATGGATGGTGCATACTTTGCGTGACTTTATCTCATTGTACTCGTTCTAGTCCTCGCCATGCATCTTCTTCATCAAATTGCTATGCTTTGGCTGTTTCCAGTTTATGTGATGTTGAGGAACCTCTGTCCTTTGATGAAGCACAAAATTCAAAACATTGGATGGCTGTCATGTAATCAGAATATGATGCACTTATAAAAACTGACATATGGACTTTATGTGATTTTCCTTCTGCAAAAAATGCCATTGGTACGAAGTGGGTTTACAAGTTGATGCGTAAGCTGGATGGTGAAATTGATTGCTTTAAGGCTTGACTTGTTGCAAAAGGCTATGCACAACAAAAAGGCATAGATTATGAAGAGACCTTTGCTCCCACTTGTTGTATGACTACTGTGCGCTTTCTATGTGCATTGACAACTCATTTTTGTTGTTGGGATGTATATCAATCAGATTTTGCTACTGCTTTTTTGAATCATAACATATTTGAAGAAGTTTATGTAACGCAGCCTCACAGTTTTGTCAAGAAAGGACAAGAGGATAAAGTGTGAAAATGTAAGAAAGCTTTGTATGGGTTGAAGCAATCTCCTCGTGATTGGTATGAGAAAGATGACACTCATTTGGTCAAATGCGGCTTTTGTAATAATCCAACAGAAAGCACTTTGTGTGTGAAGCATGAAGGTGATGTACTTCTCATAGTTGTTTTATATGTGGATGATATGCTGTGATCACTAGTATGAATGAGGCACATATTGCTAAATTTAAGGTTGATTTGAATGCTACTTTCAAGATGAAATATCTGGAGCTGTTGCATCATTACTTGGGCATATAGTTTAAGCAGTGTGATGGTGGTATTGCTTTGTGTCATACAAGTTACATAGAGACATTGCTATGTAAGTTTGGACTTAAGGATTGCAAACCTATTGCCACTCACATGGAAACAAGTTTGAAATTGAGTCTTCATGATGTTGGTGATCTTGTCGATGGCACTCTTTACCTAACTGATGTTGGATGTCTTATTTATGTATGCAATACGAGGCCATATATTTAGTTTGTAGTCTCACAGGTTAGCAGATTTATGCATAGCCTAGGGTCTTAGCATTGGGAGGCTGTCAAGCGGACCTTTTGCTACTTGAGTGACACTTTACATCTTGGATTGTTTTATTCCAAGGGGGGATCATTGCTGCCATATTTACATGCTTTTTTGGACTCAGATTGGGCTGGTTGTTTTGACACGCGAGTGTCCACAAGTGGTTTTTGTTTCATGCTTGTTAGTTCATGTATATCATGGTTGAGCAAGAAGTTGCCTACTATGTACACTTCTAGTTGTGAGGCTAAGTATAGGGCAGTCTTCACAGCTACGGTTGAGTGTGTATGGCTCAGACGCCTTATGGCTGATTTGGGTGTTGGACAGGACACTGCCAACATCATCAACACTAATAATCAAAGCACATTGGTAGTTGCGGGGAACCCAATTTTTCATGCTTGCACAAAGCACATTGAGGTGCATTATCACTATGCCAGGGAGAGACTCTCAGTTGGATGTTGGAATTAGGGTTGCAAGGAAACGCACACAACTTGGAGAAGACGAAGGAAGCTCAAGGCACACAACAAAGAGTGTATTACTTAGTGTGCAATGGAAATATAGATAGATCTCGAATGAATGGGTCTATATACAATGCACGGGGGAAAAAACCTCCTAAAGAGGGAAAAAATGCCCCGGTGGTCCTAAGTGTGTTCACACACATCACTACCACATGTATATGGTAACAAATTACCCCTGGAGTGCTTCGGTGAATGAGAGCTGGCACATGAGTAAAGGGAAGTGCCATGCCCTGAGGACACGATCAGTCCACAAAGGGGAGTAAGCCCAAAGCTTTGCGGAAAGCTTCAAACTTCTCACGAGAAAATGCCTTTGTGAAAAGATCTACAAGGTTGTCCTGTGTTGTCACATAAGCCAAGCTGATCTCTCCTACTGAGAGCCTCTCCTTGACATAGTGGTAATGCACCTCAATGTGCTTTGTGTGAGCATGAAAAACTGGGTTCCTTGCAACTGCCAATGCGCTCTGACTGTCAGTGTAGATAGTGTTGGCAGTGTCTTGTCCAACACCCAAATCATCCATAAGGCATATGAACCATACACACTCAACCATAGCTGTAAAGACTGCACTGTACTCAGCCTCACAACTAGAAGTGGCCATAGTAGGTTGCTTATTGCTCAACCATGATATACATGAACCAAGCATGAAACAAAAACCACTTCTGGACACTCGCGTGTCAGAACAACCAACCCAATCTGAGTTCGAAAACGAATGTAAGTCTGGCAACAATTATCCCCCCTTGAAATAAAACAAGCCAAGATGTAAAGTGCCACTCAAGTAGTGGAAAATCCTCTTGACAACCTACCATTGCTTTGACCGTGGGCTATGCATAAATCTGTTGACGTGTGAGACTGCAAACTGAATATTTGGCCTCGTGTTGCATACATAAATGAACCAGCCAACACAGTTTGATAAAGAGTGACATCAGTAGGATCACGAACTGCATGTAGACTCAACTTCAAACGTGTTTGTATGGGAGTGGCAATATGTTTGAAATCCGCAAGTCCAAACTTACATAGCAATGTCTCTATGTAACTTTTCTAATACAAGGCAGTACCACCATCACACTGCTTAATTTGTATACCCAAGCAATGCTGCAACATCCCCAAATCTTTCATCTTGAAACTAGCATTCAAATCAACCTTAAATTCAAAAATATGTGCCTCATTGGGACCAGTGATCAGCAAATCATCCACATAAAGAACAAGAATGAGAAGTACATTGCCCTCACGCTTCACATACAATGTGCTTTCTATTGGACTGTTACACAATCCTCGTTTGACCAAATGAGTTTCAGCTTTCTCATACCAAGCACAAGGAGATTGCTTCAACCCATACAAAGCCTTCTTACATCTGCACACTTTGTCCTCTTGTCCTTTGTTGACAAATCCGCGAGGCTGCATTACATAAACTTCCTCAAATGTGTCACCATTCAAGAAAGCAGTAACAATGTTTGATTGATGTACATCCCAACCAAAATGAGCTTCCAATGCACATATAAAATGAAGAGTAGTCATACGACAAGTGTGAGCAAAAAATCTACACCTTCTTGTTGCGCATAGCCTTTTGCAACAAGTCGATCCTTATGGTGATCAACCGCACCATCCATCTTGCATTTCAACTTGTAAACCCACTTTGTACCAATGGCCTTTTTGCCAGGAGGCAAATCACATAAAGTCCATGTGTCATTTTCTAAAGTGCATCATATTTTGATTGCATGGCAACCATCCAATGTTTTGAATTCTGGCTTCATCAAAAGACAGAGGTTCCTCAACATCATGTAGGCTAGACACAACCAAAGCATAACAATTTGATGCATAAGATGCATGACGAGAACCTAAATGACTACTACTAGACAAAGATTCATCCAATTTACTGTCACGCAAAGTATGCATCAGCCATTTTGGCATACCTCTAGCCTGCTCATTTTCAACCCTTTCCTCATCAAGTACATCATGTACATCTGCATCAGTAATAGGCTGATCTGTAACATTTTCAAAAACCCCCATAGGCTGTACATTTGCCTCATGGGAATTTACATTTGTATTTCCACCACTGAAAAGAGGCAACAAAGTTTCATAAATGTCCTGTGAGCTTACATTACTGTCTCTAGTACATGATAGCAAGGGCTGAACAAAATCTTCCACAAACACAACATCCCGTGAAACTATAATACGTTTTGTTTGTGGATGATACAACCTGTAACCTTTGCTTTCAGCACTATAACAACCAAAAATACATTTGACAGCCTTATCATCCAATTTTATGCATTGTGTTTGTGGCACCAAAGCATATGCCAAACAACCAAAAACACGCATGTGCTCAATAGAAGGCTTTCCATCATGCCATGATTCATATAGAGTAATAGACTGCAAAGCTTTCGTAGGACATATGTTTGATACATAAGTGGCACACATAATGGCCTCAAGCAAAAAAGAATGCGGCAAAACTTGAATTTTGACCATACATCGTGCCATCCGTAAGTGACCTGTTTTTTTTCTCAGCAACACCATTTTGCTGAGGTGTATAAGACACAATATGTTGGTGTTTTATCCCATGACTAGCAAAAGATGCATTAAATTCATGAGACATATACTCCCCCCCTCAATCAGAACGGAGGGTGTCCATAGTACATTTCGAGACATTTTCAGCCATAGCAAGAAATTGTTTGAAGGACGTAAAAACTTCGGACTTTGCTTTAAGCGGAAATACCCATGCATGCTTGGAGTAATTATCAATGAAAGTCACGAAGTAAAGGTAATGTCCCAAGGACGGAGTTTGCATGGGCCCACAAACATCAGTATGCACAAGCTGCAACCTGCATGTCGCCCTAACTGAACCATCCTTTGGAAACTTAGAATGTTGCATTTTACCCAAAATACAGTCTTCACAAACATGTTTGACATGTGCTTCAAGAGGCGACAAAGAAGCAACCATATTAGATTTTTGCAAACGCAGCAAACTGGCAATATTCAAATGCTCAAAACCTACATGCCACATTTTTGCATCTGAAACAGCCCTTGAATTTGCAACTGCATTTGAATTTTTTTTTCCACAAATGTCATACAAAGTGAGCTTATACAGCCCACGACACAAAAGGCCAGATGCAACAATTTCATCACCAAAACTGAGATCATGGACTGTACATCTGTCATCCGCAAATTTGACTACAAGTCTAAGTCTAGCAAGTGCAACTACAGACAAAAGGTTCTTCTTGATCCCAAGTACATAAAGTGCATCAACAAGTCTAAACGAACTACCATTTGCAGCAATAAGCACAATCTTTCCAACTCCTTCAACCAGATAAGAGGCATTGTTGGCACAAATGACTGAATTTCCATGAGAGAAAAACTTGAGAGAGGTGAACAATTCACGATGTGAGGTAATGTGCTTTGTAGCACCAATGTCAAAATACCACACATGTGAATCTGCAGCAATTAACATGCATGCATCATGGACAACAGGATTGTAAGTGCACTCTGCACTAAAAGCCCATTCTGCGTCAACATCAGCATCACACTCTCCTTTCACAGAAGACTCAACAATGGCTGCATTTGTAGTGGAACCAGTATTTGCAGTGAAACCACCCTCTTTCTTCTTAGCCTCTTTGGCTTTCAACTTAGGACACCGCTTGATCAAGTGATCATTAGCTTTACAATAATGGCAATGCATCTTCTTTTTGCCCTCATGACCAGAATTTCTAGATGAATTGCTGCCAGTAGAATCATTAGGAAAATGTGATTTTCCACTCGCATAAGAACCATAAGAAGTGGCTGGATTGCTGTTACCACCCTTTCTTTGAGCAGCAATAAAAGCTTGTTCAGCTACACGCTGTCTAGTCGTGTTTTTTTTTGGAAAGTGACTCTTGCAACATCAATGTGCATAATGCATCAAACTTGACTTCAGGATTTCCTTGGGTCATAAGTCTCCAAGTACTAGCAAAAGTGTGGTAAGAATCTGGTAACGCATCAAGAACAGTCTGTACAAGGCAACTGTCTGAAATGACTTCCCTTGCAGAAATAAGTTGCTCATTGATATCCTTGACACCAACAAGGAAAGTGTCCATATCATCTTCCTCATGCATAATCTTTGACTCCAGCTCTTTACGCAGCAATGCATTTTTTGCCTCATTGCGGCTTGCATAAAGACCAGCCAGAATATCCCAAGCCTGTTTTGCAGATTTTGCTGAACAAATGTGAGGAGTAATGGTGCGCTTCACAGACAATGCAATCAACACATGAGCCTACGCATCCTTTACATCCCAACGAGTTTGTTCTGTCGTAAGCAAAACAACTCTAACAACAACAATCCTTTTACATCAAGACCTGTATTATCGTCAACATCGCCTGGATCCTCAGAACCAAGACATACATCAATGACCTGCACAATATTCCAGATGCCCTTTGACACAAGAGCATGTTGCATCATGTAAGCCACATAGGGTAATTGTCCCCATCCAATCTGTCCTCAGCAGCAAACATCTTGAACACATCTTTGTTGTTGTCGGCCATTGCAAATGCCTGCAGTGGATGTGAAAACTGCCCGAAAAGAGGAGAAATGAAGCGGGAACAACATGTGTTAAATAACACAAACCGTAGAAGACTGTAAGGGACCTGTTATGCAAAAAACGGCACTGACAAAAATTCTGCACAAAATGATGAAATAGCCTATGCAACATTGCCTATAGTGGAAACGGAGGCCGAAATGAGCCAAAATCAGAAATCTGAGCAGACTAAGCTCTACGAGCTTATCCAAAATTTTTGTCGACCTGCAAACGCTTGCCAAAGCTCACTGAAATCGAAGAAAGTGAGTAGGCGTGTGTTGGAGCTTCTAGCGATGAAGCCTGGGAGGACACAACCTATTGCTCTAATACTAACTTTTGGAATTAGGGTTGCAAGGGAACACAACAACTTAGAGAAGATGAAGGAAGCTTAAGGCACACAACAGAGAGTGTATTACTTATTGTGCAATGGAAAGATAGATAGCCCTAGAATGATTGGGTGTATATACAATGCACGGGGGAAAAACCTCCTAAAGGGGGAAAAAATGCCTCGGTGGTCCTAAGTGTGTTTACACACATCGCTACACATGTATATGATAACACAAGAGAGGTCAACTTCGCTTATGTGCCAACACAGAAAAACCTTGCAGATCTTTTCACAAATGCATTGTCTCATGAGAAGTAAAAAGCTTTCCGCAAATCTTTTGGCTTGCTCCCCTTTGTGGACTAATCTTGTCCTCAGGGCATGGCACTTCCCTATAGTCTATGTACCAGCTCTCATTTACCGCATCACTCCTAGGGGGGATTTTCTACCATATACATGTGGTAGTGATGTGTGTGAACATGCTTAGAACCGTCAGGGCATTTTTTCCTTCACCAGGAGGGTTTTTTCCCCGTGCACCCATCATTCTAGAGCTATCTTCTATTTTCATTGCACACTAAAGTAATATACTCTCTGTTGTGTTCCTTGAGCTTCCTTCATCTTCTCCAAGCTGTGTGTGTTTCCTTGCAACCCTAGTTCCAACATGTACCACGTGGCTAATGGGTAGGGTGCACCCCATTACTATGCCTTACATTTGAATACATTTGATAGCTTACACAAGAGTCAACAAATATGGATATACATCTTTGTACATACCTTTTAGATCAATACCTTTTCAGTTTGGAAAAGGTTGCACATACACCTCAAGGACTAGCCCATACTGTGTCATGAAACTCCTAGATAAGCTTCATTTGAGTTTCTTGATCAGAAACTACCCTCCTTGCCATTGCACCCCTTTGTTTTGGATGCTTGCTTAAGTATCTTTTGTTCAAAAAGTACCCACATGCCTTCCTTCTTATCGTTGTAAATTCTTGTTTAGACCAATCTTTTTGTTTTTCCAATGTACTCAAGTAGCATCCAATAAGAAACCATTCACCTTTATACATTCCCTCTTTGAATGGGTCAAGTGAAGTTGCCAAACACTTTTGATCACCCTTAGCTTGCATAATAGTGTAAAACTTTGTACTTATATCATCTCCTTCAAAAATAATATCCTCTGCATCTTTAAATCTTTCTCTAAATAGCATATTTGCCATTGGATTATCCTTCCATGAAAAATGCTTAAGGCCTAAAGACTTAATGTATGAAATCCATTGCACATAACAATGTCAAGAGTTGAACAATTTGTAATCATTCTAAGAAAAGGTAAATAAACAATTAGTTTCCACAATGCACTTATCAAATACTGACACCATATTAGAGAGTTTGAGACTTTAGAGCCAATTTGGGAGTCACCAAAGTCTTAAATATTTGGCCACATGGACAAATGTCAAACTATTTTTTAAGGCAAAATCCTTCCACAAGGTAGTACTTGAGAAGCTCTTTTAAGCTATGCTCGCAAAACTAATATGGTGTTTACTTAGCACTTCACTTCAATACTGTAACAATTCCCCACAATTCCCTCTTTAATTGTGTATATTCTTGATGGCAAGAACTCAAGGACTTAGTCCCAAATCTCACCATATACATGTTTCCTTCTTCTTGATCTTTTCCTATTTCCCTTCCAAACCCTATACTCAGTGCTTCACTTGAATACTATAACGATTCCCCACAATTCCCTCTTTACTTGTGCATAATCTCCATGTCAAGAACTCAAGGCCTTAGTCCCAAATCTCACCATATACATGTTTCCTTCTTCCTGATCTTTTCCTATTTCCCATCCAAACCCTATAGGACTTGTATCCACTATCATGATAACAAATCTTCTACATGCATAGTCTACCTTTCTCAAGTTTGGTGATTAAAGAAGTAGCTTCTTTAGCTTTCTTATGTATTTTATATGCTCTTATTCCCATTGAAACTTTTGATTCTTTTACAAAAGCGTGTAAAGATTATCTTCTATGTGTGCATAATGTGGTATCAAAATAAGATAGAAGACACATGTACCCAAAAATATGCAAACTTTAGTTATTTTCAGACATGTTGCTTTCATGTTTTTGATTGCATGCACCTTTGCTTGGACAAGTCCTTCTACCATAAGGACCACACATATGAATCATGATCCAGAATCAACACTTCATTGACTCCAAATACAACCTTTTTCTCTAAGAGGGTAAGATCAACCTCTTCCAACCTTGAATTTTTTTTCTAATAATGTTCAATGTATGGCACAACTTGGAATCCAAACCTTTATCTTTATCTTGTCCTTCACATCCTTTGATAGGTATATGATCGAGAAACGGCATTTTCATTTGAGGATGAAGTCACATAGAACCTTATTCATCTCATTCATCATATGCGTAAAATAAATTTTTGCATTATATTTTTACCAATCCCAAAGGCATTTTTATGGTTGTCAAATCTCTAATCTCAATAGCTATCTTAAATTGATTATACTCTAAATATAGATCTCCTATAAAGTAAATTGTCTTTTTTAACAAACACCAATGTAGTTCATCCATAATTGGTCCTCAATTCACAATCCTAATAGTAAACTTGTTTACTATTGCATGTATTATATGAAAGGCAAAGCCCCATTCTTCTTGGGCATAATGGACCACCTTTTTGAATATGGTACGCCAAGAAGGTTCCAAAATACCATGCTAATGTTTTCAATGAGTAGTTCTATTAGCTTCAAAAAATGTGCTTTTGGAACTAGAAGTGGAGGTAAATTTCAAGGTATGTGAGGTATAGTTGAGATCACCATATGTGCAACAATAATGGATCAACACACCCTATCTCATGTGGCTGAAAATCCAAAGCATTACCTTGTCTTGGCATGATTTCTTTAAAACACTTCTTCTCTCCCCATGCTATAAAATCCTCATAGCCAACCCTTAGTACTTCTAGGGAATCCATTGTGAACTTTTTGGATCCCTATTCTAGCTTCTCCATGAAAATGGCAGTGTTCTTTCTTTGCCGTAGTTTTGTACTCGGTCTCTACCTATACTTCCAATCCTTCACTAACATTGAAACCTTCTTGATTTCCAAAAGTCTCAACCACTTTATACATTTCTATAGAGCACACTTCCACAACTTGGCTTCCATCTTGTATACTAGAATCCATTATAACTTGAAGCTCATACATCATAGTATCTACATAATATCTACATAATAGTGTTGGGGTAAAGGTGATGTGCACCAGACATTGGATCCGACTACCCACACTTCATCCTTATTGCTTGTACATAACAAACAATATGGATCACTCTCACTACACACTTATACTGAGAGGTCGCTCTACCCCACACACTGTGTTGTCTCTCCTCTTCCCATTCTTGCACGCGCGTGCGCGTGCACACACACACACACACGCACGCACGCACGCACGCACACGCGTGCACGCACGCACGCACACGCGTGCACGCACACACACGCGTGCACGCGCGCACACACACACACACACACACACACACACACACACACACACACATTGTGCATTCACAAATAACCTACTCAAAAAAACTAAAATATATTTAAGATCCTCTGTGAAACCATTTTTCCTAGTCTCTTTTTGTACATTATAAACATATTGACATTTACTTCTTTTTATATCCTCAAGCTTCATGAAATATGATGACCCATGCTCTATTAGCACTTGAAACCTATATAAAATTATTCCTCTCCATTTGGTTTGAGCAACAACCTTTTTCTTCCCTACCATTGCAATCCCAATTTCTAATAATACATAGCCAAAACCCCTTATCTCCTTATAATTCCTAACTCTTTTTGCATTTGGTAGAGGATGCTCCCAAAAACTATCACAATTTGTCTCATTATTCTCACACACAATTAGGAAGTGGACACTTGATTCTCATCTCTAATCTTGACCCATCATCCAAGGATAAGAGGATAAGTAGACACCTCTTGCAACACAAAGAATTTCTACTAATTTTTGCCATTTCCAATAATTGCCTTCACATTTTGAGAAGCCCCATACAGATCTCTTATACTGAATTGTTGGCAGCTCTAATAATCCAGCCATGATATGTATCTATTGGCCATTTTTCCTTCATGTACTCTTGGACATGAGTTTGATTTCAGAGCCATGATCTATCAATGTGACATATGGCTCCTCAATGTCACCCACCTTAAACAAAGTTTCTATTGTAGCTCATGCTTAATGAATTTTGAGATCAGTGTATTTTATGTGAGGGTTCATCATCTTCTTCATCATCCAAAAATCTAACAGGTTTCTCTCTCCTCAAAGACAACATTCTACCACACTGCCATCACATTACTTTTCTTGTACATGTATCCCTTGCGCCTTTGGTGCCTACCCTTCACCATATGATTATGGTGGAATAGACTCAACAAGAGTCTACCTCTTCCTTTTTAAGATATATGTAGTCTCCTCATGGAGATTCCGCTTGGCTATGCCCATAGCTTCACTCAAAGTAAACTCAACTTTACTATTCAAAATCCTATCTTCCCATACCTTCTTAAATTTTATAGCAGCTTCAATGCTAGCTTGTAGCTTGTAAGAAACACCCTTTGCTTTAGCTTTTGCTTGAGTTTTCTTGTTTTCTGTTGATGCTTCCTCCATAGGCACCTTATGAGGAGGATGCACATCTGGTGAAGCCTTGTGAGAGGATCTTGGATATTTTCTTCCCCAGCTTCTTCTAGCCCTCTTTGATGTTGAGGGTCCTTCATCCCCATTTTCAAGCTTATGCTTCTCATTCACATTTTCTTCATTGTTATGACATTTGGTAAGATATGCATGTGTTGATGAGGAGTCCAATTGGTCATCCCATCCTATTGTGTGGTATATGAAACCACCAACTTGATGTAGCACTTCTTTAGTCACTTTTCATTTTTTATATAATCCAATTGAATATGTCCATAACCCATCAATCTCATAATCTTTACCAAGCTTTGATCCTTTCTTTGTAATTGGCTCTATCTTTGGCCCATAAGTAGTGGCTTCCACTATACTAATGGCATGGATGGTTGCCATATCCTTCACTAGCTTTCCCATTCCTCCTTTTCCAAAATTTGTTCCGAATGGCATGCCTGTTTCCGTGAAATGGAATTTTCCATCCTTGAAGAAGCAAAAGTGTGTCTTCAAAGCATCATTAATCTCTTCCACCATGATCCATTTGATTGCACCATATACATCTATTCACAAAGCCTTCCTTGATTCGAAACCTTTGCCTTGATCGTTGCCTATTTTCTTCCAGCCTTGCTAGTTTGAGCTTCATTTTACGCATCCCTTTGGCAAGCTCATCTAGCATAAAAAAATCATGATTTTTTTGATTCACAACGGTGGGCTTAGCTGAAAATTTTAGGTGGGCTAGAGACACAAGTCACACTATTTATGCAGCCCTTCATTTTACGCATCCCTTCGGAAAGCTCATCTTACATAAAAAAATTCATCATTCTTTTGATTCACAATAGTGGGCTTAGCTACATTCTCACGTGGGCTAGAGACACAAGTCACAATATTTATTATCACCACCTTCTCTTTATGATCTTATCTCTTGTTTGATTAATGAACTATTTTCTTCACCCTCTTTCCATTTAGTCATCAAGCCCTATTCAATGTTCTTGGCTTCTAAAAGCATCTCTAACTTGTCTTGAAGGTCTTTGCCTGTATATGTAGAAATAGTTTATTCTTTTTAGTTTCCAAGGTACCATGTTATGTTGCTGACAATTGAGAATATGATAACTCAAAATCTCTTAGCAGCTCTAGTGGAGACAATATTTCTTTTGGCAAAGCAACTCATAGTCCTCTTTGTAACCCATTGAGAGTCTTCCATGAAGTATTCTTACTTTAGTGCCCTTTCCAATCTTCTCCATGATCGCTCTTATCTTGATTACATGTATTTTGATTTAAGCTTAGACATTGCCATATCATCTATAGACACCCTATCAGGTTCCATCTCCATGATTCACTCTTATCTTGATTACATGTAGTTTGATTTCAAGAACACAAGCTCAAAAAATCCATTGCCAGATCATCTATAGACACCCTATTGAGTTTCATCTCCTTTACATAGTGTTGCAAGAACTTTGAACATATTCTCATTAGATTGATCCATTTCATCCACAATTCAATGTAAAGAATTTTTGGTAGGCACTTCTCTCTTTTTTGTAGCTTGCTACTGTTGCATTAACAACACAAATGTGTGAGAATTTGTACAAAAACCTGTGAACAATATTTTGAACCTCTCCCTAGCATGTTTCAAGTTGGGCTCACAAAAATTTATGGCAAGAAGCTCACAATACAGCTAGAAAGGCATTGTGCCTTTGGCTGTGAGACTCTGTTGGCTAAAGTGACAACACACACCACTTATTCAAAGGAGAAATACAATAAAGATGACATTCAATTTAGCCATTAAAGTTAAACAAAAGACCAAAAATAATGCAAAACTCATGTGTGTTTGTTAATTTTGTGTAGCCTCCACCCCACTTGCTTAGATACATCACAAGGTTTCTTTATGGTAAACCCTATTCTCCTCATCCAATACTTTGTTGAGGTGAGTTGACCATTTTATGGTCTTTTCTTGCCATTTCAAGTTTATGTTGATATGTAGCTTTGTTTGATGACCACCTAGCAAGTTGCACTGTACAACAATAAAGGCGAGACCTATAGGCTATGGGATTGGATTTTTTGTGTCCATTAGGGAGGGATTAGCTAAGATAGAATTTTTGAGGGGACCTAATCTGCTGAGTCGGCCTTGTAAAGATCTATGTATGATTTGTATGACTTGGTTCATATCTAGGAGACTTGACCTAGCACCCAACGTTGACCTGGTATGATTTGTATGACTTGGTTCATATCTAGGAGACTTGACCTGGCACCCAATGGTGTCACAAAAAAGGAGTGGTACCTAAACTTGTTTGGTTGGTGTTAATATCCTACCACCAATAGGTACTTATAATTTTTTCATAGCTTTGGGTTCCTAGTGGGAGGTGAGGTTTCATTTGTAGTGTGGCATGAGATGGAGGTGTTGTGAATCACTCCTAGTAAAGTGAGATTCTCTTTGGTTATAATAGGAGTGGGTGGAAGAGTAGACCAATTGATCCAATACACGGGATGATGGTCTTACAAATCATTTTTAGTTTAAGGTTATGATGTATTTGCTTGTTAATATTCTATCACCAATGGGTACTTAGAATTATTTTATAGCTTGGATTCCTAGTGGAAGGCGATGTAGTCTCATTGGTAGTGTGGCATGAGATGGAGGTTTCCTACATCAATCCTCCCAATAAAGTGAGATCTCTTTGTTCATAATAGTAATGGGTGGATGAGTGGAACAATTGATCCCATATAGTGGCCGATGCTTTTACAAATTACTTTTAGTTTAAGGCTATGATCTACTTAGTTTCCATAACATAAATTCATGGTTCTCCATGTTTCATTTGAGTTGGGCCATTGAGAGTTATCTCTTATATTCTATTCTATGCATGTGTGTACTCCATGTCACCCTCTAGTATTCTCTCTCTCTCTCTCTCTCTCTATCTCTCTGTGTGTGTGTGTGTGTGTGTGTGTGTGTGCTCCTACTTCTTGAGTCGGGGTCTGTGTGAGTGTGTGTGTAGTGAAGTCTCTCTCTCACTCTGTGTGCGTGTGTGTGTAGTGCAACCGTTTTTTGACCTAGTAGACAACAATTCACTCTTTTGATCATAACTTCTTCATTCAAACTCCAAATTGGGTGATCTATAGCCTCAATCGAAGAGCACGACACCCTTTGTGCATTGATGTAAAGACATAAATTTTTAAAGTTATGAAACAAATTTCTATAGCAGCATTTTTGAAGTGAAAAGGTTCAGGAAAGTTGACTCTCATCTCTTATTTTACATATAATGTCTTCCGACACTCGCAAGGGTTCTTCTTCTTCAACAAGGTCCAAAACCATTGTAGAAAATCTCCTAAGTGTGGAGATAGCAACACAACCACTCAAACTACGACATCAAAAACCATGATCATGGCATAGTTGGTATCTTTGCAAGAGACCGTAAACAAACAGGGTGAAGACTTATGGGCACTTGCAATGGAGAATGGCACGCTAAGGATTCTTGTGGTTGAGAATGAGAATCTCAAGAGGACACTTGAGATGCAAACAACATGTTTGATGCAACTTGAAGAGGAAGTCAAGGAATGTAAATGCTCTCTCGTGGACTTGAATGCTTTGAAGGAGCGCATGAGCAAAGTTGAGCATGATTATGTATTGAAAGAGGAGAAATTTGACACCATGAGCCGGGATGTACGAAACATGTATATGCAAAAAAGTCTTGGAATGATGTATGTGGTAGAAATGTAGTTCCTTATTCCTCCCTCATGCAAGCTATGGCTCAGAATGCTGAGAATGTGGATGTGGAGGAGTTGAAGGGACGGGAGCGACGTTCCAAGAACATTGTTATTCATGAAATGCCCAAAGAGAAGTTAGAGACGCCTCCTTCTCTTGCCATTGTCATCAAATATTTCTTCAAAAATCACTTTGGCATGTCCGGAGTTATGGTCTATGGAGCACATAAAGTGGGTAAACAAGGAGCTCCTCGCTCGAGAGAACAACCAATCGTATGCACAATGCCGGATGAGACCAAACGAAATATTATCCTTCATCATAGTTGGATCTATCTGAGGGTTACAAAATGTTTTGTATGTGAATCACACTATTAAGAAACAAAATATGCATCGCAAGGTAGATGAGAAAAAGAATAAGAAAAACAAGGAGATCTTGCATGAAGAAAATGTGCCTAAGGAGGAGGCAAGTCCCTCAAGCATATAGGGATGCGCGACCTATGAGGCCGAGTTACAATTAAAAATATGATTTTGGAATTGCAATGGATAGCCATGGAATGCGGGCCCCGTTGGCATTGATGAACTAAAAAGCAAAGCCGATGTTATACTTCTTGTGTTGAAACTTGGGAGCATGATATACAAAGGATTAATGGCTTGGAGGATTACAACGTACATTCATTCATGTGGTCAAAGAATCTCAAGCAACGAAGAGAGCAAGGAGGGGTAGCATGTATGGTTAAGAAAGGATTGGAAGATTTTGTATCAGTTGTGAAAGATGACAAGTACAAACATTATGTATTGCTAAAAATTATGACACCAAAAAGAGCACCCATTTTTGTAGCCGGCTTCTACATTCCTCATCATGAATACCCCTTTTATGCTTGCATGGATAGAGATAAGAAAATTTTTAATTTAGAAGAGGACATTGCTTATTTCAAAGATGAAGGTGACACTATTGTATTTGGGGATATGAATGCTAGCACAAAAACATTGCAACATGATACTCAACAATTTGATATGACATACATTTCAAGGGAGTTGGAGGAAGTTCACTTGTATGATCGTACTTCCATGGATGAGAAAGAGCTAGATCACTATAGAAAGTTATTTTTACACATTTGTAATAGCATGGGTATGCTCATTGCCAGTGAAACCAATGGATCTACATGTAGAAAACATAATGGGGATAGTGTGATTGACTATATGCTACTCTCCAAAACCATCGTGTATTGCATAAAGAGTTTTATGTTTGGCCAATGGACCCAGAAATCAGATCATTGGACCTTATGTAATGACCTTGCAAGTGGAGAAGCAACTAAGCATGCTAATCTCAGCTAAAGGGAAAAGAAGTTATCACTATGTATGGATTTCAAATAGGCACCAATGTACATTCAAATGGTTGAGCAAAAGTTATGGATGAGAAAGTTTTAATACGACTCATCATTGGAAACTAAATGAGAAGCTTTCAAGAAAGTTATTTGTTCTTGTGTCTTCCATAAAGCATCTCCATGGTACTGACAAGCGAAAGCACAAAATGGACCCCAACAGCCTCTATGCCAGGACTGTGCACACAGAAATCATCATGGGGAGTGAATAGGGGGCACCACTTAGCTTTGAGCGGCTAGGATACAGACATCAGTGATTCAATTAACACTAATAGAGCACACCACAGAGAGAGAGAGAGAGAGAGAGAGAGAGAGAGAGAGAGAGAGAGAGAGAGAGAGAGAGAGAGAGAGAGAGAGCCTATAGTGCGTTCTCTAGGGAAAATTCACGTGTGCGAAGATCTTACTCCTGTGCGTAGCGATCCTTGGAGTTAGTGTGTGTGCATGGCTTCCCTCTCAAGTGCTGACCCCGTGATAGTGACCTCCCAATGCTCTTTTATAGGTGCAAGCTGCATTAGTTTAACATAAACTGATTAGGTTTAGGGCCCTAAGCTGGAGAGACAAAGCAGGCAGTCGGGTCATGGATGGTTGACTGGTGCTTTGTTTTGGGAGAAATAAGAAAATGATATTCTCCTAGGTGGGCCTTTGTGACCATCACCTAGAGACAGGTGGAGTATAAAAATGATTTTTTTACAAGGGTTGGCTTGAAAAGCAAAAAGTGAATACCCCATGGATGTTTACTGAGGAAGTGCGTTGTGGACAAGATGGCGGTGAATCGCAAGTTTTACTAGTGCTTGATGTAGCACGCTCATCAACTTCGGTGCCGGCTGCGGCATGCCTTCGATGTCTTTTTTTGAATTGTGGTTGCCATTGCATGTTTTTGGTCCGTTTGTTGATGCGTCATAGTCCATTTTTTCTGCTTTTTTTGCTTCCATGCATGCCATGTGTGAGCGTTGTTGGTGCGTATGGTGTATGTGCTCATGCGTGTAGTGTATGTATGTGGGTGTATAAGTACGTGCTTGTAAGTGTGTGCGTATGTGTATGGAAAGAGAGAGAGAGAGAGAGAGAGAGAGAGAGAGAGAGAGAGAGAGAGAGAGAGAGAGAGAGAGAGAGATTTTCTTACATAGAATGGGAGATAGAGAGAAAGCAAGAGATGCAGAGAGAGGGGTTGAACAAGAGTGTGTGTGTATGCGTGTGGGTGTATGGAAAGAGAGAGAGAGAGGGCTGAAGTTACATAGAGAGAGAGAGAGAGAGAGAGAGAGAGAGAGAGAGAGAGAGAGAGAGAGAGAGAGAGAGAGAGAGAGAGAGAGAACCTTTGAGAGGGTGTGTGTGTAAGTGTTTGTGGGTGTGTGTGTATAGAAAGAGTGAGAGAGATCTTACTTCTCTTGGCTGCCGACACAGGAAGAGAGAGAGAGTGATGTGGAGAGAGATAGATAGATGATAGTTTTATTATCGTCCTCGAAGGTCAAATATGACCTATGGGATCAAATGAACATGTCACGTGGTGTGAGTGGAGGTCATAGGTAACTCTTGATGCTAAAAAATGCCTGAAATTAGCGTCGCAATAGAGAGTCCATATCGTGGTTGGGAGAGGAAGGTATGTAGGGAGAGCTCATGGCTGAATATACGGGGAAAAGAGGACCTAATGTGGTCAAAGCTAAACATTCAAGTAGTGTGTGGTACTTACTCTCTTGCACTTGACAAGGACATAAGGTACAAAGTCAACGAGACTCCTTGCTAGTGCCCCAACATTCTATGTCGCAGCGTAGAGAATGGGAGCTAAGATGAATGGAGGCAATGGTGCGGATCACACTCAACGGGATGGGCTCAAAGATGTAGGGATGGGTTCGGTTACCTCGTTTAGAGAAGAAGAGAGATTTGTAGTTTGGGGCAATGTGTGTGGTGTAATGGCTGAAGCGAGAAACTTTGGATTTCTCCCAAGCTGTGATACATTGGCATTGTAAGAAGGCCTCATTAACTTGGGAGTTGATTGATGCATCCTTGACCAAGGGACATGCATCCCATCTTCCAAACCATTTCTTGATGTCAAGCATCCACCCCGAACTTAGTATTTTGCTCTTGCATGTCTTTTGGACCTTTTGACTTGCTTCATATGCAATTCTAGAAAGTCGATACAAAGGGCTATGTTGTCTCTTAAGCATGTACTCCAAAACCCTTTGCATGCCCAAGACCTCAATGGGAAGAGATCCGAACTCAAGAAGTAAGAGCATGTAGGGTGTTTGTGTCTTGACTTGGAGAAAGTTGGTAAGAAAACGCTTTGGACATTCTCAAACTCTTTGCAAGTAGACTTCCCGATGCTACCACCCCACAATTCCACTCTATAAAGAAGCACTGGTGTCACGAATGTGTCAAAGAGGTACTTTTTGAGAGCCCAACACTTGAGCTCTCCAACATTGCACATGTTCCCAAATGTATAATAAGCCCTCTTTCTGGCTTCCAAGTGACGCATTGCGCAATCCTTCCATTTATGACTGGATGGAACCTCAAGGCCAAGGTACTTGAAGCTATCTACCACTTCAAGTTGCTCATTGTTGTATACAATGCATGGATGTTCGTCATTGAGGGTCTTTACAAGCATAACCTTGGTTTTGGATCCATTCACAATCAGCCCGCTATGTAGGCAAAAGCGTTCCAAGATACTCATAAGCTTTTGTGCATCTTCTAAGGTATGTGACAAGAGCACTACATTTCTGATCTTAACCTCTTCTATGCCTTCTTGTTGCATAAAATCAAGAACCATGCATTCCAATTCATCAATGAGTAGCCCAAAGAGGGATGGGGAAAGTGGGCATCCTTGTTTGACACCAATGGTGGTTGCAAAGAATTCTGAAATTCCATCTCCCATACGTAGTCTACATATCACTTTTTGGTAGATGCAAAAGACTGCATACATAAATTCTCTCAGCACTTGAAGGCTTTGCATACGTCTCCAAAGATTTTCTCGTGGTACCATGTCAAAAGCTTTCTTGAAATCCATAAAGCAACAATACAAATTTTTTCCTTTGAATCGAGACGCTTCCATAAGAACTTGAAGAGTGACAAGGTGATCAATAGTGCTATGATGCTTTCAAAAACCTGCTTGGCCAAGCACACCGTTGCCGTTCTTTTCAGCCCATTCGCTTATCTTCATCTCCATGATACATCCAAATAACTTTGCCATCAAAAAGCCAACCATTATAGTGTGATAGTTGTTCACATTGTTTACATCTCCTCCTTTGTGCAAAGGTTTGGTCCAATTTGCACTCCAATCATGAGGCATGCCATGCTGAAGTGCAAGGTTAAACATATCGTGTATCCAATATTATTTTTTCTTTGCTTGTCCATTTAATCATTTTAGCCTTGACACCTTGAAGGTCCCCTGCCTTGCGAGTAGCAAGTTTCTCAAGCGCGTGGCATACATCTTCAATGGGAGCTAAACAAAAGGGAGCTACAACAATCCATCTTATCAACATTGGGTTGCTAATAGAGGTTCTTGCAATGCGTATACATATCCTCAAGAGTCAAGTCACCAAAGCTCTCAACACGCTTGCCTTTTAGATTTTGCCAAAACTTGCCACATGCATGTGCTTTCTCTTGCGCTAAAAGAAGTTGTTTTTTGACTTCCCACCTTCTCCTCTTTTTTTGAACAAGTGCTTTGTATGTGTGTGAAAATTCCAAGTAAGATTCCTTGTCTTGCTTGCATCCAAAATTAGCAAGTGTTTTTGGGCTTGTCTACATTCCATGTCAAACCATTTCTTCTTGGTGCTACCCTGCTTAGACCTTTTGCAAGACATGTATTTCACCGAAAAGTATTTCTTCGCACAAGAGAAAATTGCTTATTTGAAAACTTTCCACTTGCATTGTAATGTTGGGCTCTCTTGATGCTCTGTCATGCTTAACATTTGGTCTACCATATCAATATATATAAGTGATCGTTTAAAGTCTAGACGTAGATACAAATGATTCACATCATAATTGGAGGCTACATGCCCTGGTCTTTTACCACACTTGAGGTCAATACTTAACATCACATGATCCGATTCCGGATTCTATTCACGATGTGTAAAGCTTTGTATGCATTCTAGAGTGGCTTCCGAAAACAACATATAGTCAATCACGCTATCACCATTGTGCTTTCTACATGTAAAGTCATTAGTGCCTTGCCATAGAAACACACCATTTGCAATGAGCATTCCAATACTATTGCACATATGTAGAAGTGACTTTCCATAGTGATCTAGTTCTTTTGCATCGTTAGAACTTTGATTATACATGTATGAGTCATCCATTCTTCTTGAGACATGCTGCATGTCAACTAGTTGTGTGTTGTGTTGCAACATATTTGTGCGAGCATTCATGTTTCCAAAGACAATGAATTCACCATGGTCCTTGTAATGAGCAATGTCTTCCTCTAGTTCAACAAAGGGCTGATGTCTATCCATATCCATGCAAGCATGAAGCCAATCAATGACATGGCTTATCAACTCAAGTTGCCCAACCAGTGGCTCATACACAATGCTTTTCATGTGAGCCTACTTAAGCCCTACAAAGGAGAGCCTCCAAGAGAACCAATTATTGAAGACCCTTTAGAAATCGAAGACCAAGAAGAGGTGCTACAAACCAAAGCTATCCTTTGGCATGAAGACAAGGTACTACTGCATGGTAAGATTATCCGATGGTATCTTATTAAGTCCAAAAACTATCCATTTGAAGAATGGAAATATCTTTCAAACCCTTTTTGGTCATACATGCTACACCTCCTTGGCCTCTACGTTGCTTTGCATTTTTGGCCCACATCAAGAATGCACATCGTATTTGCCAAATTCAAGAATTTGTTGCGCATCATGCTTCCATGTTTTGACAAGAAGTATCACATTGGAGTCATTGGTAAGCTCATCAATGCCAATTCCCGCATTCCATGGATACCCGTTACAATTTCAAAAGTTTATTTGTAAGTGTGAGTTGGTCTCATAGATCATGTGTCCCTATTTGTTGGGTGGACTTGCATCCTCCTCAAGTGACTTTTCTTCTTGAGATGACACCTTAACCTTCTTGCTCCTTTCCTCATATGCTTTGTGATGTACATTTTGTTGCGTAAGAGTGCGATCCTCATATACATTACAACCCATTCCTTTGAGGTAGATCCAATTATTGTCAAGGATGATCTTTCTCTTGACCTCATTAGCCATGGTACATACAATAGGTATTTCTCCCGAGCGAGGGACTCCTTGTTTTCCAACTCGATGTGCACCATAAGCCATGATTCCAGACATGCCAAAGTATGTAGCAAAAAACTCTTCAATAGAAAGCAACCGCAAGAGATTGGGGTGTTTCCATGCTTTCCTCCTTGATTCCACGAATGATGATGTTCTTTGAGTGTTTTTGCCGTTCTTGCAATTCTTGAGTGTCTACATTCTCTACATTCTTTACTTGGACAACGGCTTGCGTGATAGGAGATGTAGAAACCACATTATCCATGAGAGAGAGAGAGAGAGAGAGAGAGAGAGAGAGAGAGAGAGAGAGAGAGAGAGAGCTTGATAATGAAAGAGAGAAAGAGGGTGGTGCCAAGGGGGCAGGGGGGGGGGGGGGGGGGCTACCTCTGTGAGCACTGAGACAGGGGGGTGGAAACAGTCTGCAACCAATATAACATTCTTATATATATATATATATATATATATATATATATATATATATAACTTATATAATGATCCCTCAAGTGGGGTTAGTTCCCACGGCCGCGGATTTAAAATCCAGCCATCATTAGCTTGCCCTTTCTAGCTAGAGGCATTCATTCCTCTAGCTCTGCTTCTGATTCTCTAGTGGCAGAGTTGGAGAGTTCTCTCTCTTCTAGAACATTTGCCATGCACTCCGGATCAAACCTTAAGAAGTACCTTTTTAGTCTCCATCCATTGATTCTAGTCTTGTCAATTCGGCCACCTTCCTCCATCAATTTGTAGCTACCATTGGCGTATCGCCTTTTGACGATGAATGGCCCTTCCCATCTTGGCTGAAACTTCTTATCTTTCCTAGTGTCAAATCTGTTCTCGTATCTCAATACTAACATGCCTTTCTTCAGACCCTTTTCCTTAAAGCCCTTGATTGAATGTGAGTTGGCGTCGTTTTGCTTGCATCGTATAGTAGTTGATTGCATCTTCTTTGTCT
Source organism: Adiantum capillus-veneris (assembly GCF_014529385.1). Taxonomy (NCBI): domain Eukaryota; kingdom Viridiplantae; phylum Streptophyta; class Polypodiopsida; order Polypodiales; family Pteridaceae; genus Adiantum; species Adiantum capillus-veneris. The sequence goes on along the minus strand of NC_140942.1, from coordinate 131,113,833 downwards.
AACTGAAGCCTTTCTAGATTCAAGATGTGGTTGCGGAGATGGGCAATTGGGTGCTGCAACTGGCTAGCCATGACTTGCAAGCTGGCTATCTATACCTTGATGGGTAGAATGGCCTCTTTTCCATATACCAGATGGAAAGGGGTGAAACCTACTGATGTTTGGAATGTCATGCGTGGCCCAAAGAATAGCCATAAGATGCTTATCCCAATCACTTGTGTGGTTATTCACCTGCTTTGTGATGATCTTACATATCATTTCATTTACCGTTTCCACTAGATCATTGCACTGTGGATAGTACGGAGTGGAGTGACGTCGTGTGATACCCAGCTTCTTCATCAGTTCTCCCACCAAGTCACCTTTAAAACCTGGCTCTCTATCATATAATATCTCCAGAGGTGTGCCAAAACAACAACAAATGTGCTCAAATTGGAACTTTGCCACTTCCTAGGCTGTAATGTCTGTGGTGGCTGCTGCTTCCACCTATCGGGTCATGTAGTCTACACCAACTAGAATGTACAATTTACCTGACTGGGCCCTTTGTAAAGGACCAATTGCATCTATCCCCCACTTCTCAAATGGGCCATATGAGAGGATAGGAGTATGTGGCTCATAGGTTAGTGTCCGATCATTGGATACTTGACAAGCTCTACATGTTTTACACCACTGATGCACATCCCTATTTAGACTAGACCAAGAGCATCCTACCTGTAGAATCTTCCTACTAGTAATATCTAGAGCAAAGTGGCCGCTCTAAACACCATCATGGCAACTTGAGATCACCTTCGTGATTTCACTGGCGATTGGTACTCGCCTGAGAATTTGGTCTTTGCCCTTGTAGTACAAGGTGATGTTTATAAGGCGGTATCTTGTTGCTTTGAGAACAAGCCATTGTTTTTAGCCCTTGGTATATCCTTTGGGACATTCTCTTGTATCGAAGAAACTGAATATATCAGGCATAACATCACTACCCTGAAAGAGGGGCAACTTCAGTTTGATTTCTCCAATGGGAACATCTTGTATTCTTTCCTTGGCTAGAGCATCTGCTTCTTGATTTTTTGTCCTAGGGACATGAGATAATTGCACTGCTTCAAAATTTCTTAAAAGATCCTTAACTTGGCGTAGCCAAGAAAAACATGATTTTTCCAAATTCAAGTGCCATTATTTGCTTTATCAAGAGCATGGCATCACCAAACACATTTAGGCATTGAACCCCTTGCAAAACACATTGTTCTAATCCAAAAATTAGGGCCGCATACTCTACTTTGTTGTTGGAGTGAAAGTGTAGTAGCTACCCAATAGAGAAGACCTTTTTCCTTTTCTCATTGAAAATATTATGCCAGCTGCAGCTTGGTCGACTGTGCTTTTGTAAGCTCCATCAAAGAAAAGAGAGTGAGCTCCTTCTAGCTTAGAAACTTCTACCATTGGTGTCATTCCTTTGCCTTCTGTATTGACCTTTAGCTTCTTCTCATAGTGATGATGAGTAAGAATACCTACTAGACTAGCTCTTGTGGAGTTCTCCACTTGCATAGTGTAATCAAACTCTTGTAATCTAATGAGCCACTTAGAGACTCTAGATGAGACATCCATGTTTTGCATCACATACGGAAAAACTTCTTCCATTTTTAGAATTACAAAGGGTCTAGGCAATAATAGATAAGAGCAGAACTTTGTAGTGGCAAATATCAATGCAAGTACCATGTGCTCTACCATGGTGAATCCTTTTTCTGATGGGGTCATGACATGACTAGAGAAGTAGATAGGATGCATGAAAGAGGTTTGGGGTCCTTCTGTATTAGTACGACCCCAAGTGTATCACTTCTTACATTGAGGTTAACATAAAATGGCTCGTCTCGTCTAGGGGGTGCAATGGTGGAAAGTGAAGCCAGGTTCTATTTCACCTCGCTAAAGTGTTGCTCATTTTCTTCACTCCATAGGAAGACATCTCTATGGGTGACTTGTTGTAAAGGGAGAATCACTTGAGAGAGCAAGTGAATGAACCTGCTCAAATACATTACCTTCTGAAGGAAAGAGACCAATTGCCTAGCTATTGTGGGTGATGATAAAAACTCTAAATCTTAAACCTTGCTCGGGTCAGCCTCAATTCCTTTGGTTGAAATTACATGGCCGAGAATAGTGACCTTGCTTTCACCAATGTGATACTTGCCCAAGGTTTTTAGCCTAGCCATACCATCATAGATCTTGCTCAAATGGAGGGAGGAGAGCTGTAGATGCAAAACCCGTATTGACTTACCAAAGTATGACTGGAAGACAAAAGTTACATAACGTTGGAATGTGGCTAGAGCGTTGGTGATGGCAAAAGACATCATTTTGTAAGCAAAACATCCCCATGGTGTTATTAAGGTTTTGTTTTTTTGGTCTTCCTTTGCAATGCTAATATGGAAGTAGCCTGAATAGCCATCACATAATGTGTCTTAGGAAATATGACGTAGCTAAGTAGATAACTGAGTAGATTACTTAATGGAGAGAGATAATTTTCACACACAAGAGATTATAGAGTACACACACACACACACACACACACACACACACACACACACACACACACACACACACACACACACACACACACACACAGAGAGAGAGAGAGAGAGAGAGAGAGAGAGAGAGAGAGAGAGAGAGTACACAAGATATACGTGTTCACCCAATGTGGGCTACATCCATGGGAAAGAAGCCTCTTAATGGCTTTAGTACTGCAAACAAGAAGTAGGTTACAAAGGGATTGTACCCTTAATAGAGCTCCCACCTTGCTTCACTCTCACCACCTCACACCCACCTTGTTGCATCAACTTCACACTGTGAAATGTGTGTAGAAATGGCCTCCTTTTATAGGGAAAAAGGGCTACCCTCTCTCATGAGAGGCAACCATGTGTAGCCGCCCTTGTGTAGATAAGTCCAAATCGGACCCTCCAATATGCCCATGTGTGGCCGCCCTTGAGAAGACAAGTACTCCTTTGAAATTGGCCAACGGCCATCGGCCATTGACTTCCAACCACCGGGCACCGACTATTGACTACCGACCATCGGCCAAATGACCGGCCGTTTTTTGACCACTTTCCGGTCGCCGTTCGGCCATAATATTTCGACGAAAAGGAATATTTCGGTGAAGCTAGGCTTGAGACTGCTGCCCGTGAAAATATTGGTTCCTGGCAAGTGATTTTGTTTTCTGGTGAGTGATTTTTTCTTCACCCACGATGACTTCTCCTCATAATGGGAGCCTTACAAATGTGCGTTTTTAATACAAAAAATTACAAGGGGTAAATCAGGTTCCATACTTAACAATCTCCCACTTGGAGACTGATCTCCAAACCAAACATGTGATTGCTTTCCATCCTGGCTTCTTATCTTTGAATGCCAATTGAAGATGAGCAAAAGCTCAACTTCTCCTTATTGACTACCTTTGTAAACATGTCTGCAGGATTTTCACTTGTATGCACCTTTCCTAGCTTTAGTTGTCTCTCTTCCGAAAAAGTGCGTATGAAGTGACATATCACCTCAATGTGCTTTGTCCTTGAATTAAAGGCTGAGCTCTTTGCAAGATGGATAGCACTTTGGCTATCACTATACAAGACATAATTGTCTTGTTTGAATCCAAGATCTTCTAAGAATATGTGAAGCCACAGAATTTCTCTGCTTGCTCCGTCATTGCTACATACTCTGCTTCCGTGGTAGAAAGTGAGACCACTTTCTGCAGCTTTGAAGCCTAGCTTATTGTTGTGCCTCTAACCGCGAAGACATAGCCAGTAGTGCTCCTTTGAGTATCCTTGTCACCTGCCATATCTGCATCAGCAAACCCTTCTAGAAAAGTATTAGTTCCTCCAAAATACAAAGAATTTGTTGTTTTCCCTTTTAGATACCTAAGTATTCACTTCACAGCTTGCCAGTGCTCTTTACCTGGGTTGTCCATGAACCTACTTACAACTCCCATTGCATGTGCAATGTCTGGCCTTGTCCAGACCATAGCATACATAAGAGAACCTATCATTGCAGCATATGGAACTTTAGACATATAGGCTATCTCCTCTTGTGTCTTTGGACACATATCCTTGGTTAGTTTAAAGTGACTAGCCAAAGGTGTAGAAATATTTTTTGCATGTTGCATTGCAAAACCTTTCTAGTATCTTTTTGATGTAATCCTCTTGAGATAGCTTTATTGTCTTCTTCATCTTGTCCCTTGATATCTTCATACCAACTATCCTCTTTGCAAAACCTAAATCTTTCATTGAAAAAGATTTAGACAGCTCCTCTTTTAGGTCTTTGATGTCCTGCATGTTAGCACTTCCAATCAGCATGTCATCAACATACAACATTAGGATGATGAACTTTCCATGTCCCAAATTTTTCGTGTAGACGCAGTGATCCGAGTTGCATCTTGTGAATCCATTATCCAACATCCATCGACCGAGCTTTAAGTACCATTGTCTTGATGCTTGCTTTAAACAATACAAGCTCTTCTTTAATCTGCAAAACATTTTCTCCTTACCTTTTACTTCATACCCCTTTGGTTGAAGCATGTAAATTTCCTCCTCTAAGTCACCATGAGAGAATGCCATATTTACATCCATTTGCTCAAGATTTAGATCATGAGCAACCACAAGGCTTCAGACAAGCCTAATTGAGTCAACTTTTACAACACGAGAAAATATTTCATTGAAGTCAATACCTTTCTTTTAAGAAAACCCTTTTACCACAAGCCTAGACTTGTACCTTTTCTTCCCGCCTTCTTCTTCCTTCAGTTTATACACCCATTTGTTCTGAAGTGCCCGCTTACCTTTAGGCAACTCAACCAACTCCCATGTTTGGTTGCAATGTAATGAGTCCATGTCCACTTGCATGCTCTTCATCCATTCTTCTTTGGATTTGTGTTGCATAGCTTCTTCGTATGATTCTGGGTCTCTGAAATCTGAGACCAAGAGATGGTTGAAGGAAGGAATGAACCTTTCTGGAGGTCTACTTGCTCTTGTAGATTTTTGAGGAATAGGTTGAGGCTCTTCATTTGGTTGACGTTGTTGCACATTGTCACCATTTGCAGTCCTTGAGTCTTCACCATCTCCATGCTCCATGTACTCATCACCTATTTCTTTTGTTTGTTTTCTTTCCAAGTAATATTTGTACATATTTTTTCATTAAAAATTACATCCCTACTCCTAAAGATTTTACCATCTTCAAGATTTCATAGGCGATACCTAAAGTCACCTTCTCCATAGCCAATGAAGAAACACTTTTGGAATTTGCATTTAGCTTTGATCTTAGGCTTCTATCTATGTGCATGAAAGCCTCACACCCAAACACTTTGAGAAATGCATAATTCACCGGTTTACCTGTCCATGCCTCTTCTGGAACTCCCCCATCCAATGCCGTTGAGGGTGATCGGTTGTTAAGCACACATACGTAATTACAGCTTCTGTCCAAAGCTCAAGCAGTAGGACTGCATGTAGATGCATGCTTTGTGCTTGCTCCATGATTTTCCTATTCATCCTTTTTGCAATCCCATTTTGTTGAGGTGTCCTTGGGGTTGTCTTTTGCATTTCTTGATTTTTAAAATTTTACCCCTTTTTGTTTACCATAAACACAATCTTCACAAAACTCTAAGTTCACTTCTTTCAAACATGGTAGAGGCTTCTTTATTTGAAGGATTTGCATTCCTTTGGCACTCATATGCCCAAGCCGATAGTGCCACACAGCACTGTTGACTTTCGTAGCTATTGCACAAGTTGAAGATTGCATGCTAACAACACACAAGTTAAGTGTCCCAACCTTTTCTCCCTTGGCAACCACCAAAGATTCCTTTGAGATCTTCCACCATTCGCTTCTGAATGCAATGTTGTGACCTTCATCGTCGAATTGTCCTGTAGAGATCAAATTTTTGCAAAGAGAAGGAACATGCCTAACATCTTTAAGCTTCCATTCATTTCCGTTAGCAGTTTTGACACAAACTGTACCTTTGCCAACAATTTCACAAGATTCATCATCTCCCCATACATAAATTACCTTTGGTGTAATCTTGGAAATGTTGCTTGTGTGGTATCACATGGAATGAAGCCCCGAAATCTACCATCCAGCAATTAGACACATTGTCTAATGAGAGAATTAGAGCATCTTGCTCAACTTTACCTGCCACATTGGCCTCCGATGTTGGCTTGTTGTCTTGAGACTCCAACTCCTTCTTCTTCTTGGACCAGCATCCTTCTTGATGTGGCCCTCCTTGCCGCAGTTCCAACATTCAAGAACTAACTTTGTGCGTGACTTGCTCCATCTTGAGCGATCATGACCCTTTTGGTTTTTGAAACTCTCCTTAGGCCTTCCTCTTGTTTCCACTATCAGTGCAACACTTGATGATTCTCTTGTGCTTCTCCTTCACATTTCCTTGCTTAGGAGAACACCCACAACATCATCAAACTTAAGAGTATTTTTGTCAGAAATAGAATTACTTACAGCCATCAAAAGGCCGTCCCAACTATTCGGTAGAGACGATAGTATAAGGAGAGCTCGCATTTCATCATCAAAATTTATTTTCACCGATCGAAGTTGACTTATGTTGGTGTTAAAGTCATTTAGTTATTCTACAACTAAACCATTCTCTAGCATCTTTAGATTGAACAAGTGCTTCATGAGAAATACTTTATTGAATGCTAATGGTTTCTCGTATAAGTCATCAAGTGACTTCATTAAGTCCTTCGTGGTCTTCATCTCCAAAACATTGAAGGCCATCATTGACGCCAAGCTTAACTGGATTGTTCCCAGTGCCTTTTGATCAAGGAAAATCCATGCTTCATCTGCCATTGTTGCGGGCTTCTTTGTAAGACCGCCTAGTGGCAAATAGAGGTCCTTCTGGTAGAGATAGTCTTCAGTCTGCATCTTCCAATGTTGGTAGTTTTTTCCATTTAACTTCTCGATCTTGAGCTTCCCTTCCTCCACCATTACTCCCATTCAATTCAAGGAATCCTTTCCTTGAGATAATTTTGCTATGAGCAAACCTTGCTTTGATATCAGTTGTTAGAAAATATGACATAGCTAAGTAGATAATTGAGTAGATTACTTAATGGAGAGAGATAATTTTCACACACAAGAGATTATATATATATATATATATATATATATATATATATATATATATATATATATATAGAGAGAGAGAGAGAGAGAGAGAGTACACACAATATACATGGTTCACCCAATGTGGGATACATCCATGGAAAAGTAGCCACTTAATGGCTTTAGTACTTCAAACAAGAAGTAGGTTACAAAGGGATTATACCCTTAATAGAGCTCACGCCTTGCTTCACTCTCACCACCTCACACCCACCTTGCTGTATCAACTTCACACTATAAAACGTGTGTAGAAATGGCCTCCTTTTATAGGCCAGAAGGGCTGCCCTCTCTCATGAGAGGCAGCCATGTGTCGCCGCCCTTGTTTAGATAAGTCCAAATCGGACCCTCTAATCCACCCATGTGTGGCCGCCCTTGAGAAGACAAGTCCTCCTTTGAAATCGGCCACTGGCCATTGACTTTCGACCACCGACCACCTGCCATTGACTACCGGCTACTACCGGCCAACTGGCCGAATGACCGGCCGTTTTTTGACCACTTTCGGCCATAATATTCCGGGCGAAAAGGAATATTGCTCAAGACTGACCGTGCAAATTTTGGTTTCCTGCGAGTGATTTTTTCTTCACGCACGATGGCTTCTCCTCACAATGGGGGCCTTACAAATGTGCGTTTTTAATACAAAAAATTACAAGGGGTAAATCAGGCTCCATACTTAACACTGTGTAGCATTCATGACCTGCTACTTCGTTGAGAATCTCAGCTTGGAATGGGAGGGGAAAATGGTCTCTCTTTGTTGCTACATTGAGAGGTTTATAGTCTACACAAACCCTCCACTTACCGTTCTTCTTTGGCGTGACCACCACTGGAGAGACCCACTTCAAGTCTTTGATAGGGTAAATGAAACCTGCCTATAGAAAATTCCTCACCTCTTTAAGCAATGCCTCTTGCTGAACTACTCCAAGCCTTCTGAGCTTTTTCACTACAGGCTTACCTCTTTCCTTGAGTCTTATGCGGTGCTGTACCACTGTGATGCCTGTGATCTTGTCATAACCATCAATGAAAATTGTGGTGAAGTTAGCTAGCATAGAGATGTATTCTTATCTCTCTTCAATAGCTAACTCACTAGAGAGCATCCGATGTAACTTACTTGTATCCACCAAGGGTTGCGTACTTGATGGTCCCTTTTGGTTCTCTGGTGGTGCTTGAGATTGTGTCAATCTCTTTGATGAGGATGACTCCCATCACTTTGATGCTACTGTCACTCTCTTTAGTTGTTGTCATCTCTCCTCTCGAGGTGGTCAAAGAGTCACTAGTGAATTCATCTTCCGATGCCTCCAAGATCATGTTGCATCGCTTATCAATCTTCATGTTGTAGAATATGGGCTTTCTCTTAGCATCCTTCATTTGGATCATTCCGGTACTCCAGTCCTTTTTAGCCTCCATAGCCATGAGTCATGGTCTTTGGAGAATGATAGGGTAGCCCTCCCCTTTATGCGGCATGAAAAAAATGTCTACCTCCACTTCCGTGTTGAATGCCTTCACATCCCCTTCACATTGACTGCATTCACAATGCCTACGCACTTCACTTTGACATGATTTTCCATTTTAGCTTAGTAGGGTGCCGGCCTACTTACCTTTAGGCCTAGATGGTGCATCATTTTCTCACTCATGACACATATTTGTGTGTTGCCATCTATGTAGATTTTTGAGATACGTTGCCCCTTGATGTGGGCATCCATGATAGGTAGGATGTCATCTAGAGTCCTCCCAAAGATAGCCCCAACTATCCTTGGCCTTGAATTCCTAGTACTTACCATCTTTGTCCATTGTCTCTTCATCCTTGCTGCAAGATGGAGTAATTGGGGCCAAGGTATTTTTGGACCTTGCATCAAAATATCTTGAACTAGGTCATATGGTTTAGCATACTTGCCTAACAAAGAATCCACGATGTCGATCTTCTACTGAGGCTTAGATGCATGCTTGCTAGACTCTCCTTTTCCCTTCATCTTTTCTCCCTTTGAGAGGCCTCTTCGTGCCTAGCACGCTTCACTCCCATGGCATCTACTTCTTTTGCTTTCCCTTTTCCTTTGTCCTTTTCTTTGACACACTCTTCTACCTTTGCCTTTCCTTTAGCTTCAAGACTGATGACACTTACTGCTTGGTTTGCAACAGGTGGTGGAGATAGTAGTGGAATGAGAGGTTGCGGTGGTGGTGGTGGTGGTTGTACAGGTGGTCAAAGAATTTGGACCAATGAAATCTGCTCTGATTGCCTGGGCGGTGGTGGTCTCTCCCTTGGTGGAGAAATCTGATTTTTCCTTATGCCTCTATTGAAGTTCTACCTTCTTAGATGGGGACAGTAGTACATGCCATGGCCGTCCTCTCCACAATTGTAAAAATGGTAGTCCTAATTTTGTCTTTGCTGCCCTCTTCCTTGCTTTGGATTTTTGGCAGGTGCATGCCCTTGCTGCACTAGATGTATTGAAAGATTCTCTAACTGGTTGGCGATTCGGTTGAGCAGGTCTTGTTGATCTTGAGCCGGTTCCTGTGGCTGATTCCTCTAGAGACGGATGAGGTGCAGCTAGGTGTGGTCGGGCCCTACCCGGTTCCTCTTCCTCGATAGTCATGGCTTGTAGACGCAATTTATTATGTTTAAGGTGGGCCACTTCAACTGCTACCTCATATGTAGCAGGAAACCTTCCCTTCACCTTGTCTTTAAGAATTGGCCATAAACTAGCCACAAACCGGTCTTCCTTTAGGAAATTGGGTACCTCTTTGCCCTCCCTTAGCGATGCAACCCATCTTCCCCATAGATCCACAAACTTTGATTTGTATGCTGCATATTCAACCCTACTTTCTTGCTTCAACTCCATTAGCAATTGCCACAATTTTTCTGATGTGGTGCCTTTTCATAGCACCTTAGAAATGCCGCTCTTAGCTAGTCCCACCTCTCCTTGGTGGCTTGCACCAAGGCGTTGTACCATGATCTTGCCTCCACTGTCATTAACAATGAAAAAATATGCAGACACGAAGCACCATCATCCCTTTCAAAGATGACACATGCTATTTCAAGATTATCTAGGAAATCCAAAGCATCTTCTCCCACCTTACCCGTGAAGGTTTGGGAAGGAAACATTTTCCATTGCTAAACACGATTTTCAAACTTTTTTTTTTTTTTTGAACACAAGTAGCTTAGCGGCTTCTTACAAGGTTGGGTGGATAGATCAAAACATGATGAAAACTAAAACATTAAAAGAGTGATGGTAATCCAACACGGAGAGGATAATGGCATTTGGGGAGCTAAGGATCTCTCCCAACACCAAATAAAAACACAATCTTCTGCTGATAGAAGATCTTTCTATCTACATACATATGTACGTGCATGTGTTGCAAAAATTTAAATGGAAAAGAGGTTGGTCCGTTATCCATGATGCACAGAGTGTAGAGTACTCACTTATACCCTTACCATGCCAATGTTGACAAGTCGGCACATCAACAGGAGGTCATCAACCTTAATAGGCTCCACCTTTCCTTCATTACTTAACATGTATGGAGTGATGGCAATGTGTTTGACCACTCCTAGCATTTTTAGCTAGCAACAATTTCAAGTAGTTACCGTAATTGGCTCGCTGCATGAATTCCACACCATTTCATTATAGATCGTTTTCGGCCCACTGGGTTTCACCTATGGGTAGACAGTTTCTTCAAAATGAGTTGTATAAGGAGAGGAGGAAGGCCCCCTACCTGCCTTCCAAAATAGCAAGGACAATAGCCAAACCACTCCTCTCTAGGACATGGGAGCCTCCTTATCACCTCCACTTTGGGGTTGTCGAAGTGAACTGGAAGCACTCACATGCGCGTCGCAAATTAATAGGCGACCTTCCGCCACTTTACTTCGGATGACCTTCTTTTTGGCAGCCTAGGCACGATTCTGCTTTCTAGAGCCAAACTCAAAGCACTTGTGTGGCCAGCTGTTTCTTCTTCCTTGGGGGTCATGTGATTTAGGATTGGCCTAGCCCTCCTTTTCCTTTGGCACGAGCAGCCCCAGTAGGCCACTTATTAGGAGTAGAGGCTATACTTCTATTTTCAAATTCTTTGGGAAAGAGAGGATTTACTAACTTCTTTCCTTCATTAATATGGATGATTTCTTCGCCGTGGACATCGATGTAGAGGATTTCCGCTTCTCCTTTACTTTTGTTGATGTCACTCATTGATAGAGTGCAGTGGGTGATGGCAAAGAGAACAGCCTGTTGCCCTCCCTCTGGTGGTCTTGATTTATGGTAAGAATGAGAGATGCGAGATGGAGAACTTACTTCTTGGATGTTGACAATGGTGTATTCCAGTAGCAGCACTTCCAAGAAGGCTGTTAGTGCTTCTTCAATTTCTTCCTCCTCCGTTCTTTAATTGGAGGATTCCCACAGCCACTCATCCATGGTTGACGACGTGCATCATTTTAAGCATTGTAAACTGAAGGGTTCTGAGAAACCCTCCTCGATGGGGGCAAAAAATGACAAGTGAAAGCACAAAACGGACCCTAGTGGCCACTACTCCAGGACCGTGTACGAAGAACTTGTCACGAGGAGTGAACATGGGGTACCACCTAGCTTTGAGCGGCTAGGATGCGGACAACAACAATTCAAATAACACTAACACAACACACCAGAGAGAGAGAGAGAGAGAGAGAGAGAGAGAGAGAGAGAGAGAGAGAGAGAGAGAGAGAGAGAGAGAGAGAGAGAGAGAGAGAGAGAGAGAGAGAGAGAGAGAGAGAGAGAGAGAGAGAGAGAGAGAGAGAGAGAGAGATGTAGATAATGCAAACCCCTTGGGATGTGAGGGCGAACTTGATTCAAGGTGGTATTTATAGAAATATTCATTTTGACAAGATGGAGGCCATGGTGATAGATAGATATATAGATAGATAGATTAGATAGATTTTATTATTGTCCTCGAAGGTCAAATATGACCTATGGGACCAAAGTTACCTGTGATGTAGTATCTGTATGTCCTCGAAGGTCAAATATGACCTATGGGACCAAAGTTACCTGTGATGTAGTATCTGTATGTCTGATGAGTGACTCTCGATGCTCCAAAATTGTGGCGATGAGAGTCGTAATGGAGAGCCCACACTTTGGCTGGGAGAGGAAAGTTTGTAGGTCTTAAGTTATGACTGAAAATGTGAGAGAAGCAAGTTTGGATGTGACCAAAAGCTGAGCACTCTAGTAGTGTGTGGTACTCAGACTCTCAAACTTGCAGTGAGCATAATGTGCACAGTCGATTTGACTCTTCTTTATTGCCCCAACGCCCTATCTGGCATCGAAGGAAATGGGAGCTAAGCCAAATGGCTATGATAGTGCGTATCGTTGACAAGGGGATACACTCAAGCATGTAAGTGTGAGTACGGTTTCCTCTTTCTTCTGCAAAGAACATGGTTTTGTAGTTGGGGGCAATATGGGTGGTGTAATGTAGAAAAGCTTCATTCACTTGGGAGTCAATCGAAGCATCATTGTAGCAAGTGTAATGCATCCCATCTCCCAAACCACTTCTTTATGTCTTGCATCCATCCCATGCTCAAGATCTTGCTTTTATGCGTCTTTTGAACTTTTTTTCTTGCTTCCCATGCAATTGTAGGAAGTCGATATGAGGGGTTTTGACGCATCTTTATCATGTATTCCACAACCCTTTCCATGCCCATAACCTCAATTGCAAGACATCCTGACTCAAGAAGTAGGAGCATATATGGTGTTTATGTCTTCACTTGGAGAAGGTTTGTAAGAAAACACTCCTGGACATTCTCAAACTCTTTCCAAGTAGACTTTGAGATGCTCCCCTCCCACACTTCAACTCCATAAAGAAGAACCAGTGTCACCAATGCATCAAAAAGATACTTCTTGAGAACCCAACACTTGATGTTTCCCGCATTACACATGTTCTCAAACGCATGATATGCTCTCTTTCCCGCTTCCAAATGACACATAGCACATTCATGCCACTTGTGATTGAACAAAACTCAAGGCCAAGGTACTTAAAGCTCTCAACAACTTCAAGTGTATCATTGTCTTACACAATGCATGGCTTCTCCTTATGGTTGGTTTCACAAGCATAACCTTTGTTTTGGATTCATTCACAATCAGCCCACTATGCAAGAAAAAGTTCTCAAGGACCACCATAAGCTTTTGTGCATCTTCTACAGTGTGCGCTAGAAGCACTACATCATCCGCATACAACAAGCATGATTACCGCATTGCAAATAGTGACCTCTTCAATGCCTTCTTCTTGCATAAAGTCAAGTACCATTTGTTCCAATTGATCGATGCATAGACCAAAGAGAGTTGGTGACAACAGACATCCTTGTTTAACCCCAATAGTGCTTATAAAAATTCCTGAAATTTCTCTTCCTATGCGCAATTGACAAATCACCTTCTTATAGATTCGAGAAACCGCAAGCATAAACTCACTTGGCACTTGGATTTCTTCCATCCTTCTCCACAAATTGTTACACGAAATCATATCAAAGGCTTTCTTAAAGTCCACAAAACAACAATACAATCGCTTGCCTTTGAACCGACTTTCCTCCATGAGAACACGAAGAGTGACAAGATGATCAATAGTGCTATGGCATTGACGAAAACCCGCTCGTCCCTTTGCACGCTTGTCACTATTCTCAGCCCAATCACTCAATTTTATCTCCATTATGTACCCAAACAACTTTTCCATAAGAGACCCAATCATTATAGTGCGGTAGTTGTTTACATTCTTTACATCCCCTCCTTTATGCAAAGGCTTAACCCAATTAGTACTCCAATCATAAGGCATACCATGTTGAAGTGCAAGGTTGAACATATCACACATCCACTCATGGGTAAAATCTCCCGTCCATTTGATCATCTCCAGCTTGATACCTTGAAGATCTCCCAGCTTTGCGAGTGGCCAACTTTTCAAGCCCACCGCATACATCCTCAATAGTAAAAAAAGAGGGCATACATGGGAGTGAACGATAAAATGGGATTTTTTCAGCATTTGCTTGCTCATATAATTATCTACAATGTGTGTACATATCCATAAGACTCAAGTTATCAAAATTCTCAACCTGCTTGCCTCTCAAGTTTCTCCAAAATTTTCCACATGCATGTACCTTTTCTTGGACTTGAAAAAGTTATTGCTTTACTTCCCATCTTCTTCTCTTCTTTTGAATCAATGCCTTGTATGTATGCAAATGACTTTGATAGTTGTCTTTGTCCATAGTTGCATCAAGCTTTATCAAGGACTTTCGAGCATCTTGACATTCTTTATCAAACAACCTTTTGCGTGATCTATCTTTGTTGATACCATGGAGATGCTTTATAGCGAAGCATTTTTCGGCACAAGAAGAAATAACTTTCTTGAAAGCTTCCCGTTTAGTTTCCAATGGTGCATCATATTGAAGCTTATTCATCCATAATTCTTGCTCAACCATTTCAATGTAAATTGGTGCCTGTTTGAAATCAGTGATAATTTCTCTTTCCTTTGGCTGAGATTATCATGCTTAGTTGCTTCTCCACATGAAAGGTCAATACATAAGGTGCGATGATCAAATTCTGGGGTCCATTGGCCAAACATAAAACTCTTGATGTGATACATGATGGCTTCGGAGAGTACCATATAGTCAATCACACTGTCCCCATTATGTCTCCTACATGTAAATCCATTGGTTCCACTCCACAAAGATACACCATTGGCACTGAGCATACCCATGCTATTACACATGTGTAAAAGTAACTTTCCATAATGATCCGGCTCTTTCTCATCCATTGAAGAACGATCATACAAGTGAACTTCCTCCAACTCCCTTGAAATGTATGGCATATCAAATTGTTAAGAAACATGTTGCAATGTTTTTGTGCGAGCATTCATATCCCCAAATACAATAACATCACCTTCACCTTTGAAATAAGCAATGTTTTCTTCTAAATAAAAAAATGGCTGATCTCTATCCCTGCAAGCATAAAAGGGAGAATCATGATGAGGAATGTAGAAACCGGATACAAAAATGGGTGCTCTTTTTGGTGTCATAATTTTCAGCCATACATAACGTTTGTACTTGTCATCTTTCACAAATGATATAAAATATTCCAATCCTTTCTTAACCATACATGTTACCCCTCCTTGTCCTCTTTGCTGCTTAAGATTCTTTGACCACATCAATGAATGTACATTGTAATTCTCCAAGCCGTTAATCCTTTGTGTATCATGCTCCCAAGCTTCAACAAGAAGTACAACATCGTCTTTGCTTGTTAGTTCATCAATGCCAACCCCTGCATTCCATGGGTATCCATTATAATTGCAAAAGCATATTTTCAATTGTAACTCGATCTCAGTAGGTTACGTATCCCTATTTGCTCGAGTAACTTGCCTCCTCCTTGGGCACATTTTCTTCATGAGAGATCTCCTTGTTTTTATTATTCTTTTCCTCATATGCCTTGCGACGCATATTTTGTTATTTAATAGTGCAATCTTCACATACAAAACATTTTGTATCCCTCAGATAGATCCAACTATTATCAAGGATAGTCTTTTGCTTGGTCTCATCCGGCATGGTGCATACAATTGGCCGTTCTTCCGAGTGAGGATCTCCTTGATTCCCCACTCTATGTGCTCCATAGACCATAACTCCGGACATGCCAAAGTGGGTTAAAAAAAAATATTCGATAACAATGGAAAGAGAAGGAGGTGTCTCCAGCTTCTCTTTGGAAATTCCACAAATAACAATGTTCTTGGAACGTCGCTCCCGTTCCTTCAACTCCTCCACATCCACATTCTCAACATTCTTTGTTTGAACCGTATCTTGCATGAGTAAGGAATTAGAAACCACATTGCTACCACATACATCAGCCCAAGACTTGTTTGTGCATACATTTTTCATGTCGCATACATCTCGGCTCATGGTGTCAAATTTATCCTCTTTCAATACATGGTCATGCTCTACTTTGCCCATCCGCTCCTTCAAAGCATTCAAGTCCGCAAGAGAGCGTTTATATTCCTTGACTTCCTCTTCAAGTTGCATCAAATGTGTTTTTTGCATCTCAAGTGTCCTCTTGAGATTATCATTCTCAACCACAAATACCCTTAGAGTGCCATTCTCCATTGAAAAACTGGGTTCCTTGCAGCTGCCAATGCGCTCTGACTGTCAGTGTAGATAGTGTTGGTAGTGTTTTGTCCAACACCCAAATCAGCCATGAGGTGTCTAAGCCATACACACTCAACCGTAGCTGTGAAGATTACCCTGTACCTAGCCTCACAACTCAAAGTGGCCATAGTAGGTTGCTTCTTGCTCAACCATGATATACATGAACTGCCAAGCATGAAACAAAAACCACTTGTGGACACTCGTGTGTCAAAACAACCAACCCACTTTGAGTCCAAAAAAGCATGTAAGTCTGGCGGCAATGATCCCCCCTTGGGATAAAACAAGCCAAGATGTAAAGTGCCACTAAGGTAGCAGAAAATCCTCTTGACAGCCTGCCAATGCTTAGACCCTGGGCTATGCATAAATCTGCTGACCTGTGAGACTGCAAACTGAATATCCGGCCTCGTATTGCATACATAAATGAGGCATCCAACAACAGTTTGGTAAAGAGTGACATTAGCAGGATCACCAGCATCATGAAGACTCAATTTCAAACCTATTTCCATGGGAGTGGCAATAGGTTTGCAATCCTCAAGCCCAAACTTACATAGCAATGTCTCTATGTAACTTTCTTGACACAAGGCAATACCACCATCACACTGCTTAAACTGTATGCCCAAATAATGATGCAACAGCCCCAAATCTTTCATCTTGAAAGTAGCATTCAAATCAGCCTTAAATTCAGTAATATGTCCCTCATCTGGTCCAATGATCATCAAATCATCTAAATAAAGAACCACAATGAGAAGTACATCACCCTCATGCTTTACATACAATGTGCTTTCTGTTGGACTATTCCAAAAGCCTCATTTGACCAAATGAGTGTCAGCTTTCTCATACCAAGCATGAGGAGATTGCATCAACCCATACAAAGCATTCTTACATCTGCAGACTTTGTCCTCTTGTCCTTTCACGACAAAATCGCGAGGCTGCGCTACATAAACTTCGTCAAATTTGTCACCATTCAAGAAAGCAGTAACAATGTCTAATTGATGTATATCCCAACCAAAATGACCTGCCAATGCACATAGAAAATGCACAGTAGTCATACGACAAGTGGGAGCAAAAGTCTCTTCATAATCTATGCCATTTTGTTGTGCATAACCCTTTGCAACAAGTCGAGCCTTATGGCGATCGATCTCACCATCCGGCTTGCATTTCAACTTGTAAACCCACTTCGTACCAATGGCCTTTTTGCTAGGAGGCAAATCATATAAAGTCCATGTGTCATTTTCTAGAAGTGCATCATATTCTGATTGCATCGCAGCCATCCAAATTTTTGAATTCCATGCTTCATTAAAAGACAGAGGCTCCTCAACATCATGTAAGCTAGTCACAGCCAAAGCATAACAATCTGATGCATAAGATGCATGGTGAGAGCCTGAACGAGTACAACTAGACAAAGGTGCATCCAATTTACTGTCACGCAATGTATGCACCAGCCATTTTGGCATACCTCTAGCCTGCTCATTTTCAGCCCTTTCCTCATTAAGTACATCATGTACATCTGCATCAGTAATAGGCTGATCTGTAACATTTTCAAAAACCCCATAGGTTGTACATTTGCCTCATTGGAATTTACATTCGTACTTCCACACTAAAAAGAGGCAACAAAGTGTCATAAATGTCCTGTGAGCTTACATTACTGTCTCTAGTACATGAAAGCAAGGGTTGAACAGAATCTTCCACAAACTCTACATCCCGTGAAACCGGAATACACTTTGTTTGTGGATGATACAACATGTAACCTTTGATTTCAGCACTATAACCAACAAAAATACATTTGACAGCCTTATTTGTGGCACCAAAGCATATGCCAAATAGCCAAAAACAGGCATGCGCTCAATAGAAGGCTTTCTATCATGCCATGCTTCATATGGAGTAATAGACTGCAAAGCTCTCGTAGGACACCTATTTAGTACATAAGTGGCACACATGATGGCCTCAAGCCAAAAAGAATGCGGAAAAGCTTAACTTTTGACCATACATCGTGCCATTTCCGTAAGTGACCCGTTTTTCCTGTGAGCAACACCATTTTGTTGAGGTGTAGAAGGCATTGTACATTGGTGTTTTGTCCCACAACTAGCCAGAAAAGCATTAAATTCATGAGACATATACTCCCCCCCTCGATTGGAACAGAGGGTGCCCATAGTACATTTCGAGACATTTTCAGCCATAGCCAAAAATTATTTAAAGCACATAAAAACTTTGGAATTCGCTTTAAGCGGAAATACCCATGCATGCCTGGAGTAATCATCAATGAAAGTCACAAAGTACATGTAATTACCCAAGGATGGATTTTGCATGGGCCCACAAACATCACTATGCACAAGCTGCAACCTGCATGTGGCCCTAGCTGAACCATCCTTTGGAAACTTAGAACGCTGTATTTTACCTAGAATACAACCTTCACAAACATGTTTGTCAGGTGCTTCAAGAGGCGGCAAAGAAGCAACCATATCAGATTTCTACAAACGCAGCAAACTGGCAAATTCAGATGATCAAAACATGCATGCCAAAGTTTTGCATTTGAAATAGCCCTTGAATTTGCAATTGCATTTGCAAAATTTTGTCCACACTTGTCATACAAAGTGAGATTATACAGCCCACGAAACAAAATCCCAGATGCAACAATTTCATCACCAAAACTGTGATCATGAACTGTACATCTATCATCCACAAATTTGACTACAAGTCCAAGTCTAGCAAGTGCAGATACAGGTAAAATATTCTTCTTGATCCCAGGTACATAAAGTGCATCATCAAGTGTGAAAGAACTTTCATTTGCAACAGTAAGCACAATCTTTCCAACTCCTTGAACCAAATAAGAGGCATTGTTGGCACAAGTGACTGAATTCCCATGAGGGACAGACTCGAGAGAGGTGAACAATCCATGATGTGAGGTAATGTTCTTTGTAGCACCAGTGTCGAAAAACCACACATGTGAATCTGCAGCAACTAACATGCATGCATCATGGACAGCAGGACTGTAAGTGCACTCTGCACTAAAAACCCATTCTGCATCAACATCAGCATTACAGTCTCCTTTCAAAGAAGACTCAACTATGGTTGCATTTGTGGTGGAACTAGCATTTGCAGTGGAACCACCCTCTTTCTTCTTAGCCTCTTTGGCCTTCAACTTAGGACACTGCTTGATCAAGTGATCATTAGCTTTACAATAATGGCAACGCATCTTCTTTTTGCCCTTATCACCAGAATTGCCAGACAAAGTGCTGCCAGCAGAAGCATTGGGAATAGAAGTTTTGCCACTCGTAGAAAAACCAGAAGAAGTGGCTGCATTGGTGTTACCACCCATTCTTTGAGAAGCAATAAAAGCATGTTCAATTTTATGCTGTCTAGTCCTGGTTTTTCTGGAAAGTGACTCTTGCAACAGCAATGTGCATAATGCATCAAACTTGACAACTTCTGGATTCCTTTGGGTCATAAGTCTCCAAGTACTAGCAAAAGTCTGGTAAGGCATCAAGAATAGTGTGCACAAGGGAACTGTCTGAAATGACTTCACCTGCAAAAATAAGTTGCTCATTGATATCCTTGACACAAGCAAGAAAAGTGTCCATATCATCTTCCTCATGCATAATATTCAACTCCAGCTCTTTACAAAGCAAAGCAATTTTAGCCTCATTGTGGCTTGCATAAAGACCTGATAGAATATCCCAAGCCTGTTTTGCAGATTTTGCTGAATGAATGTGAGGAACAATGGTGCACTTCACAGCCAATGCAATCAATGTATGAGCCCACACATCCTTTACATCCCAACAAGCTTGTTCAGTTGTAGGCAAAACAACTCTAATAGTAGAAATCCTTGTAGCAAGACTTGCAACGTCCTCAACGTCGCCTACATCCTCTGAACTAGGACGTACATCAATGCCCTGCACAATATTCTAGACGCCCTTTGACACAAGAGCGTTTTGCATCATATAATCCCACATAGTGTAATTGTCCCCATCCAAACTGTCCTCAACAACAAACATCTTGAACACATCTGTGTTGTTGTCAGCCATGGTAAATGCTGCACGTGATGTGAAAAATGCCTGAAAAGAGGAGAAATAGAGCGGAAACAACACGTTCTATATAGCACAAACCGTAGAAGACTGTAAGGCACCTGTTATGTAGAAAATGGCACTGACAAAAATTTTGCACAAAATGATAAAATTGCCTGTGCAGACCTGCTTGTAGTGGAAATGGAGGCCGAAATGTGCCCGAATCAAAAATCTGAGCAGATTGTGCTCTATGAGATCACTTGAAATATTTGCCAACCTGCGAAGGCTTGCCAAACCTCACTGTAATCAAAGAAAGTGAGTAGGCGTGTACTGGAGCAGCTGGCGATTAAGCCTGGGAGGATGCAACCTGCTCTGATACCAATTGTTGGAATTAGGGTTGCAGAGAAACACACACAGCTTGGAGAAGACAAAGGAATCTCAAGGCACACAATTGAGAGTGTGTTACTTAGTGTGCAATGGAAAGATAGATAGCCCTAGAGTGATGGGCTATATACAATGCACGGGGGGAAAAACCTCCTAAAGAGGGAAAAAATGCCCTGGCGGTCCTAGTGTGTTCACATACATCACTCCACATGTATATGGTAACACCTCTCTCCAGATGCAATCACATATGCGTGCATCTTGAGGCAATTTTCAACAGGTGCAAAGCGAGGGCGTTTCTCCAAATGCTATCACCTAGGTGTGCATCTTGAAGGCATGTGGCTCTACGCAAGATTATCTTGAATAGAGATGTCATGATTGTCATTTCCTTAATTGATATTTATGCTAGCCAGATGTGCTGCACTTCAAAAGACACAAATAGTGCTTGATTCCTCATCATGGTCTTCATGCATTTGAACTAGAAGTAGGTGCTCAAAAGAAGGATTTCTCCCAAGTCAACAGTGAGGTGTGTTGCTTCACATTAGAAAGTCACATATCTAGGATCATACTGGTGAGTATGTACGTTGGTCGATACATATGCCAATTGTGGTGTTGACAAACATCCATAGAGAGGCAAACATTCCACTAACAACTCCAGGGAAGAAGCAATACTCACAACACAAATCAAGCGTGGACATGAAGAGCATGATGAGGAGTCAAAAACATGGCTATGGCAAGGAAGCTCTGGGATGTTTTAACCAAATACGAAGGGAAAGCCTTTCTTCTCTTTCAAATGCATTCACACCTACTTGCACCTTGAAGGCTCTTCAAGGTTCAAGCATGTGAACAAATTGGATGAAAATTGACGTTTGTCATTATAAGAAGCCTCTTGGAGTGCTCTTATAAGAGGGTAAAGGGTAGGCCAAGGAAGCAATGAATTGTTTTTGTTGGGATGCAAAATGAGGGAAACTCCCCTACTGCAATCTTCTTTATCAGTGTGCTCATTGCATGGATTGCTGCTCAAAGGCTCTTTGGCTCATATGTATGCCAAATGTGGTGCCCTTTTATGAAAGCACAAAAAGCTGCTACAACATGTGTTAATGACTGACTCTTATGCAGCATAGCTTTTTGGACTAGTGCAAGTGGAAGGGATGAATGATTTGTTTATGAAGCTATCAAGTATTTGTAAGGCAAACATATCTACTTGCAAGGTATTAGATGTTCCTACCTCGCTCATATCTCTTCCCTACTGCTGCAAAAGAGCCTCGGCTCTTCCATACCAAAGATTTGGTGAGGCAACTTCAATGTTCATCTTGCCCACCTCGCCTTTAGTATGCACCTACTATGCTTAGAACTAGTATGCACATATTGCGCTCAAAATGGTCTTCTACCACTGTAAAAGATCCCTCTCAGCTCTTCCATACCAAAGCTTGGTACCGTTGTCGGGGGATATTTGTTCAAAACTTGAGCCAGGTCAGCGCCGGCTGCTAGCTGTGGAAAAATTGAGAGCAAAGACTTTCCACACCGCACAATATAGTAGCTATTACTTACTTGGTAATGCTATCGACGCACAAAAATTGCTCGGAAACTTGTAACATCGATGAAATTGATGTGCACTTATGAAGAAGTGCCGTTAATGACACCATTAATTAATGCAAATGACGGTTTAGGAGTTTAAGCTCCCCTTACAAATTACTAAATTAAGTTTCCGCTGATGAACAAAATCCTACTGTGTTGGTTTCCTTAGATCGATTGTTCTTTTGCTTGATATGTCTTCAATTACTATCTTTGAATTCCTTCTTGCCCTTTCTTTAGCTCAAGAACAAGAGAGAGATTCCCTTGTCTAAGCTCGGGAGAGAGAGAAAGAGAGAGAGCTTTCCCCTCCTTGACGTCGAGTCAAGCTTCCTCCCTTGACTTGCTTGCTTGGCTCGACAAGCTCTTCTCAAGCTCCGCTTGCTTGCCTCGACAAACCCTTATCAAGATCCACTTGCTTGCCTAGACAAGCTTCTTCTCGACCTTCTTGCTTGCTTCAAGATTTCGCATGTAAAATGACCCTCCTCTCATGCAAAAAGATGAGGCTATTAATAGCTCCCCTTCCTCCCTTAGCAACGATGCCGCCCTCGCTTCTAGGGAGGCATAAAAAACCCCCCTATGATGTGGCAGGTGGGATTTTGGACTAACGTGGAATACGGCAAGAGTAATGCCGAAAAGGTGCACATGGGGCTACTGAGCCATATCCGAGCAACACAGCTACCAGCGCAAGTCCCTTTTCCTCCTGCACCCTCGCTGCTCGCTGTCTACAGCTCCACGCCATATTTTCTTTGTATTTTCTTTTGGCTTCCCACCCTATTAAAATTAGGGTGGCCCCTTTTAATGGGCCCTTGGGTGGACATTAGAATTGGGCCCTTGGGCGGCCATTTGAGTTGTGAGCATGGGCGCCATCCGGCCTTGGGCTCATAGAGGCACCACATTTGGCCAAAGCATCGCCTAGTAGCACATCTTCCTCGAGCAGTCATTGACTGACAATATCATCATGAATTCTACCAGCCTTCAAGATGCAGGTATAAGTTATTGCATTTGATGAAAGACCTTCCCTCACATTTGGTTAAAATAGTCGGTGCTTCTAAGCCGCATCCCTTTTTGGCACATTTGACATACATTCAGCATTAAACTTGGCATGTTACCAGGTCTTAAACACTATTCATTAATCATATAAGCTTCAAACAAAATTAATGTGCACTTTTCTGGCATCTTTCTTAGCATGGGAGCAGAGCTGCATGACATCCACCCCCTCTGAACCTGCACAGCCTCCGGTCTGTGCCAACTGCACTTATGAAGCATCATCAAGAGCATCATCAGACTCTGTTGGGTTAAAGGCCCGTGTGCCCGGCTGCCCGTTGTTTAGCCGCCCATGTACAGCCATTCATTTACTCATTCATAATAACCATACTCACAACTACACATTGTAGTGTGAGTACCGCCCTGCCACACACTGTGTCTATCTCCTTCTTCGTGTTGGCTCTCTCTGTGTGTGCTCTCCGATCCCAACAAGTGGTATCAGAGCTTGGTAGTGAGAGCATTGAGAGCTTCATCATCATTGTTGAGTGTGTTGAAACTTGCTGCTGTTTCATTGCCGTTTTTCGGTTTCGCGCACGCGCGCATTTCTAAAGACCAGAAGGTTTTTCTGAGCTTGGCATTGGAAGGTTCAGCACTCCGCGAGTATTTTCACCAGGCGTCCTGAAGTTTAACCCCCCTTTCGGAGCCATTCGTGCCATCAGAAATCCCATCCGAGCTACAGACTAGGAGCTGCGTTTTTCAGCTCTCTTTGGTAGTTTTCTACTGCCAGAGCTTCCATAGCCATTACAGGTGCCATTGTTGTAGTGTCTTCCACTTACGTGAGCCCACAGCTCATTTGAGAGTGTGTAGCCTCTTCTTGGAGTGGCCTCATACACACAGATAGAGTGGGAGTTTGGCGACATTGTCTTCTTCGACTACAGGTACAGGTACAAGTGCAGGTACAGGTACAGGTACGGGTACAGGTTACAGGTTACAGGGAGCTTTGGATACAGGTTTCTCATTGTTGCATTCTTGTTGTAATGGGCACTAAAGAGGACACAGTTTTCAATATTGAGAAGTTGGATGGTGCTAACTTCTCATATTGGAAATATCAGATTTGGGATGTCTTGGTGCAGAAGAAACAGATTCGACCTCTAAAGTTGCAGGGAGTTAAAGCCAGAGAACATGGAGAGGGATGATTGGGAGGAGTTGGATGAGATGTGCAGGTCTACCATTAGGCTTTCCCTTTCAAAGTCTGTTTATTACAATGTGAAAGACGCACAGGGTGGAGCTTATGAGCTATGGTAGCGTATTTGCGATATGTATGATAAGCATTCGGCTGCTTCTATGGTGTATTGGATTAAAAAGCTTATTGATTTGCGAATGGAGGAAGGTGCTTCCATGAATGCGCATTTGAATGAGTTCAATACAATTTTCAGCCAACTTGCTACGCAGGAAATTACGTTTGAGGAAAATGTAAAAGCTATGTTTTTACTTGTCACGTTGCCTGAGTCATGGGACACATTTAGGACAGCCATAAGTAACTCGGTTCCTGCGAATGAGTTGACAAGTACTAATGTGGAGTCTAGTCTTCTCACGGAAGAGATTAATCGAAAGAATAATGCAGGTAGTAAGTCTTCTAGTGCAATGGTTGTCAGAGGCAGGACTATGGACAAGTACAAGTCCAACAGGGGTAAATCTAGAAGCAAGTCCCGTGCAGGCACAAGTAAAAAGGATGTGGAATTTTTTCATTGTGGTAGAAAAGGCCATTTCAAAAAGGATTGCTACAAGTGGAAAAGGTAAAATGGAGATGGTAAGAAGAAAGACCATGATGCTAAGGACAAGCCTAAGTCCAATGTCAAGATTGAGGAGTTAAATGCAACACAGGGAGAGTGTAGCTCTCAAGATGACCATGTATGTGCTCCGACTAGTGCTACTAGTGAAGAGCTTGGTGATGTGTTGCTTGCATCCTATTTTGAAGACGCTTTTCTTCTCACTCATGAGCGTAGTATGCCTATGGATTGGGTCATTGACAGTGGTGCTTCTTTTCACGTTATGCCTCATAGGTCGTGGTTTCATGACTATGATGCTTCGAGCACAGGTACTGTCAGGATTGCCGATGGGCGTTCTATGCAAATTCATGGCATTGGGGATATTCATTTGGCTATGCCAAACTCTACTACTTTTGTCTTGCAGCGTGTGCGTCATGTGCCGGCTCTTGCAAAAAGCTTGATTAGTGTGGGTCAGTTGGATTCACTTGGTTTCAATGTATCTTTTGGTGATGGAGGTTGGAAGATCACTAAGGGCAGCCTTGTTTTGGTTAAAGGTGCTAAGAGGAATACGTTGTATTCCCTTTGTGTAGCTAGTGTGGCTGATCACATTGTGGGGATCACTGAGCAACCTCCTGCTTCTTTATGGCATCAGCATTTGGGGCATATGTCACTGAAAGGTTTGAAGTTGTTGGCACGTGCGGATTACATTCCCGTTTCAGATTTTGGTGGTTTTGAGTTTTGTGAGCATTGCCTTTATGGTCGACATGCTCAATCTTCTCATAAGAAAAGTGTTCCACACAGATCTTTGGAAAAGCTAGCTTTGGTGCATAGTGATGTATGTGGGCCGATGCCCAATGCTTCTCTTGGAGGTGCTATGTACTTTGTTACGTTCATTGATGATGCTAGCAGGAAGGTTGGGCATACCCCATTCGTAAGAAGGATATGGTGTTTGATATATTTAAGCAATGGTTGGCTCTTGTCGAGAACCAATCAGGTTGTAAGTTGAAGTGCTTACGTACGGACAATGGGGGTGAATTTATGTCTCATGCTTTCACAACATTATGTGTTGAGAAGGGTATACGGAGCGAGCTTAGTGCTCCCTATACACCTCCTCAAAATGGTGTGGCAGAGCGCATGAACAGGACTATACAGGAAAAAGTCCGTAGTATGCTTTCTATGGCTGGTTTGTCAAATGGATTTTGGGCTGAAGCTGTTGCCACTTCTATGCATTTGATAAATCGTTCACCTAGTGTTCCTTTGGGCTTCAAAGTGCCTGAAGAGGTATGGACAGGTTTGCCACCTTCGTATGGTCACCTTCGTGTTTTTGGCTGTGAAGCTTATGTACATGTACCTAAGGCAAAACGCAGCAAATTGGATCCAAAGAGCAAGAGATGTATCTTCTTGGGTTATGGTAGCTCTGGTGAGATGGGTTATCGATTGTGGGATCCTATTGACAGGAAGATTGTGCGCAGCCATGATGTTGTTTTTCATGAGGACTCTATGTATAGAGCATCACCGCGAACGGTTGATGTTCGGCGTGTGATATTTGAGGAGGATGGACATCGGTATGATGGTCCCATGGCTGCTCGTGGGCAGCCCATTGACCCTCAAGTGGGAAATCAGCCCTTGTTGGGAGATTAT
The DNA here is from genome assembly GCF_014529385.1 of Adiantum capillus-veneris. Lineage (NCBI taxonomy): Eukaryota > Viridiplantae > Streptophyta > Polypodiopsida > Polypodiales > Pteridaceae > Adiantum > Adiantum capillus-veneris. Next base: position 131,087,257 of record NC_140942.1, on the reverse strand, counting down.
GTAGATGTGGGACAGCCAGATGCACCTCCTGCACAGTCTTTGAGGCGTTCAGAGCGGCGTGCAAGACAGCCTCAGCGTTTTGTGCCTTCTATGGATTATGTATTGTTGACTGATTGCGGGGAGCCATCATGTTATGATGAGGCCATGTCTAGTGTTGACAAGCTCAAGTGGGAGCAGGCTATGCAGTCAGAGATGGATTCGTTGATCCAAAATGAAACGTGGGAGCTTACTCCTTTGCCAAAGGGTAAGAAGGCACTACCATGCAAGTGGGTTTACAAGATAAAACTGTGTTCAATGGATGCAAAGCCTAGGTACAAAGCAAGGCTTGTGGCTAAAGGATTCAAGCAACAGAAGGGCATTGATTTTGATGAGATCTTCTCCCCAGTGGTGAAGATGTCTACTTTGCGTATGTTGTTTGCTTTGGTAGCTACAGAAGACATGGAATTGAAGCAAATGGATGTAAAGACAGCTTTCTTACATCTGGACTTGCATGAGGATTTGTACATGGAGCAACCAAGTGGGTTTGTTATTCATGGTTCAAAGAAGATGGTATGCCGGCTTCTTAAGACCTTGTATGGGCTGAAGCAATCATCTCGTGAATGGTATCGTAAGTTTGATGCATTCATGAGTTCATTGGGTTATGTACGCAGTTATGAGGACCCATGCCTCTATACTCGCAAGGCTACAGATGGTAGTCTTATTGTTTTGGTTTTGTATGTGGATGACATGCTGATCGCAGGGAAGTGTATTTCTGATGTGGATGCCTTGAAACATAGGCTACATGAGACCTTTTCCATGAAGGATCTTGGGGATGCCAGTCATATTTTGGGTATGCGGATCACTCGTGATCGTTCTCGCAAGATGCTCTTTCTTAGTCAGAAAGAGTACATTGACAGGGTGCTTGAGCGTTTTCATATGGAAGGGGGGAAGGCCATTAGTACCCCGTTGCCTCCATATGTAAAACTCAGCCATGATGACTGCCCTCAGACAGATTTGGAGACTACAGAGATGTCTCAGATTCCCTATGCGTCAGCTGTTGGTTCCTTGATGTATGCCATGGTGGCTACGCGTCCAGATCTTGCTCACGCAGTTGGTGTGGTTAGCAGGTACATGTCTAACCCGGGCAAGCGTCATTGGGATGCAGTGAGAGGTATTCTCAGATACTTGAGAGGGACTTCAGAGTTGTCCCTATGTTATGGTGAGAAGGATATGTCTGTTTGCGAATATACAGATTCAGACTATGCAGGGTCAGTGGACTCGAGGAAGTCTACTAGTGGCTATGTGTTCACAGTTGCAGGTGGACCGGTTTCGTGGGCATCACGTTTACAACCATGCGTTGCTTTGAGCACTACAGAGGCTGAATATATGGCTGCCACTGAGGCTGCCAAGGAGGCCGTATGGCTCTCACGACTAGTGGGAGATCTTGGTATGGCTGGTGATGCTCCAATTCTACATTGTGATAGCTAGAGTGCCATAGCGTTGGCACGGAATCCTGTCTTCCATGCGAAGACAAATCACATTGAGGTGAGGTATCACTTCATACGAGAGGTGCTAGAGGACAAGCGCATAGAGCTTGTCAAGGTACACACTGACAATAACCCTGCTGATCTACTCACGAAGTCATTAGCCTCAGCGGTTTTCACACTGCAGATCACTGATGGGTATGGCTTGACTTCTTTTGCTGTACTTTGGCCACTTTAAAGGCACACTGCCTTTAAGTGGGATATTGTTGGGTTAAAGGCCCGTGTGCCCGGCTGCCCGTTGTTTAGCCGCCCATGTACAGCCATTCATTTACTCATTCATAGTAACCATACTCACAACTACACATTGTAGTGTGAGTACCGCCCCGCCACACACTGTGTCTATCTCCTTCTTCGTGTTGGCTCTCTGTGTGTGTGCTCTCCGATCCCAACAGACTCATCGTCTGATGCATACATAAAACTATCTTCAGGAGGTTGATCTGTGTTGAAATCTCTGAACCTGCACAGCCTTCGGTCTGCGCCAACTGCACTTATGAAGCATCATCAAGAGCATCATCAGACTCATCGTCTGATGCATACATAACACTATCTTCAGGAGGTTGATCTGTGTTGAAATCTCCAATATTAATCTCACAATCTCGTTGCTTAAACAACTTAACTCTTTTCCCTGCATAGGCACCTTGAGCTCAGTGCCATCAAGCTCGCAGAACTTGTAGGTCGCATTATCATAAACATGAAGTACTACATATGGTCAAAACCATCATTTAACCATCTTCCACATAGCAGTGTACTGGTTCTCCAGGCTACTACCGATACAAGGACCCAATCCCCATCTTTAATAGCATGAGGTCATAGTTTGTGCTTGCTATCAAATGATGATTTATTTTTCAACCTTGCTTCCTTAAGTATTACTTTAGCTTGTTCAATATCTTCCTAACACCTTTCAAGTTAGCGAATGCACAATGCAAGCAAATCTTTTGTAGACATACCTTCTTCCCATGGCATTACGGTCCAAGAAATAACCGCTTCCCCTGTAGGCATAATGGGTTTTTGCCCGTACATTAGCTCAAACGGCATAAAACCTGTAACAGAACTATGTGTAGTTCGATCAGCCCATAAAGCAAAGAGTAGGAGTTTAGGCCAATCACCAATATGTCCCTGGAATGCCTTTGCTAAAGCTTTAACAATAGGCGGATGCCCTCTTTCACTTTTACCATTACCCTCTGGATTGTATGCTGTAGTGAGAGCCAATTTAATGCCCAAGCGAGCAAAGAAATCCCGAGCTTCATCTGCAGTAATTCTACCAACACATCCATACCTGGAAATAACATCCTCAAGCAAAAACTTGCATATAGAATTGGTAGCTTTAGTAAGCAAAGCTCTGCCTTCCACCTGATTAGCAAGATCTTGTCTGGCAAGAACAATATACCGCATTAGCCAAATGCCTACTGGCATGGTAATCAGGTCCACCACCCACTTGTAGTGCATAGTCAGTGGATAGGTGGGATGCAATCCATCTTGATGTCGCACATTAGAGTACTGTTGGCATATTAAGCATGTCTCCATAAACTGAGCCACATCTTTATACATACCTTTCCACCAGTAATGATCCTTAATCTTGACAAAATTTGCCCAGACCCACTGAGTCCAGTCCATAAGCTTTCATGAAATTATTTGATAACCTGCTGTTGAGTTGCTTTATAAAAAACAACCGGCTGCAGTACTCCTCTAGAGCGTTTTGGTTGCTTCCATAAATACCCATCCTTCAGAAAATAGCCGTAAGCTTTCTTTCTGATCTTTTTGTACTCTTGATCCATCCATCCTTCATGCTTAGTAAGAGTGCTAAGGTAGCAACAAATTAAAATCCATTCTCATAGAACTCTTCAAAAAATACCTCAAAAATATGAGCAATATTTCCACAATTTGCATGCAAATAAGACTTGTGGTCAGCATCTCTTGTTCATCTTCAAACCTAGCTCTTGATAACATATCTGCAATAGGATTATCTCTACCTACAATATGACAAAATTTGGGGTTAAGAGACTTAATATAGGCTATCCATCGCAACATAGCAATATCCGAAGTAGAGCAATTGGCAATCATCCCTATCAGTGGCAAGCAATCTGTCTCTACCACGACTGAAGCTCCAATAAAATATTCTTTATCAGACCTTAGAGTAGTAGCAACACCCCAAAGTTCTCTCTTAACTTGTGGGTAGCCTCTTTGGCGAGCATTGAGCACTTTTTCTCCAAATCAAACCGCATACTTGTTCGCTTCTTCATCATCTTGACCTATAGCCCATCCAATACCTATCGGGCTAGTGTCAACTGTTAAAATCACTGGCCTTCCACATTTGTAGTCGACTTTCCTCAAGGTCGGAGCCTCAAGAAGCATCTTCTTTAATTTCCTGATAGCTTGTGTGTGAACTTCTTCCCAAATAAATCTTTTACCTTTTCTCAATAGTTGATAAAGAACTTCTACAACATGAGAAAAATGTGGTAGCCAAATAAGATAGAATACACATGAACCCAGAAACCGACGAACTTCAATAACCGAAGAGCACGTTTCCTTCATCTTTTCAATAGCTGCAATTTTAGTTGGACTTGGCCTTCTACCTTCTGGACTGCACATATGCCCCACAATCAGAACCTCTTTGGCACGAAAGGTTGATTTTTTCCCTAAAAGTGTTAACTTCTTCAAACCTAGATAAAATAGCATCACAGTCAGCAATATGTTGAGCAACAAATTGTCGGAATCCCCTCTGCTCGTTTACCTCATCTTTTGAGCCTTCCTCATAGCCCTTAATCGGTAGAACATCAATGAAAGGCATAGTAAAATGATGGATAAAGTCCCTTAATACCTTATTCATACTGTTCATCATATGAGCTATAGAATTAGTAGCACCCTATGGCAGAGTGCACATCCTTACCAACTCGAGAGGTGTACGCATCATAGTAAGACCCCTGCTCTCCAAAGCTAACTGAAATTGATCATATCTAGAGTAAAGATTACCCATAGAGTAAATTGATCTACCTACAAAGGACTCAACAAATTCATCCACAATTGGGCCAGTACCCACATTGTGGATTGTTACCTTGTTAACCGGCTGCATATCCTGTATGAACCTTAAAGTACCATTTTTCTTTGGAACAGTGAACCATCGGTTAGAATATGGTGCACAGGATGGCTCTAAAGTTCCCATTTGTATCTTCTCATTAAGCAAATTGATAAGTTTTGGCAAGTGAGCTTTAGGAGTTGGAATGGGACGTAAGCTCCATGGCATGTGAGGAATATTGAATATAACCATAGGTGAAACAACACTTGGATCCACACACCCAATCTCACTTGGCTCAAAAGCAAAAGCTTTACCGTGTTTTTTGAGCATACCTTGAAAGCACTTGACTTCCTCTTCGTTGAGAAAACCATCTTCTCCAACCTTCAACTGCTGCAATGTCTCTTTAGTGAATTTATGCCCAATGTTCTTAGGATTTTTGAGCATAGGATGTCGAGAAGCTTCTTTAATCACCCCATCACTTCCTTCTGGTAGAGGTATAGCCACTGATCTCACTTTCTTTGCAACAGTCTTGTACTTCGTCTCTACCTGTGCTTCAAATTCTTTACCCAAGTCATCCTCAATATGCACAAGTGCCTCGTATATGTCCAACTCTTTGTACATGTCCATTGAGTGCACCTTAACAACTTCAGTTCCACTTTATAACCTGTTTTGCTTGATATCCTCAAGCTCTGACATAGTGTCAACATAAGAAATCTCTTCAAAGATTCCTAAAATCACATCATCTGGTTCCAGCACGTCCCATCCCTGCAATTCACTTTGGATGCTTGAAACATATTGTTTCTCCCACTTAGTTAAATCATTAAATTTCCTATAAGATACTGAACCCTCATATGTCAATCCCAAAAACCATGAAGAGAAGGTTTCTCTTTGCAAGAACTTCTCCTCACTTGTTCCACCATACTCCCGATTTATAATGGCACCCCAAGAAAATCCTGAGAAAATTTTTGTTCTTTGAACTCTTTGTGTATCTTTGGCATTGGATGATCATGTAAACTGTCTTTGTTTCTAGCATGGTCAGCACATATAGTTAAAAATTGAACCGCTTTCTTACCATCTCGGCTCCGAACCCTGGCATCGGCCGAGCCATCATCTAGCACCTTACTTTCCATCCACACAGCCGTAATGTAGGGCTGTTTCAGAATCAGTGGGTAGGAGGAATGCTCCTGTATAAAAATGGTTTCTCATCACAAATATTCTCAATAGTTACCTTACATTTGCACATGCACCGTAAAGTTCTCCAAGAAGCATGTTGGCAGCTCGAATCTGCCACCCGTGATCCACATCAATAGGTCACATCCCCTTCTGGTGCAAATTCTTTGCCATGAGATTGATTTCTGAACCATGGTCTATAAGGGCTAAGACCGGCTCCTCAATGTCGCCAAGCTTTACCACTGTTTCTGTCATTGCTCTTGCCCAATGAGTCCTTGAAAAGTGACTCTTGGGTATAATTTCTTCATCTTCCCCGTCATTAAAGTGCATGTTTCTTACCTCAGGTACAATCGGGTTTGAAACCACCACAGGTTTTTGACTCTTCTTCTTCAAGATTTGCTAAATACTCTTCATAATCATCCAAAATTGCTTCAATATGATGAACCACTTGGCTCTTAAGTGGATCTGGCTCTTGATCACTCGGTATTTGTCGCTTCCTTTTAATAATGTCGATGATCTCTTCATGGAACTCGCGCTTGGCAATTCCCAGAATATCCCCCAATGTGAGCTCCACTTTACTATTTAGGATACGTTCTTCAAAAACCTTCTTCAAATCTATAGCCAATTCAATATCAGACTTGAGTTTATACGAGGGCCCTTTAGGCTTACCTTGCTTTTTGTCCTTTGGAGCCTCTTCGATAACTACTTCAGGAGCAGGCTTAGGAGCAGGCCCTTCTTCTTTCTTGTTGCTGGATCTCGTTGGCCTTTTTGACGTCCCATCAACCTCTTCATCTCTTTTTTGCTTCTCTTCCACCATAGCTTCATTGGCTTGAGCTTCAACAATATAAGCATATACCGAAAGAGAATCTACTGGATCGGTCCACCCTGTAGTTTCTCGAATTGAATTCCCTACCTGTCGTAACTTTCCATATGTTACCTTACCTGCTTTTGCTGTCTTTAAAGCATATGGCCACAATTGGCCCTTTGCACCTATACCTTCATCATCTCCCTTACTACAAACCTGCAGCCCATATGTAGCTGCTTCCACCACAAGAGCAACATTATGCTGTGTTTCTTCCACTAGCTTCTTCATTCCGGCTTTGCCAAAGTTTAAGCGGAGCATTTCCCCTGTCGCCTTGAGATGAATCTTCTTGTCTTTCTAGAAAACCACATTCTTCTTGTAAGCTTCATAAACTCATTGCAATCTCTCACATACCTGTGGTCTTCACTATCGCAGCACATGCATCGATTATCCCAATTTTTACGTGGTGGCTGTTGCTGCTTAGGTTCAGAAGTAGACGCTTTCGCAATTAACCCTTCAAATTTAACAGTTTTGAAATTCAAATTTAGCTCTTGAATACCTTTAATAGATCGTCAAGAATAGGCCCCTCCACCTTGGATACTATCGAGGGTGATTTCTCTTTAATCTCTTCTTCAGCATCATCTAATACCTTGATCACAATTTGCTTGCCAACTCGCTTCTGTCGTTTTACGATCATATTGACCGCTTCAGAGACTATTTTCCAATCTGATGTCAATCCCAGTTCTCCAATAATTGCACCAAATTCTTTTGAAGTCGCGGATCAACAGCTCGAATAAACAATTCCACATTTTGATCCTTCAAAGAACGTTGTTTTGCTGATGATAACTGATCAAACTTCTTTTCAAACTCTTGCAACAGTTCTCATGCAGATAAATTTTTACCCTTCTTCTGCACCCACTTCATAAAACTCTATTTGGTCATGTGTTGAGAATCTTCCAAAAAATAATCCTCTTGCAGCACCTTCTTAAAGTCCTGCCAGTTCGGTCCTTGAGCCACCCAAATTTCTTTAATCTGGGCCCTAAGTTCCGGCCCTACAATCAAATAAAATCCTTCCACTGAATCTTGGTCTTCAATCCCATTATCGTCCATAGAGTGCTCATACAAATTGCAAAATTTTGAAATATCTCGGCCCTCAAACCTTTGCATCTTCTATGTAACACTTTGTCAAGCTTTAAGAATCTACTCTTGCAAGTTATGTTGCTGCTGGGTAGCCTGTTGCTGTTGCATGTATGTTGCAAATTGCTGCATCATTTGTTGCATGGCTGCCTCTTGCGGTGTAGACATAGGCTTCAACAATTTTCCCACCCCGATCGAGTTTCGCGTCGGGTTCACCAGTTGTCACGGGATATGTGTTCGAAACTTGAGCCAACAGGCTGCTGGCTATTGAAAAATTGAGAGCAAAGTATTACCCGACCGCACAATACATTAGCTATTAATTACTTGGTAATGCTATCGATGCACAAAAATTGCTCAGAAACTGGTAACATCGACGAAATTGTTATGAAGAAGTGCCGTTAACGACACCATTAATTAATGCAAATGATGGTTTAGGAGTTTAAACTCCCCTTATAGATTACTCTGGGCCGTTAACGGCTCCACTATTCATAAAAAAGAAATAACTAAATTAAGTTTCCACTGACAAACAAAATCCTACTGTGCTGGCTTCCTTAGATCAATTGTCCTTCTGCTTAATATGTCTTCAATTACTGTCTTCAAATTCCTTCTTGCCGCTTCTTTAGCTCAAGAACGAGAGAGAGATTCCCTTGTCCAAGCTCGGAAGAGAGAGAGAGAGAGAGATTTCCCCTCCTTTGACGTCGACTCAAGCTTCCTCCCTTGCCTTGCTTGCTTGCCTCGACAAGCTCTTCTCAAGCTCCGCTTGCTTCCCTCGACAAGCCCTTCTCAAGCTCTGTTTGCTTGCCTCGACAAGCTTCTTCTCGCCCTACTTGTTTGCTTCAAGATTTTGCATGTAAAATGACCCTCCTCTCATGCAAAAAGCCGAGGCTATTAATAGCTCCCCTTCCTCCCTTAGCAACGATGGCGCTGTCGTTGCTAGGGAGGCATAGAAAACCCCCCCATGACATGGCAGGCAAGATTTTGGACCAACGTGGAATTCAATGAGAGTAATGCCAAAAAGGTGCACATGGGGATGCTGAACCATTTTCGCTTCATAGCCGGGCTCGTCCCAGCAACACAGCTACCAGTGTGAGTCCCTTTTCCTCCTGTGCCATCGTTGCTCGCTGTCTACAGCTCCACGCCATCTTTTTCTTTGTATTTTCTTTTGGCTTCCCACCCTATTAAAATTAGGGTGGCCCCTTTTAATGGGCCCTTGGGCGGCCATTTGAAATGAGCCCTTGGGGGGCGGCTATTTGAATTGTGAGTATGGGCGGCATCCGGCCTTGGGCTCATAGAGGCATCACATTTGGCCAAAGCATTGCGTAGTAGCACATCTTCCTCGAGCAGTCATTGACTAACAATATCATCATGAATTCTACCAGCCTTCAAGATGCAAGTATAAGTGATTGCAATTGGTGAAAGACCTCCCCTCGCATTTGGTTAAAATAGTTGGCGCTTCTAAGCCGCATCCCTTTTTGGCACATTTGACATACATTCAACATTAAACTTGGCATGCTACCAGGTCCTAGACACTGTTCATAAATCATGTAAGCTTCAAAAAAACTTAATGTGCATTTTTCTGGCATCTTTCTTAGCATGGGAGCGTAGCTTCACGACAACGCAGCTTCAAGGTTTGCAATGTCCACTCCGCCTCCACTATCATGTTCGTTCCAAGTAGTGCAGTCATACGGAAACTTAAATGCAACATGAGTGCATCGATGATAGTCATTCGATCGCACAGTGAGTAAGCATTACCATTTCTTGATTTTTGACACTGAGAATGAAGTTAATGAACATGGTGAAAATTGCACGCTTTCATGGGAATGTCACATTCCCTTGTATTATAAAAACTGTGGAGGATTGTGTAAACTCCCCCATGCAAGGAAACTTGCATGTTTTCTTTTTTTGAAACATAAAAATGGGAACAACAAAAAATTAATAATATTGACATCTTGTATGATTGCGAAAATTGAGCTTGATAAAACTTTAAATTTCCTTGTGGTTTTTTGCGAGGTAAACCTCTGAAGGACAAGGTCAATTTGCTCTAGATTGTCTTGAGGACATGTAATGTTTTGGGTGTTTTGCCAAATGAAAGGATGTACGCTTGCACAATGAAAGCTTATGCCATAAGCAAAGCTAGTGATAAGGGGAGCAGATTCATGAATGAGATTCTAAGGCGGGGGATTTTGCAAAGCCATATCATGCTAGGTGGTGTGCTCGTGGACATGTAATCTGAAATGTCCTATCTTGGAAAACAGGTTGATTGTAGGATTCCCGTTATGGTTGTGGCAAGGAAACACCGATTTGCTTTCACTGGTGGATGGGAAGGGAAGAGCTCTCTTCAAATTCAAATCACCTATACTCACACCTTTCAACCTTGCGGCCTTATTTATGCAGGAAATTAGCATGGGTGAGAGAATTCATGACGATCATCAGTAAAGGTCTATTGGAGAAAGATGTCATGCAATGGCTCTTGATTAACTTGTGGATAATAGTGGTAGACTCCACCCAAAGGTGCTTCAAATGATGCCACCATATTTATGTGAATGGTGTTTCACCACCGGGATGAAGATTGCTTGACTGTCCTGCCCATAAGAGACCTTTTAGATCAGTAAGCGAGGTGAGGGTTTCTGTGCACGTTTGTCGCACATGTCAATACAAGGGACTTGTCGGTACACCGTGCGCAAGCCACAAATGGATCCAAGCACACAACCAGACTAAGATAGCGAGCTCAAGAGAGCAAGGGTGTGTCACTCACCGCCCTACGCTCGTCTTTGTGGAGGATTCCTCACCGCAAAGAAGAAGGAGCTACCACCGTGCCGCGCTCAACCGCCTCGCCACTGCTGTGCTGTTGTCGCAATGCTTGATCGCAATCTCTCTCTTGCTCTCTCTCTCTCTCTCACACACACACACACACACACACACACACACACACACACACACACACACACACACACACACAACACACACACACACACACACACACACACACACACACAAGGAGATGAAGAAGAAGAAGATGGAGATGGAGCAAGAGCACTCCTCAATTGCACAAATGAAAGAATAAGTGTTTTTTAGGTTTAGGTGACTTTTATATGAGCTCGCCCCATTCACACTTGGGCACCCATACCTAGCCAACTAACCCTTGATTGTTCCTGTTAGAGTGCACCTCTCATCGGCGATCACTCTTACCCTTTTCCCATTGGACCGACAAGCCCAACCCATGACCCAAAACAATGTAATGTCCGTGGATGTTCCGATGCCTATTTGCCAAGGTTAGCACCAAGCGATAGGTGGCGTTGGGCAGTCCCCAAGCCTCCTATTTTCTTGGTGTTGACTTTACTGCCGCCTATCATGTCTTTGCCACCAAGGTCAACACCAAGCGATAGGCGGCGTTGGGCATTCCCAAGCCTCCTATTCACCTAGTATTGACTCTACTACCTCTTGTACTGTCTTTAACCCCAAGGTCAACACCAAGCGATAGGTGGCGTTGGGCAGCCCCCAAGCCTCCTATTCACCCCATGCTGACTCAACTGTCTGGCTTGTCGATTAACATGCCCCCCTTCCTGATGTAGATTCCATCCTCGGAAGCTATTGAGTTGAAGCTTGTTCGCCGAGGTGGAAGAGAATTTGAGATGAATGTCCTTAGCCTTCTTCAGTCACTGCAAAATCAAACAAAAGTGGCACAATAAGTGCATTTTTATAATCAATTAAAAAGCATATGCAGTTGTAGGCAGACAAATTGATTGGTAGCAGAATTTTAAACCATTTGTCAGCAATAAACATTAAATTTTAATATAATCAAATGCATAAACAATTTTGAAGGTCAAGAACTAAACAAGTATGAGGTCGCTAATTTAACGGTCAAAAGGCACTAGAGGTCAACTATTAATACTATGGGCAAGCTTCTCAATTTTCTCCAGTCAATTAAGTTGTTTAATCACGAGAGCCAAGTATTTCATGTCCGAGGGCTGACTAGAGGCTATACCTAGAAGACCTTGTAGTTAAGCTACGATAAAAGGAATTTCTCATGAAATCATCGCCTGACTTATTTCCTTTTCTTTGACCCCCCAAAGTCTTTTCGCAGTGATTCAATTTTGATGTGTGTGCTTATTTTGTATGCCTTGGGTTTTTTGCTTTTCAAGGAAAAGCGCCCAAAATGGGAACCTCTAGGGCTCTAGTACCATAGGCGATACATGTGAGTGAAGTACCAAATCAAACTAAGATTTCTCTTCTAGCTTAAGATTTTACATTTGGTACTTTGATTTTTTTTGTTTGTTCATTTTCAGCATTTTAATTTTGTAACTTTGGGGGGTCATATAACATTGCTACCCTCCCCAGGCTCATCACATTAGTAAACTCCCTTTATAATTCTTAAGCTAAAGGTCAATAGGGACTAAGCCCACAAGAAATCCCTAGTACATTTTACACAATGCTGCGTAAATCGGATTAAGAACCTAAATAACTACTCATTATTAGGAAGGCATTCCCCATGGTATTAAGAGAAGATCTCTAACACTTAGCTTGGTCAAACTAGCTTTGTCAGACTGCTTGATTTTTAAACCTAGACAAGTGATTATGACAAAAAACTACATTGAATTTAATGCTTGATACTAAGCAAATGCGCTGAATAATATGCTACCAATCACAATTAAAGCCGACAAACATGGATGCAAAAAAGATAAGGGGCAATGGACAAGAAACATCTGTTTGTGTTGATAATCGCGCTTGATTTGAAAAGTGGACGAGAGAAAGATTCCATGAAAGTCCAAATCCTAACAACAGCAACACGTTCCTGTACACACTAAGAAACACAAAGAATACCTCTAGGAGGCACATCAGTGGGAAAAAAGAACTTTTCTTATCACTAAAATCTAAAACAGAAAAACTCCTATTGTACTAATCCTACCTACCCTCCATCACTCGAGTGATGAGGATCAAAGGTGTTTGATGACATAGGTTTCTGTTTTAGTGTACTGGGTGTGAATGTGTAGGTCTGGGTCAATGTTTTGACTTTTATTGTGCATACTCGTTTGCTAATTGCTCTTGCTCTTTACTATTTTTTTTTTTGTGAGTATAAGGCTTTATATATTCATTCCCTAAGATTGGAGATTGAGAGGCCAGGGAGGAAGGTTGAGTGGGAAGCAAGTGAATGATGGATGTCAGCAAACACTCCCCCTTCCTTGGGTAGATCATACTTTTTGGAATGATGTCGTCACCTTTTGAAACCAATTGTTCCAAGTTGTTATGGGTGAAGAAGACTTTGACCAATAATTTTTGACTGTCCTATGTGTTTCATCTAGTTGCAAGGGTGGTAAAGTACTCTCCCATGATTTTATTTGCAACGTTGTTGTAGGGGGTGAACTTAAAACATGAGGTACAAACTCTTTCTTGTTTGTATGGATATGTACAATGGAGGGTGGAGGTTGTGTCAAAGCTTCTATTTTTGTATAGGAACTACGTGAAGAGCAAGAAGCTTCATTTGACCTCCCTATTCCTGAGCTAGGCCGAATAGATTGGTTTTTCCTTGGAACCCAAACTAGCTCTGGAGCGGGTGTGTAGCATTCAATGATTTTTTCCTTTCCGTGATGTTCAATTTGTTTTGGAGCTACAGGATTGGGCTCACATGGGTTAGGTGACAGGTAAGAGCACAATTTACATTTTGGCACCCAGATTTGATCATTTTCTTCATAGTAGCCTTGAGCTTCCAATAGTTCTTTGGGAATCCACCACCACGTTTCCTTACATTTCTTGGGGCGACTTGGACGTTTCTTACAAGGCTTCTGTTTTTTAGCACTAGCTATGGTCGCTAAAGAAGCTTTAGGGACCCACTTGTATGTTTTCTTTGTTATATTAGGATGAGTCTTGTCAGAAGCTATATGCATTGATTGTAGCATATTTAAGGGTACGAGTGATTGCATTTCATCCCCCTCAGGTGTTACCTAGGTTGTCCCCCTGTTTCCCCAAGTGTCTATTGTTGCTGCTAGGTGGACCCAATCCACATTGTCTGATTTAATCTTCCCAGGTAGTACATCCATATAAGGAGAATCTTCCCAAACATCAATGTCCGCTTTACACGTGTAACAATACTGCATTGGGGCTGAGTGAACTGTGGTGTCAGATCTATGATCAATTATAAACCTATTTTCTAGAGGATGTGCTCAATTAGTTACAAGATCTACTCGAATAACAGAATCTTGGAAATGCAAGTAGACATGGTTTTTAGATCAGTCATGCACCAGTTTTGCTTCCCTCATGAAAGGACGTCCTGAAATCATCTCCAATGCCATAGTGTGCTTGGAGAAATCCATAACAATTAAGGTAATTCTTATTTTATGTCCAAAGACCTTGATCTTGAGATCTTCTAGCATCCCAATAGGTTTAACAATAGACCCATTGGCCATCTTCACTACTATGGTTATGGTCGCAAGTGAGGTCTTCCCATAGTTTCCCAACAATTTTTAGTCACAATGCTAACCCCATCGCTACTATCAAGGATTCCCTTCACAATTAATCCCTTAGTAGTGATTGGTATAATTGCATTGGATTCATCACCCTCAAAGTATTGTCCCAACTTGTTAACATGTATTTCTATAACAAGGTTCTCATCTAGGTTGGGTTGTGGATCTAAGTGTTCCTCCTCTATTGGCATCCCAACTCCATCCATCTGTGCAAATTATGGTAGCCCAAACTTTAGTTCTCCATCGAGGAAGGCTCAAAGAACTGAGACTAGCTCAGGGTCTTTATATAGTTTGGACATGATGGTGGTTCTAACTTCTAAAGACATGAAATCCATCAATTTGGAAATGTTTAACGACACCTTTTGGGCTTCAGTCCCTTGACGTGGGGAAGATGGGATATCCATTTCTTTCATAGGATCAGGTAGTCCCTTTGTAAACATTCTTTCCATCAAGAAGTGAGTATGCCCACTTTCCCATGACTTTAAGTCACTTTCTTCTTGGATGACACTAGGTATGGCTAAGGGTCTATGGACTTGGTTGAGGTTGTTGTTGCGTAGGGAACACGATGTTTGTAGTTTGGATCTGCCTAGGTGCTGGTTCTAGATCCCTTTGGGTATCTTCTACCAAACTCCTTAATTGCTTGACTTGATCGATCTCCTCTGTAGGGTTTGGATAAGTTCCTATCTTCTTCTTGGATCCTGGCCATTGTGGCTCATGAAGATCTTCCTTGTTGGTTTCTATCTTAGTGGTTGTTTTGGTCTCCATGGTTTCACCTGAATCAGAATCCTCTTCAGTGTCGTTCATATATACGGGGTCGTCACCAGTCCCTATGTTGGTCTTGAACTGGGATCTAACTTCGCTGCTTTTTGCGATCTCTTCCTTCGTGTTTTTTTTTTTGTTTTTGAGATTGGGCAATTGATGCCGTGTCTCTTTCCTCAAGTATATAATGTTGTTTTTGGAGCATCGATTGTGTGAGTACGTTTACTGGTACCACATGTGTACTTTGTGATGGCTCCTCTGTAACCTCAATCAAGTTTAATGGTGTGATCTTTGGTGCATTTTGATTATTTGGACATTGGGCAATCAAATGATCTATGCCATATCGATTACACATGAGTATCGGTATTGTAGACGTGCTCGCTTGATTGGTTTGCATTAGTATGGCATTCTTTTGTAGCCTAATAGGACACTCGGCCACACGATGTGGACCTCCACACTCATAGCATTGAAGAGGTGGTCTCTTAGCAGTGTAACTGATATTTTGGCCTCTTGCAGCAAGAGCAGCTATTTGATAGATAGGTTTGACTTGTGTCCCAATAGTCCTCCATGTAGTATTGTGGACTTTCTTCAAGCGCATCCATCCCATAGGCAATATTAGGGTCTATATCTTCCTCACAGCCTTCCAAACAATCAATAGATGACTGACAACCCACTTGATTCGCAGAAGTGATTCTCGGATGTGGTGGTTGTGGTCCTAGCACTGGAGGTGGTATGGGTGTTGTACATTTTGGGCCCTAGGGACCATGTGTTGTGATGTTTGTTCAAGATGTGGAGCTGGCATCAATGCAGGTACTCGACGTGTGTCTGTCCATGCTAAGATTGTGTCTATTGGCCATTGCACGCTTAAATACTATCCTTAGCTTGATGACCATACCTCCCACAGGCATTGCAATTCCCATTGCATTTTACTCTAAAAATAGTGCATTCACTGTTACTATGCGGTCCATAGCATACTGAGCACCATTGTTGCTCCCTTCTTGGATACTTATGATTGTTTTGTGGAGCACGATTGTCTCTAAGACTCTCTTGAATGGCCTTGGTGAGATCTGCTAAAGTCATCTCAGATATCTTTGGCTCCTTAGAAATAGGCTTTAGGGTCATTGGTTGATGCCCCGATGCTTGCGAGCTAACAGATTGAGGCTCAACAGACACTCTTTCTCCTTGAATCATTAAATTTATGCTACAATTGGATCGCATTGGTGGTGACTTCTTCCCAAGTGGTGATACCTCTAATGACTAGGCCATTGTAGATATCCTCATGTCGTAATCCCCTAATGAATCTATAAAAAAATTGATCATTATTGAAGCGCTTATTTGGATTACAACGAGAATTCAAATGCTTTAAGCGACTAATAAAGTCTCTCACCGACTCTCCTTCCTCTCGTTGGTCTTTTTGGAGCTGAGAGGCTACACCCCAAAGCACTCCCTCTCGTATGTATTCTTTTAAGAACAGTCTCCTAAGAGTAGGGTAAATCGTTTTTTCTTCCACCCTTAGGGTTCTATACCAATCCCCTGCCTTCCCACTTAAGGTTAGGATTAAAGAATTACTCTTATGCAGGTCATTGTGTTCTCCTAGAGAATCGCATATTTGTTTAAACACTTTGATATGCTTTCTCACATCCCCATCCCCACTAAATTTTTGTGTGGGTTTGGCTATTTGTACTGCCTTACTTCTAGGCTCTCTATCAGGCGTATACACATATTCTCAGCAATAGATCGACCGATAGCTTGAGAAAATGCTATCAAGTCACCTAAGTGAGTAGGAACCGTGGGTGGAGGTGCTCCAGAGACTACATGTGGAGTAGGTATTGGCATTGGGCTTGGCGCATAGGAAGCCCTTGGGTTCCACGTTTGGTATGGTGTTGTGCCATGTGGTGGTCCAAAGTTCATATGTGTGGCCCTAGGTATAGCAGACATTGGATGTGACTTGCTAATGCTAGCCGGTATGGTCCCATGGAAATAAGAGCTTTGGTGTTGTTGTTGTGGAGCATAGGTTGTTGAAACAATGGGAAGGGTAGGGGCTACATGAGTGTGATGATCCATAGGTGCATACGATTGGTACACACTTGTAGGGGCCGTTGTCGGCATTGAGCTACCATGTAGCGGTGCTTCACTAACAAATGAGTTCCATGGCGTGTTTCAGGGCATGCCCATCATTGGGGTAGGCATGGTAGCCATGGTGTCATCATGGGAAAGATGAGCTAGACTTGGAAAAGTAAAGCTATCACTTGTGGGCTCAAATTGCACTGAGACCCCTGGCGAAACAACATATGGGGGATCCATCGGACTTACCGAGGGAGTCTCCATTCACGATAATGTTGTTTGTTTAGCCTTCCCTGTATCCAAGAATCTCATGAGACCCATTGAAGGCACATGGATCCCCTTGTTCTGTCTCTCTAGCTCAATAACCTTATAGATGACCTCACAAACTCTTTGTTGTTGATCCTCCATGCTAGTAGCACCCGTTGTGGATTGTAGGACATGTAACCAACCCACGTGATAGGTGTGACCTGTGTATAGGTTGGTTAGAGTTTTTGTTTGTAGTTCGTACTCCCAGTTCTCATTTAAGAATGCTCTATCTAGGCTTGAGGTGCTAGGGGTTTCCTTTGAGCTAGATGCAATGTTGCTCTCTATGGGTTGACCCTAGTGGTCGCTAATTCAGGAGCACTCGATTGCTCCTAGCAAAGATATTGACATAGGGACTTTTGCTTTTAACTCTCTTTGTTGCTCTGCCTTGCATAAGCTCTCAATTTTCTTTTACCTAGCCGCGATGATATATCACTCAATCTCTTGCACTTTGGCAAGGCTTCTACCATCAGGTAATATGACCTCGGAGGGGAATAGCTATGAAGAGTTAGGGGGTGCGGTGAATGGTAGTGCACACTCTCTAAGAGCATGGGGTCTACGTTGGTCATGAATGGAAAATTTACTTCCCCACCCCCCTCATTTACATCATTAGCTCCATGTTCGGAGCGAGTGGCTCTACTAAAGGTTTCCTTCAAGCGTCTAAGCACGCTCAGCCCGGACGTGGACCCATGGCATGCATGTCTTGGCTTGAGCTATCGGGATTAGGCATTGGGTAATCCTCCATCACGTCGTAGTCAGAGGAAGAGTCACTAAACGCTATGTTTGGGTCTTGGTTTGTACTACCTTGGGTCCCCGCCGAGGGCCCGGAACCTAAGGTAGGTGGATATTGAGAACTCGCGTAAGTCAAAATGCTTTCTAGTTGCTTGGCCTCTAGCACACGACCAGAGTGCAGATGCATGTGCCTTTGGCACCCTACAAGCATCAACAAATAACCTCGAAGGTTAACTGCTTACTTTTTTAGGCGTCCGTTTTCACTCGTTTTTTGATATTTTTTAATGATCAGTTTTTGGATTAGAATGTGTGATAGCTCAAAACGAGCGTACCGCTCAGGGGGTTATGGTGTGCTTTACATCACAGTGTTCGGTTACCCGAAGTTCCATTTTTCCTCAAAAAGATTGATTTTTACGTACGCATGAGACTAAATTACGTAATTTTAAAGGGGACTGAGGCCTGAGCCTGAGCGTGGGCTTGGGCTTGGGCCTAGGAAATATTCCCGAGCTCAGTCCTACCTTTTTTTTTGGGGGATAAGGTCGCTGTGGCCACGCTGTGTGTACGAGCACACAACCTACCTACTAACAACTAATACAACTACTGTTACACACTAACACACTACTACAGTAACTCATTAGCTAACATAACTACTTACTGTATTTTAACAGAACTAACATTATGGATCTACTACCTTAATTTTAACACCTTATCACAGAGAAAACACAGTACCTTCCAACACCTTATTAACAAAAAAAACATAGTACCTTTCAACACCTTATTAACAAAACAATATACAGCAGCAAAACAAACTCCTTCTCAACACACACACCTTCCTTCTCTACCTTTTCTACATTTGAAATTGCACCACAACGCAGCATAGAGTGCTGCTCGAGCTTAGTGTAAGGCATTTTTCTGGCAACGATGCCAAAAATGTGCGAGTCTATCGCACGTTTTAATGCAAAGGACTTGTCGATATACTGTGTGCTAGCCACAAATTTCTCCAAGCACACAACTAAACTAATTTAGCAAGCTCAAGAGAGCAAGGTGTGTCACTCACCGCCCTATGCTCGCCTTCGTGGAGGATTTGTAAGAACTAGGGAAAACTAAACTGAAGATCCTCCTCCCAACCTCCCTTTATATAGGCGGGCTCTTAGCCCCTTGCCCTAGACGGATCCCCTGTCCACACTGTCTAGTCCGACCCTTGGTCGTAGTCCATGACCCTCCTAGTTCTTAGGTTACAGTACCCTTGTCCTGACATTACTCCCCCCTTAAAGAAGAGTTTTCGTCCTCGAAAACAAAAGTGGGAAACTTCTTCTTAAGAACACTAATGTTTTTCCAAGTGGCACCTTCTTTAGGTCGGTCTTTCCACTTGATTAAGGCTTGTTGTCGTACGTGACATCGTGTATGCAATTCATGATAATCCATAACACGTATAGGTTCATGCGGTAAGGTAGGAGGTTCAATGTAATCAACCAAAACTTGTTGGTCAATGACGTTGTCGTCCCCATGTAACCATTTTCGTAGACGGCTTACATGAAACACCGGATGAATGCGAGAATGTGATGGTAGTAATAGTTTGTAGGCACGATCATCAACTCGCTTGAGTATTTTGAAAGGCCCACAATACCGGGGAGATAATTTAGGTGTCGGTCCAGTTTTCAGACTTTCTGAATGTTCTGTCACACATAAAAATACTCCTCCCCTTCTTCAAAGGTAACTTGCCAACGTTTCTCATCACATATTTCTTATACTGATCCTGTGCTTGTCAGACATTCTGACGAGCAAGTTTCAGCATATCCATGTGGTCGTAGAGAAAATCCTTAACCTGTTGGAGTTTTTCGGTTGCCAGCCCCACCCTAACTGGTGACCTAGGTTGAAACCCGTACATGAGCATGAAAGGACTAAAACCTGTTGTGACATGCTTAGAACTGTTGTAGGCAAACTCAAGAATAGGTAAGTATTCTTCCCAGTCTGACTGTTTTTTGCTGAGGTATGCTCTTAGCATATCCTCTAGCACTTGGTTAACCCGTTCCGTTTGACCATCTGTTTCTGGATGATCAGTTGTACTGAGGTTGAGTTGTGTACCCAATCATTTAAAGACAACTCTCCAAAAGTGGCTATTAAACTTGGGATCACGGTCATAACAATGTTACTTGGCAACCCATACAATTTGTATTGATTGTCCACAAATAACTTTGCTAGTTCCGGTGTCTTAACCATTGATTTGGCCGGAATAAACTTACATAGTTTAGTCAACCTGTCTACGACCACCCATACTAAGTCATGACCTCGTATAGTGGTTGGTAAACCTACAATGAAATCCATAGAGATACTTTCCCATTTTCCATTGGGAATTTCCAAAGGATGTAAGAGTCCTCCTCCTTTCAGGCGCTCTGCTTTGTTAACTTGACATTTTTGGCAATGCAATACATAAGCTTGAACAAAGCCATGTAGACCTCGCCAGTAAAACTATCGTCGTACAAGAGAATAAGTTTTTCTAATCCCCGGGCGCCCTGCACTTGGACTAGCATGACATTCATAAAGAATTCGGCGCCAAATGTCTGTGTCCGTCGGTACACAAACTCTCCCCTTGTGGAGTAGGTACCCATTGTTGATGGTAAAATGCTTCCATCGCTGTAGTTCATCACTTGATAAAGGAGAACTAGGTGTGGAGGCTAACTGTACACTACCTGCATTGGAGTGAGAAGGATCCATCTTTTGAACATGGCTCCACACTTTGGAATATGTTTCATCTTGCTCGTATTTGCCCTTGAGAGAATCCAAAAATTCACTACGCAGTTTTGTGAACAAGAGCGAATTGATCTCTGGCATTCGACTGAGAGCGTCTGCCACTACATTGTATTGGCCTTTGCAATACCTTAATTTGACGTCATACTCCTGAAGGATCTCGGTCCACCTAGCTTTTCGACCCTTTAAATCTGTTTGTTGTGTAAACCATTTGATGCTTTCATGGTCAAACACAATCTCGAGCTGAGCACCATATAGATAGTTTCGCCATGTCTTTAAGGCAGACACTATTGCATAGAGTTCGCGTTCATAATTAGAATAATTTTGCTGAGCTGCATCCAGCTTCTTACTTTCAAATGCAACTGGCCGTCCGTCTTGTAACAGGACTGCTCCAATAGCACGATCACTGGCATCTGTTTCCAAAACGAATGGTTTCAAAGGATCTACAATAGCCAGTATAGGAGCTGTAGCTAATGCATCTTTGAGTGTTTCGAAACTGTGCTGTTGAGCGGAACCCCACTGAAAAGCTTTACCTTTGCCTTTGAGTTGATCCGTCATAGGAACAACAATGTGAGCATAGTTTTTAACAAACCTTCGGGTAAAACCTGCAAAGCCTAAAAAGATCTGTAATTCTTCCAAATTTTTAGGAGGTGGCCATTTTCGGATGGTATCCACTTTGGATTGATCCATGTAAAGGCCATTAGCTGAAATAACATGCCCTAAATAATGAATTTCCTCCTTGAGAGAAAACCACATTTAGATTCCTTGGCATATAACTTGTTTGTGCGTAACAACTCAAACACCTGCCTGAGATGTTGTAAGTGTTCTTCTTCAGAAGCACTATAAACTAGAATGTCATCGAGGAACTCAATGACAGATTTACCCAAATACGGCTTCAAGACACTATCCATAAGTGTCATGAATGTTGCGGGTGCATTGTTTAACCCAAAGGGCATCACCAAAAACTCGTAATGTCCAAACCATGTTCGGAATGCAGTCTTAGGTATATCGGCAAGCCGAATACGGACTTGGTGATATCCTGACCGCAAGTCGATTTTGGTAAAAATTTGAGCATGTGTTAGCTTATCAAATAACTCATCTGTCCTTGGCAATGGGTATTTGTTCTTAACTGTAACCGCATTTAAACCCCGGTAGTCTACGCACATGCGCATACTGCCGTCCTTTTTCTTCACTAAAAGGATAGGCGAAGCCCATGGTGAAGAACTGGGTTGTATAAACCCTCTGCTAAGGTAGTCAGCAAGCTGACATTCCACCTTAGCAGCCTCTGAGTAACTCATACGGTAAGGTGGTTTACTAACAGGTTTACAGCCTGCGGTCACGTCAATGCCATGTTGTACTGAGCATGTCGGTGGTAAACCTGATGGCAAATCATTTGGAAATACATCTTGAAATTCCTTTTAATAATTTTTGTAACTGATTAGCAACGTTGCTTGTGTAGAATTAGAAATTGGCGGAATAGAGGAGAGAGAAGCATGCGGCGTTGAGGAATGTTCAACAGACTCAATGTTAGAAAGAAAATGAGACACTTAGTAACACAAGAAAACATGTTCTATTTCATTATCGAGAACGAGCTGCATAAGCTCAACAGTACAAATCAGTGGTGATGAAGGTATATCCTTTTCTCCTAACAACAACACATGTGTGCCATAGGAATCAAACATCAAACTGTTGTGCTCATAGCTACGCTTCAGTGATGATCCTAGGCTATGCAACCACTCCCTACCAAGAACCACATCAGCCCTTTCCATGCTCATAACCTGAAAATCCAAACAAGTAGAGTATCTTTGTACTTCCAATGAAACAGCTCGGCATTGAGTATCCCATATTTCACTATCATGTTCGTTCATCATTGCTACCTTGTAGTGGTGGGTACTTGGAGTTTGAGGCAGTTTGAGCTTTTTCACCAATCCATAATTGATGAAATTGTGAGTAGCACCATCATCTACCAAGATGCACACCTTGTGCCCTTGCAGATATCCGTGCTTACGTACTAACTCATGTGGTCCAAAGGTTTGTTGCCATATGGAAGCCGTGAGACATCATTCATGCACCACCTCAGTGTGTGTTACTTCCACTGTGGAGAATTTAGAGGAAGACTCAAGAGGCAGTAGTTGCACCGTGTGCACTGCTTTCTCCTTCCCTTGAGTAGCAAATTTCCCCTTGGGACAATCCTTTTTGCCATGGCCTCTTCCTAAGCATTGAAAACATAGCTTCTCTTTCTTGGATTTATCAAAATCCTTAGGAGAGAGAGGACCCCTGGACCCCTTGGGTTTTTTAGATGCATCTGAATTAGCAACTATAAATTTTCTTTTATTGTGCCCGTACTAAGTTCGTGTATTACCATGCATACTAGCAGACACGTTACTATTATGTGTTTTCTTATCATTAGGGTCATCATGAATATGTGCTTTCACTATGGCTTCCTCAAGTGTTTTAGGGTCCTGGGACTTGACATACTTCTTAAGTTCTGGAGTTAGACCTCGTGTGAACCCTCGCACTTGTTGAAAGGTATCCAAGCCTTCCAACTTGAGGATGACGTCCCGATAGTGAGAGATATATTCAAGGAGTGATGGATATTGGCGCATGGAACACGTGTCCCAAGTGGTCCAATTCTGATCGGCCTCGTTTGAGGTAAAAATTCCTTGCTAAACGTATCTTCAAAGGCTGCCCAACTCTGTGGTATGATGTTCTTCTCCTTGAGAGACATCCACCATTTGTAGGCCTTGCCTTCCATAGTTAAGCTCGTTTGCAGAGCTCTAACTGCATCCGGAGTACGCCATAAGGCGTGAATTCCATCCCATTTACTGAGAAAGATGTTCACTGCATCCTTATTGCGGTCCCGGTCTTCGCCCTTGAAAATTGGTGGTTTAAAGTTCTTTAACAAGTCATCTACCTCTTTGGCAGTGAGAGTATGCAGTGTTTCATTAATTGGGCCTTGCCCTTGTCTTTCAATGTGCTCATGCATGTGGGTGTCAGCAGTACTCTTAGTTTGATGTTGCATTAATTAAATGACTAATGTGGAAACTTTAGTAACATTTTCATTTAAAGCCTTAAAATTCATCCATGACTATCATGCATGTCTGAAGTGCACGAAATTCTTGAATATCGAGCAATTCATAAGTATCTTCTCCTGCCATAGGGGTACTCTCCTTGAGAGCATCCGGCCGCGAGCTGTCATTGGCAGGATCGGGAGTACTTTGCTCAAAATCGAATGTCATGTTGATATCTGAATCCATGGCGACACAGTGCAGTGAAGAAGTACTCATAAAAAAAAATACCTGATTTTGGTAGTACTTGCCAAGTATAGCTAACTCCCCTTGTGCGTCGTAGCACCTGACCGTCGAAACAAGAAGAATTTGCAAAAACGACATAAAAAACGGACTTCGCAAACTCGCCCGTGGCTCACCAGACGACTGAAATCGTGTAGCGTAGATGGTTGAAGCGTCACTGTTGCGAAGAAGGTTGATTATTGAAAGCTTCTTAATCGACGGACGATTATGTTGTATGAATGCCAATTGAAATTGTCGTACCTGTAAAACTCTGCAGGTTTCTGGAATTTTCTGCAATAACTGAGCGTAGCTGTAAGTTGTGGGACTCGATGGAAAGCCGAGACGGCTTGATGCTTGTGCCGTTTTGCTTGTGGGAAGGGCCACTAACAATGGCCAAGGCTCAAAATCAATTGCCAATTGGCCTTGCTGCAATGTGAAAATCAACGTTTTTTTGAAGGAGAAAAATGCAGGCAGCGTGCAGAATCAACGCGAGGAGCGAGAGAAGCTTGGTGTGGCTTGGGGTAGCAGAAGTTGGCCACGAGATGTTGGACTCCCCCCTTCCTCCCCAGGGCGCCTCCGTCAAGCCCAAGAGGGTGCGTTTTCGTGCACCATAGCTTCACGTCCAAAACAAGAAAGCATGCCCGATTTAGGCAGTGCCTTGCTAAAAATGGAAAAAACCCCACAAAGGCCACGGTTCTCACCTAAAGGCCCTATTTTTAGGAGCAAAAAGTGACCACGCCTAGAGAGAGAGAGAGAGAGGAAGAGAGAGATAAGCTCTGATACCAATGTAAGAACTAGGAAAAACTAGACTAAAGATCCTCCTTCCAACCTCCCTTTATATAGGCGGGGTCCTAGCCCCTTGCCCTAGAAGGATCCCCTGTCCACACTCTCTAGTCCGACCCTTGGCCGTAGTCCATGACCATCCTAGTTCTTAGGTTACAGGACCCTTGTCTAGACATGATTCCTCACCGTTAAGAAGAAGGAGCTACCGCTGTGCCGCGCTCAACCGCCTCGCCGCTGCCGTGCCGTCGCCGTAATGCTCGATCGCACACACACACACACTCTCTCTCTCTCTCTCTCTCTCTCTCTCTCTCTCTCACACACACACACACACACACACACACACACACACACACACACACACACACACATATGAAGAAGAAGAAGATGGAGATGGAGCAAGAGCACCCTTCAAATGCACAAATGAAAGTATAAGTGTTTTTTAGGTTTAAGTGACTTTTATATGAGCTCTCCCATTCACACTTGGGCACCCATACTTAGCCAACTAACCCTTGATTGTTCCTGTTAGAGTGAGCCTCTCATCGGCAATCACTCTTACCCTTTTCCCATTGCACTGACAAGCCCGATCCATGACCCAAAACAATGTAATGTCCGTGAATGTACTGATGCCTATTTTCGAAGGTCAGCACCAAGCGATAGGTGGCGTTGAGCAGTCCCGCCTCCTATTCGCGTGGTGTTGACTTTACTGTCGCCTGTCATGTCTTCGTCACCAAGGTCAACACCAAGCAATAGGTGGCGTTGGGCACTCCCCAAGCCTCCTATTCGCCTAGTATTGACTCTACTGCCTCTTGTAATGTCTTTAACCCCAAGGTCAATACCAAGCGATAGGTGACGTTGGATAGCCCCCAAGCCTCCTATTCGCCCCATACTGACTCAACTGTCTGATTAGTCGGTTAACAGTTTCTCTTTAGACAAAGTCTCTTGGGCGGGATGGTTTAAGGGAACGTCTCTCTCAAACACTTCCTCTAGTTCAGTCAACTCCTTGAAAGTATGTGGCCTTACACAACGCCTTCAGACGAATGAGAATACACGATGAGATTGCAAGATATACCAATGGGAGCAAACAAGCATCACGCCGGCAAAGCTTTAGTCCAACATCATTGTGTTCGTTTTTACGACAATCGACAAATGGATATCGAAACAGAAGGGTACGTAAAAAACTATGAATCCTATACTCGTTACTACCGACATGGTGAAATGAACGCACTGAAAATTGCACTTTGCCATGGGAATGGCACGTTTCCTCGTAGTATTAAAATTGGGGAGAACTCTGCAAACTCCCCCATGAAAAGAGACTTGCAAGCTTTTTTCAAAAAACCATAAAAAGAAACAACATTTAAAAGTGAACATATTTCAAATCATCCATATCATCACTAAGTGTAAATTAGTACCCTTCTTATGGCTCTTTTGCAAGGTACACAATTCAAATTGGGGCATCATGATCATAAAGTACTAAAGATGGTACCAATTAAGAAACAACAAAACTTGCTTTGGTGAAAGGTATCAATCTCTCTCTCTCTCTCTCTCTCTCTCTCTCTCCATTTTCTTCTAAGATATATACTCTTGTTAAATCTTCAAACGACATAATCACACACACAAATGACAAGAATAATTAATTCGATCTAAAAACTAAGGACATATTTAGATATATCAAAATTGGGACATGAAGATCATGGCATTGTAAACACAAAACCATGTCAAATTAAGGTAATAGGATTTGTGAAAAACAAAACATAAGCTCGTTCTCTTTCTCTCACTCTCTCTCTAAGGCTTTCTCTTCTAGGTTCTTTAATTATTACTTCGTTAGTATATAACGAGAATCAAACGTTTTATTTTTCCTTATCCTTAGACTCATTTCAATCAATACTAATGCGGCTAACAAAGCACTCTAGTTGTGTTACCCGTCGAGGTGTGAATGACAACAGCTTGGAAAAGGATTGCTTGGGCCAGGGGCCCAGGCAATCTGAGCACATCCTAAGGTGCGTATTGAAAATTTGGACTGCCCAAACATGATGTACATGTGCCATGCACCCACCTTGATCCCTCTTGAACACTTTACGACGTAGTGTGAATCCTCCTGTCACGACGTTGTGAATATTTGTCAACCTCGCACGACCTCATCATTGAAGGGGGATGAAGGCTCTATCTCATGGCAAGGTGAAACATTCCAGACACTTGAGAGAGAGAGAGAGAGAGATCAGATGGCGTGGGCACAGGTTGATCTGAGAGGACACTCCTTGAAGGAAGATATTGTGGCGGCGCTGGGCGACGCACCCAACTTGTGCGACATGGCGTTTCTCTGCGGCGACACCGCTGAGGCAGTGCATGTGCCCAGATGGCTCGCTGCCGCCCGCTCTCCTGTTCTGAAAAGCATGCTGTATACGGCCAATATGGCAGAAAGCAAGCTATCATCCATTCGCCTTCCGGAGATCGACGCCTCCATCATGCGTATTTGTGTCGACTTCTTCTATACCGATGCCATCCCGTCCCGTACAATCGTGAAAGATGCCTCCATATCCTACATTATGAAGCTTATCTCTGCTGCTAGGTTCTTACTTGTCGAGAGACTCGAGCATCTCGCCACTGGATATGGCCAAGAGGCCATTTGCTTAAATTTTCAAGTTGCATGTGCCGACGCACTGGAGACAGCCAAGGCGTTTGCTGATGGTGTTCTTCTCCAGACCACTCGCCCCAACGCTGAGTTGCATCAACTGCTGAGGGATATCATCCTTTTTTGCACAGATAGCTGGGACTTGGCGTGTCATAACCTTCTGTCAGAGCGAGCTCTGTCGCACCTTCTGGAAGTAGGTGGGAGACGTTGCTTTGACGATGTTTCGCCATTACGAGTCACGTCGGAGTACAAGCGCCTTCACCATGCGATAATGTGGTGCTCGGCGCAGGTTGTGCGCCAGTATGAAGTCGACGGCGCCGTCAATATTGAGCAATTAAAGAATGTCGCTGTTGCGACCATAACACGGCTTCTCCCCGAGAAGGATGCAGTTTTCGAGTATTTGCAGCGGCTAGAGCTGACCTGCCGTAGAGGTGAGCCTGCTACGGTAATTGTGAAGGAGAGCGAGAGGAGCTTTCTAAAACTCTTAGCAGAGCAACTCTCGATTCGGCTGAAGAAACTGCCCATACACCTTTCTCGAATACCACTTTGTATTCTATACAAGGTACTTGAACCTTTAGAGGTAATCCCATCCTCTATGCTACTGGCAGCTTACAGAGAACAGGCCACTAATTATAAAGACTCGAGCATTACAAATCTGCAATGGGACCTCTTCGGCCATGGCGAGCATTATGATCTCACATACGCAGGTTCTACTACGGTTACGTCAAAATCAGATTGGTTCAAAGGCTTTGCGACCAGCCATTTGCTCCTAGACATTTCTAAGTTCCTCCATTTCGATTGGAAAGTGATCATTGTAGCTCCCTGCGACAAGTTTCGCATCGGCTTCTACGACAGGGACAGGACTGCCTCGAGTGCAGCTACTAGGGATAGACTTGGCGAGTTTGAGAACAGCTGGGCCTTGGACTCCAACGGCTTTCTGTATAGCAAATATGCGATGGACTACGATATTGATTCCCAAGCTACTCAGGTGAAATACTGTAGTGCATTGGACATTCAACAAAAGGGGCTAACCATTGGAGTGCACTTAAATGCTTGGACCTGTTCCTTCTCAATCAATGGCGCCAATGGAGGTGTGGCATGGACATGGGTCAGCTGGAATGGCCGTGAGCGAATCCACCCGGCAATCTCAATGCAGAAGCCTGGACGAGCCCAGATCCAGATGGGTTTTGAGGACTGGTCAATGAATGGAAGAATGCTCCTGGAAGCGGATAAGCCTGCCATTAGATATTATACGCGCAGGTCTAAGAAAGCAAAGCCGTCGCAGGAGTCATCATGAGCCTGACGATCAAGAGCTGAGGCTAGCTAGCTTCCTGCCTGCCGATGCTGGAAGATTTTAAGAAGCTTTTGTTATTTTGTTCTTGGCTGGTGGTCTTTTGGAATATGATTGGAGGCAAATGCAAGATCTCTCTCTCTCTCTCTCTCTCTCTCTCTCTCTCTCTCTCTCCATAGTACACACATGAGGCTAGTTCTCTAGATCTAGCACACTAATTCACTGCATTTCTTGCTTGGGAATATTCCTCTGCTTTTTTTCTCCGTGATCTCAACCTACGTATACTCCGCGATCAGCCTTGCAGGCAGTAAATTAAGCACAAGTGGCTAGTCAGGCTCCCTATAAAAGTCATGAGCAGCCTTGCTGAATCATAATACAGTGCATGCCGGTTACTAATTAGGCAAAAACAGTCTAATTCACACACAAAAGCAGACTTGTCCTATGTATCAACCTACAACTGGAAGCTATGGAGCTTGAAGAAGAACAAATGACAATAGAAAGAGGAGATGAAGAAATAGGAGTTTCTTATTGCTATAAAAAGCTCTAAGCATCAAGACTTTTCCAATGTCTATGAAGGAAAGCATCAAGACTTTCCAATGTATGGATAGCATTGATCAAGAAAGAGGCGATGAAGAAACATGAGTCTCTTAATATTTCCCTAAAACATCAAAACTTAATTTCCAATATGTATGGAGGAAAGCATCAAGACTCTCCAATGCATGGACATCATTGATCAAGGCTTGAGGGACGATATTGTACCTTGTACTGGTTAATGAAAATATTATTTGATAGCAAGCTACGATAGATCTACATTGAGAGAAAGCTTTCAAGAGAAACAGAAAGTTTATATAACAAAATACGTGTTAAAGAGAAGAGAAGGATGTGAACAATCTATCCACATCTGAAGATTGAGAAACAAATACTTGAAGTGTGCAAAAGGCTCATAGAGACAACTCAAGCTCTAATGGAGCCGGAGAAACGAAACATGCTTAGACAAGAAGTATTAATCCACAAAAGGAACGAAGCCATTCATCACAAGGAAAATGAAACAAACACTATGAAAATCTCCAACTGTTTACCGCATTGTTTTATCGCGTTTTGTAGAGAGAAGGAGTAAATTCAATGAGAGAAACAAGAGAGAGGAGGGCAGGTTTTTTTTCTTGTGTTTAAAGTATTACCGCGATTTTATCCGCTATTATTATCGCGCTCATTACCGTCGTTATATCCGCTGCCCAAATTTAGCGCTTAAACTTTCAAATTCTGGCTTAATCCCTCTCCCCCCAATTCAAATTTTGGTGTTTCCCTCCTCTCAATAAAAAATTAAAGAATAATGTATATAATTTTCAAATATAAAAAAGAAGAGAGAGAGAGAGAGAGAGAGAGAGAGAGAGAGGGGGGAGAAAGATGCGGGGGATATAAGATTACAACTAAAATAATAATTGTTAATCGATTAACATAATTGAGCATGTTCTCAAATCTAAAGAGAGGAAGAGGAGGGAGAGAAAGGTGAATGGATTACACGATCAAAAAACTTCATAACTGAAAAATGTTTATGAATCATTTTCAAAAGATCTCTACATGAAGCATCATCCAATTCTAAACCAATGGCTCCTAAATCAATAAAGAGAGAAACGGAATTGTCGTTTGTGGATGCATTGCCAGCTTCATCATCTTCGAGTTCGTCATCCTCCATCTCATCATCTTCATCATCATGACAATCATCCTCGTTAAAACTTGCTGCCGCGGACTTGATTCATTGACCTCCCTCTCCTCTGTTTCCACCTCATCCAAAGTCAGAGGTGGAAGAGGGTCGAAGATAGTCTCCACTTCATTAGTGGAAAAAATGATTCTCCCTCAAGGTGTTATGGGAATTACGAACCAAAGTTTTGGTTGGTGGATTGCTTGGATATAGATGACCTATAAAATAGAAGCTCAAAGTGAGTAGCATTGGTATAACTAACGCTATGAGTAAATAAAAATACAAAAGATAAATGTCACTCACCTGCTCACAATTGCACAGTAAAACTAAATTGTCATACCTCCCTGTGTGATGCACACTAGAGTCCACCTGCATGTAGAGGCCATTCTCATGTCGTCTAGACACATTTGCAAACCACTTGCACTCGAAGATGAAGCTATGAAAGGTTCTAAAATTAACCTTTAATATCCTTTCAATAGTTCCGCAGTACCTAGTTTCATTACCGTCTGTGTCAAAGTTGCCCATGACGGCATAATCCATGGTGGTTCTACGCTCATCAATGTGGCGCGTACGAAAGTGACGATCCTTTGACCACATAGAGTTAAAGGAAAGGCACTACAAAATAGAAAAATATATTAATTTATCAAATACATATTAAAGATAATTTCAAAAAATAGTGAGACAATATGGTTTAGGTATATGAGTACTCTACATTTGGTATGCAGCCTCGTGCAATACTCCCATTTTTTGTTGGTGATGTCTTCTCCGCGCGCTTTTGCCTTGGTCATTCTCCCATGAATCCACTCTGCACTACTAATGAGATCTTGGAAACATGCAAGGTGTCTACGCACAGGGGGTGCCCTCCTTCCTCCATGTGCTTGTTTCAATGCTTCCCTCTCTTGCAAACGCCTGGCCTTTGCCACTATCCACAAGTCCACCCACTTGGTCATAATCTTTGCATTGAGAATGTAAAAGTTATCGACCACTCGGGATAGATTCATATCCATGTTAAGTGGTTTCCCCTTTCCACTTGTCAAGTGTGAAGTCATCCTTGCATCTTCCTTGTCTGACCACATGCGAGGCATTGAAGGATCAACTTGTGTCAAATACTCTGATATGTAAACAAATGACTCTTGAACAATCCACCCTTCGGCCATACATGCCTCTCGTTGAAACTGTAGCCGCACAAAATCTTTGAGTGTCTTTAAAAACCTCTCTAAGCAGAACATCCATCGTGTTTGCACTACTCCACTTATAGCTATCTCCTCCACCACGTGAACCAAGAGCTGAATTTGACTAAGAAGGACCGATCGAGGAAATGCATCTTCAATGGCACACATAGTTTCTGTTGCAAGTGTTTGAGTAGCAGGGATAGCATTTATTTTGATTTCCTTGGAGCTCACAAATCTGCAAGAAAACACACAAGGATACACTAAGTGCTAGTTGAATCTATTGTGTACATAAAAAAGGTGTAGTTGAGTGGAGTCTTGTGGTGTACCTTACTAGCTCTCCTAGTTTGAAAATAGCGCACCTGACTTTCTTGTCCCGACATATACACATACTCACCGGTAGAATGAACTACAATGTAAATCAGGGAAAGGGAAAGTGAGTGATAGTCATACACACAAACTATAGATAGAATAGGGAGTATGAAGATTACCTGAAGCATCTTGTGCCAGTCGTGGGACTTCAACCCATACAAATGAACGATTCCACCCTTCTTCGCTTTTGTGAAAGATACCTTTAGCGACCTCATGTATCCTGTTGGTATGCGAATAGAGGCGATGGTACCCTTCACCTTGTATAATTCTTCTTTTGCTAGCATCCATGGTGCTTTAGGAAGCACAATCTTTCCATTTGGGGCACGCCGTGGAGTGGCAGAGACGGGGAGATGTTTTAAAAGCCTCAAATTCTCCCTCGCACCCAAAGAGTCCTTCTTGCCAATAATGTGGTCCCATAGTGTTTGTGCTACATTCTTGAATATGTGCATGGGATCCAAGAGGTGCTGTATTTTTAAGTCCTTCCAATATGGAAGCCTTAAAAATATGGAATACCTTGACATACCTTTTGGTGGAGGACACGGAGCCGGATTGTTATTGTGATGTTCCTCCCAAATGGTTGCCCAATCTGCCATCGTGAGCTTTAGAGGAGCCTTCCCATTTGTTGGAGCCTTGTGCTTGTTATGTCCTTGGGGTAAGAAATGATGGTTGTTTGGATAGATTACCTTGCGCAAGGAATCGGGCCTCTCCGTCACCAACGATGGCCCGCAAGTAGGATATGCATTCTGCCTCGATGTGGACAACCCTGCATACATATCATATGGTTAGAGAGATGAGTGAACTAAAGTGAGCTAAAGGGAGAGAGGAAAGGAGGGAAAGTGAGATGGAGGACACGGGTTACCAGCAATCTCTCCAAACCCAGGATAGTCGTTCATAGTCCACATAAGGATTCCCCTTACTTGAGTGTCTCTCCCCCCTTTGCAAGTGAGACATCGACAACATGAATGCCTCTCCATAACTCCTCCAACTCCTCGATGAGGTGCTCAAGGTAAATGTCAATATTTGACACTTTGTACTTCCCTGGCACAAGCAAGGAAAGAAGTATATTGCCCTTCTTGGTTGTTTCCCATGGTGGAATATTGTAGTTGACGATCACCACAGGCCAAGTGCTCCAAGACTTAGTGCCAACGGGGTTGACACCATCACTTGCTAGCCCAAGCCTCAAGTGTCGAGGCTCCAACCCAAACTCTGGCCATTGAGTTTCGATGTGCCTCCATGCAGGTGAATCGGCAAGGACACGCATCATTCCATCATTTGAGCGATGGTTTGTGTGCCACGCAAGAAGCTCCATGATAGACCTGCTTTTAAACATGTGTTGGATGCGAGGAATTAATGGAAAAATATGTCTTAATACCTTGCAGGGTAGGTGTGCCCCGCTCACTCCTGTCTTGTATAGTGCCTCCCCGCACATGGAACATGAGATAGCATGTGCATGATCATTGCGATATACCATGCAATCATTGGGCATGCATGGATGCACTCATACTCCATTCCAAGTGCAGTGACATACGATCTAGCCCGTCGACGATCTAGAGGCATGTGGTGATCTTTTGGA
The DNA here is from genome assembly GCF_014529385.1 of Adiantum capillus-veneris. Classification (NCBI taxonomy): domain Eukaryota; kingdom Viridiplantae; phylum Streptophyta; class Polypodiopsida; order Polypodiales; family Pteridaceae; genus Adiantum; species Adiantum capillus-veneris. The sequence continues at coordinate 131,053,742 of NC_140942.1, read as the reverse complement.
AACATTTTGCCCATCAAACTACAACAAACATGCCTATTAGTATAATTCCTAGAAAACGACACCATAAGAGAGAGGGAGAGAGATATAAAAGCCACATTCCATACTTACAAAAGTAGTGCATCTACACTTGCATTACTCCAACCGATTTTTGGTTGCAAGTTGAGTACTTCCAATGATGCTCGGAGCACAGAGTACCGTGCACCATCGTAAAGAGGTGATGGGGCACTCGTCATCAATCTATCCTCCATTTCGGCAATCCGTTTAGTGCAGGGCTGACAATCCTCCTCGCACACATCACGCTCATGAGCTATAACTCATCACACATGTCGAACGTGTGCTCATCCTCTACCTCAAAGTGCGACGGAGACGCCATAGGAGCTGCCGACGTAGAGCCAACGGGAGGATCACTATGTGGGGCACCCAAATCGCCCAGTCACTCTTGCCTCTGCCGTTCGGCCTTGCGCGCACCTCCTCAAGTGATGGGTGAGTCGCGCTATCATCTCTCCGAGCGCTTTTCCGAGGATGCCAAAGCCTTTTGTTCTCTACGTGCTCCAAAGCAATGCGCCTCAAGCGAGGAATTGCCCTTTCGTACTTGGCACAAGGACAAGGTAGTAGTTTTCGTTGAGCCAACGATCTCGGTCTGGGCCTCTAGGAGTACCACAATCATCCTAGTTGATGTCTTGCACACGCGAAAGGTTGTTTATTTAGTCAGATGCCCTAAAAAATAAATAATTAGAAAAACACTTAATTCCATTAGAAAAATTACATACAGTTAAAGTCAAAGGGGATAAATGACAATGAGTGTTAAAATTATTTTTTAACTAAAAAAGATTTTTAAAAATTCAATTAATAAACATTTAAAAGTACTACAAAATAAAGTATTCATAAAAAAATAAAATTCTTTATAAAAAAAACTCAAAAGGCTAAAAACTGAAATAATGTATAGCTAAGGGTAGAGGGGGTGGTTTGTACCCCCCCCCCCCCCCCAAACCTCGGATTCGCATGTATCCGTTTGAAATGACTGGCCGCGGTAATATAGGCGGTAATAGCCGCGGTAATAACTTGCGCATAAAAAGGAAAAGAAGGCAGAGTATGCCGCATTTTTGCAGCATACCCTGCGTTCTTGCTCTCCGCCATCGCTCCCAAGCTTCCCCCCCCTCCCCTCCCCCACCCCCCATCTTCCTACCCTCTCTCTCTCCTTCAACAAGCCTCCCCCTCCCCCCCCCCCCCCCACCTCTCCCTTACCCCTATCTCCTTCTCCAAGCTTCTCAAGTTTCGTCGAAGAGGGTTTCGTCCAAGTGTCGGCAAGGGGGTATTCTGCCATCGTCTTTGGAAGCCCAACTTAGTTGAAGCTCAACCGCGCTACAAAGAAGAGGTAAACACGAAAGCACATCCTCCCTCTTCCCCTTTTGTTTTCTACTACACACACACACACACACATACACACACACATAAATAAAAAAAATAGAGAAAATAGAGAATCCATAACATACCTCGTTCATTAGGAAATGGTTGTTTCGCACGGCTTGTTTGAAATGGTTACTTTGCTAAGCACGTTTGAATTTTTTTTCTTTGCTACGCACGTTTGGAAATGATTGATTTGTTAGGCACGTTTTGGAAATGATTGTTTGGATAGTGTTAGATAGAAATAGAGAGAGGGAAAGAGATAGATGAAGAGAGAGATAGATAGATTTTATTATCGTCCTCGGAGGTCAAATATGACCTATGGGACCAAAGTTACATGTGATGTAGTATGTGTATGGCTGATGAGTGACTCTCGATGCTCCAAAATTGTAGTGATGAGAGTCGCAATGGAGAGCCCACACTTTGGCTGGGAGAGGAAAGTGTGTAGGTCTAGTTATGGCTGAAAATGTGAGAGAAGCAAGTTCGGATGTGATCAAAAGCTGAGCACTCTAGTAGTGTGTGGTACTCAGACTCTCGAACTTGCAGTGAGCATAATGTGCACAATCGATTTGACTCTTCTCCATTGCCCCAACGCCCTATCTCGCATCGAAGGAAATGGGAGCTAAGCCGAATTGCTGCGATAGTGCGTATCGCGGACAAGGAATAGGCTCAAGCATGTAAGTGTGAGTACGGTTTCCTCTCTCAGCAAAGAACATGGTTTTGTAGTTGGGGGCAATATAGGTGGTGTAATGTATGAAGCGTGACCCACCGGATTTCTCCCAAGCCGTAATACATTGGCGTTGTAGAAAAGCTTCATTCACTTGAGAGTCAATTGAAGCATCATGTAGCAAGTGTAATGCATCCCATCTCCCAAACCACTTCTTTATGTCTTGCATCCATCCCGTGCTCAAGATCTTGCTTTTATGTGTCTTTTGAACTTTTTTAATTTGCTTGCTTCCCATGCAATTGTAGGAAGTCGATGTGAGGGGTTTTGACGCATCTTTATCATGTACTCCACAACCCTTTCCATGCCCATAAGCTCAATTGGAAGAGATCCCGACTCAAGAAGTAGGAGCATATATGGTGTTTGTGTCTTAACTTGGAGAAAGTTTGTAAGAAAACGCTTTTGGACATTCTCAAACTCTTTCCAAGTAGACTTTGAGATGCTCCCGCCCCACACTTCAACTCCATAAAGAAGAACCGGTGTCACCAATGCATCAAAAAGATACTTCTTGAGAACCCAACACTTGATGTTTCCCGCATTACACATGTTCTCAAATGCATAATATGCTCTCTTTACCGCTTCCAAGTGACGCATAGCACATTCATGCCACTTGTGATTGGATGGAACCTCAAGGCCAAGGTACTTAAAGCTCTCAACAACTTCAAGTGTCTCGTTGTTGTACACAATGCATGGCTTCTCCTTATGGTTGGTTTTCACAAGCATAACCTTTGTTTTGGATTCATTTACAATCAGCCCACTATGCAAGCAAAAGTTCTCAAGGACAACCATAAGCTTTTGTGCATCTTCTAAAGTGTGTGCTAGAAGCACTACATCATCCGCATACAACAAAAGCATGATTACCGCATTGCAAATAGTGACCTCTTCAATGCCTTCTTCTTGCATAAAGTCAAGTACCATTTGTTCCAATTGATCGATGCATAGACCAAAGAGAGTTGGTGACAATGGACATCCTTGTTTAACCCCAATAGTGCTTACAAAATTTCTGAAATTTCTCTTCCCATGCGCAATTGACAAATCACCTTCTCATAGATTCGAGAAACCGCAAGCATAAACTCACTTGGCACTTGGAGTTCTTCCATCCTTCTCCACAAATTGTTACGTGGAATCATATCAAAGGCTTTCTTAAAGTCCACAAAACAACAATACAATCGCTTGCCTTTCAACCGACTTTCCTCCATGAGAACACGAAGAGTGACAAGATGATCAATGGTGCTATGGCATCGACGAAAACCCGCTTGTCCCTTTGCACGCTTGTCATTCTCTTCAGCCCAATCACTCAATTTCATCTCCATTATGCACCCAAACAACTTTGCCATAAGAGACCCAATCATTATAGTCCGGTAGTTGCTTACATTCTTTACATCCCCTCCTTTATGCAAAGGCTTAACCCAATTAGTACTCCAATCATAAGGCATACCATGTTGAAGTGCAAGGTTGAACATATCACACATCCACTCATGGGTAAAATCTCCCGTCCATTTGATCATCTCCGGCTTGATACCTTGAAGATCTCCCGCTTTGCGAGTGGCCAACTTTTCAAGCCCACCGCATACATCCTCAATAGTAAAAAAAGACGGCATATATGGGAGTGAACCATAAAATGGTATTTTTTCAGTATTTTCTTGCTCATATACTTGCCTACAATGTGTGTACATATCCACTAGACTCAAGTTACCAAAATTCTCAACCCGCTTGCCTCTCAAGTTTCTCCAAAATCTTCCACATGCATGTGCCTTTTCTTGGACTTGAAATTCTTGTTGCTTTACTTCCCATCTTCTTCTCTTCTTTTGAATCAATGCTTTGTATGTATGCAAATGACTTTGATAGTTGTCTTTGTCCATAGTTGCATCAAGCTTTATCAAGGACTTTCGAGCATCTTGACATTCTTTATCAAACCACCTTTTGCGTGATCTATCTTTGTTGATACCATGGAAATGTTTTATGGAAAAGCATTCTTCCGCACAAGAACAAATAGCTTTCTTGAAAGCTTCCCA